>NC_138770.1:378531182-378931182 GCF_965119305.1 Pelophylax lessonae
AAACATGAAACCTGGGGCAGCAGTCATGGCGTCAGCCTAAACTGGAGCATAGGCAAGAATTAAAAGATGAAGCAATTGCATACTCAGTAAGTGTTCATAAAATCTGAGGGTGTAGAATCACTTTAATTTAGTATACAAGTATACTAGTGGAATCCCCCCCTCCTCACAGTATATCACATGCATGCACAGTGGGCACCTGGCTGTGAAGTTGCAAGCTGTCACAATTGTGTGCCCACAGTTATCATGCTGGTGCTGGGGACAGAAGACGGGAGTTTAAAATGGCTGGGGTGAGCACAGCGCTGGATCGTGTGACAGGTGAGTGGCTGTTTATTAAAAGTCAGCAGCTACAGTTTTTGACCTAATTTTTACACAGGAGACTGGAGCTCCTCTAATAAAAGCTTCCTACTTATTCTAGTAAAGAAAGAAGTTACTGAATAGATTTAGGCCCAAACTATTCTGGGAGTCCTTTAGAGCCATCTCAACTGAATCGTCCCTGGAAGAGGATTATGGGAAATATACATTGATTAATACAATGTATTTTATTGCAAACCAAACCTCACCTGAGTAATCCAAACATAAGATCTGTTGACTCCACAAGAGCAGTTTCAGTTACCCACTGGAAGCCAAAAATCTCTATGGTGTCCGTTTCATAATCCGTTGGCGAAGGATCAAGCTTTAGCAAAAGCCTGAAAAAAAAAGGAATAATTCAAACAGTAAAGATGTATACATTCACCTCCAGTTTAGCAAACATCACAAGCAGCTTCTGATACTGCAAGGCTGCAAAGTCGCTACTTACAACGCCTTGTATAAAGGGAGCAATGCAAAAGCAAAAAGCCAATCAAGCAGACTACAGATAAAGGAAGACATTTTATAGCAGATATACAGCTGCAGAGATAAAGAGCAGCACCATGTCATTTTCCTTCATATTTGAAGAGATCACTGTATTTCACTCTACAAAGTAGAACAATAGTTTAATTGTATAATGGCTTAGATGCCTTATACATCTCTGGCAGTAAGATATTGTTTTTGGTACAAAGCATTGCAAAAGTATGCAACACTGAAAAAAATAAACAACAACATATGTAAACAAAAATACTGATGATAAAAAATGTTTAAATAAAACTGAAAAAATCATCAGAAAAATAATGGCAACAGAAAAAATGGAAGAGGGAGTTAACTAGGATTAGAAATGACCTAAGGGTTATAGTGGGTAAATAGGATAGCGTTACTTTTTTAATAAAATAGTCCTTAGCAGACTGCTTTTTATGGGTATGTAAAAAGGCAAAAGTTTTTTTTTTTCCAATATGAAAAAAAAAAAAAAGAGTGCAAGAAGTTTAGATCCTCTGCTAAGTTTTTTTTTTTTGGGGAGAATCCAACATTCTATTTGTACTGTTGACTATTGGGTTGTCACTGGAATATTAACCACTTGAGTCCTTTTTCTCCGTAAATCCCCTGGAGTCACCGAACACTTTAACGGATAAGCTCACATTTGGTAACATGTTCTACCCGTTTTTAGCCTCTCACCCACCTCCCTCCCATAATGACAGAAGGCCAGGGATCTTCTCCCTGCACCAGCTGTCACAATTTAAAAAGAACTTGCTCATGTGAGGCTCAGCCCACATTAGGCGAGTCATTCATTCACAGAGATCGGTGAATGAATAAACTACAAGTACCGACAACCTTTGCAGCTGTCGGCTTGTAGTTCTCAGTGAACTATCAGGGTGCTGTCGAGGGTTTTAGGTAGTTCATTGATGCTCTGAGAGCTGATTGGAAGGAAGGGACACACCCCCTTCAAACAGGAACAGAGGTGAATCAGCTGGAGGTCCCTGCCCTGTCACCATTTCTCTCTTTGTATCAGGAAAACTTGTCAGAATTGATCCATGCTGATTGCAGAGGAACAAATCACCAGACAGAAATGACACATAGTGCTCTTAATTGTGTGCAGTTTTAGAGCATGACAGGTTAGGTTAAGTAACATCTTTCCCACTATACAAAAAATTGGGCTAACTTTACTGTTTTTTTTTATAATTCACTGAAGAGTATTTTTTGCAAAATAAATTGTTTGAAAAGACCACTGTGTAAATACAGTGTGTCATAAAATATTGCAACAATCACCATTTTATTCTCTAGGGTCTCTGCTAAAAACTATAATAATATTTGGGGGTTCTAAGCAATTTTCTTAAAAATAATACTGATTTTAATCTTGTAAGCAGCAAGTGTCAGAAAAAAGCTTGCTCATCAAGTGGTTAACCTGACTGCCAGGGCCGCTGTTAGAAATCATGGGGCACAATACAGCCCACCTGTCGGGGGCCCCCTTCAACTAAACCCTTGACGCCCCCCCATATCCCCGCCCCTAACCCAGAATCGAAACAAAATGCAGGTTTGTTGCAGTTTATAGAAATGCTTGCAGAGCCAACGTGTGCGCTCGCAATTGCGTATAAGCATACAGTAGTGGGGGCATTTTAAAATTTAATTTACTTTAAATTGTATATTTATTACAAAGAAAAAAATTGTACACTGTATCCTTACATTTTTTTTTTCTTTTCTGCTTTCACAAGGGATGAACAACATCCCTTGTGATAGCATGAGCCATGACAGGTACTCTTTATGGAGAGATCTGGGGTCTTTTAGACCCCATATCTGTCCTCTGGCTTCCAAAGCATCTGATCAAACCAAAATCATTATGTATAGATGCTTGTTCAAACCGGTAATGGCTACATGAGACCGAAACTGGAAGTGATAAAATCCTTGTCGCTTCTGATTTTTGATGCCACACAGTGGGAGGAATGACATCCGCCCCTCTCACGGTGTCTCAGGAATTGGATGCTACTGTTTGCATCCTAAAAGGAGGTAAAGGCAGGGATGCCACTGCCTTTAAAAAGTAAACCAGTGGCTTCTTAGCCAATAGAATTACTTTAACTGTGTGCAGATTCACTGAGGCTAAAAAAAAAAATATATATATATCTCGATCATTGCTTTAGTGATGACCATGATATCACCCTTCCATTCCAGTGAAGTACTGGTATGTAGCTGGACAGGAAGCAGTTAAAGGGGATTCGTTTGGGGGACAGTAAAAATGCAGCAGCAAAAATCACATGTTTACAGCTCCCCCAACTGAAGTGTAAAGTAGCATCTCACCGTGTCCTATGATAATCACACAGGCAGCACAATAAGCAGGGGCTCTATCATAAGGTGACCAGATTTTTAAAATGAAATCTGGGGACATTTTTTTATTTTTATTGGCAAATGGCACCGGACTGCATAATACACAGAGCGCTGGGCCCAGGGCTGCATAATACACAGAGCGCTGGGCCCAGGGCTGCATAATACACAGAGCGCTGGGCCCAGGGCTGCATAATACACAGAGCGCTGGGCACAGGCCTGCATAATACACAGAGCGCTGGGCCCAGGGCTGCATAATACACAGAGCGCTGGGCCCAGGGCTGCATAATACACAGAGCGCTGGGCCCAGGCCTGCATAATACACAGAGCGCTGGGCCCAGGCCTACATAATACACAGAGCGCTGGGCCCAGGGCTGCATAATACACAGAGCGCTGGGCCCAGGGCTGCATAATACACAGAGCGCTGGGCCCAGGGCTGCATAATACACAGAGCGCTGGGCACAGGCCTACATAATACACAGAGCGCTGGGCACAGGCCTACATAATACACAGAGCGCTGGGCACAGGCCTACATAATACACAGAGCGCTGGGCCCAGGGCTGCATAATACACAGAGCGCTGGGCCCAGGGCTGCATAATACAAAGAGCGCTGGGCCCAGGGCTGCATAATACACAGAGCGCTGGGCCCAGGGCTGCATAATACACAGAGCGCTGGGCCCAGGGCTGCATAATACACAGAGCGCTGGGCCCAGGGCTGCATAATACACAGAGCGCTGGGCACAGGCCTGCATAATACACAGAGCGCTGGGCCCAGGCCTGCATAATACACAGAGCGCTGGGCCCAGGCCTGCATAATACACAGAGCGCTGGGCCCAGGGCTGCATAATACACAGAGCGCTGGGCCCAGGGCTGCATAATACACAGAGCGCTGGGCCCAGGGCTGCATAATACACAGAGCGCTGGGCCCAGGGCTGCATAATACACAGAGCGCTGGGCCCAGGGCTGCATAATACACAGAGCGCTGGGCACAGGGCTGCATAATACACAGAGCGCTGGGCACAGGACTGCATAATACACAGAGCGCTGGGCACAGGACTGCATAATACACAGAGCGCTGGGCCCAGGCCTACATAATACACAGAGCGCTGGGCCCAGGCCTACATAATACACAGAGCGCTGGGCCCAGGCCTACATAATACACAGAGCGCTGGGCCCAGGCCTACATAATACACAGAGCGCTGGGCCCAGGCCTACATAATACACAGAGCGCTGGGCCCAGGGCTGCATAATACACAGTGCGCTGGGCCCAGGGCTGCATAATACACAGAGCGCTGGGCCCAGGGCTGCATAATACACAGAGCGCTGGGCCCAGGGCTGCATAATACACAGAGCGCTGGGCCCAGGGCTGCATAATACACAGAGCGCTGGGCCCAGGGCTGCATAATACACAGAGCGCTGGGCCCAGGGCTGCATAATACACAGAGCGCTGGGCACAGGCCTGCATAATACACAGAGCGCTGGGCACAGGGCTGCATAATACACAGAGCACTGGGCACAGGGCTGCATAATATACTGGAGGGTGTTAGGCGTGGAGTACAAGGTTCAGAGGTTTGCTATGCACAGAGGACACTCAGTCTCAGCCAGCACAGGATGCCCTGTCTACATTAATCCAGCCCTGAATCCGGGGACAATGTCCTCAATCCGGGGACTGTCCCTGGAAACCGGGGACATCTGGTCACCCTACTCTATCATGGCTCTGTGTCACATCACTGTTGGGTGACGACTTTGTTATGGCTGTGCTGTATTACACTGTAAAACTCCGTACAGCTAACAGCCATAAGTTGACAAAGTCAGCACCCAACAGCCATGTGACACAGAGACATGATAGAGCCCCTGCTTATTGTGCTGCTAAGGATAACCTGCTGTGCTGTGATTAGAATAGTCTATCCTCCACTCACTGTGTCCATTGCAGCCACACTCATCCTGCTGCTGTTCCCTATCACACTACAGGCACAGTGCTTCCTTCATTGTACGTGTGAGCAATGCCTCACCTCTTCAGAGAACCGCTGGTCACATAGGAGTCAAAGGGGAAGCTCTTCCCGCCATCTCTAACCCCGTCCTGAGCACACGAGAAGCTCGGTGGTCTGCAGTGCTGGCTGCCCCCCAGCTCCGGGTTCTCGGAGAAGTATGGGGAGAATGGGGGAGTGAGGGAGCCGGCAAACTCTTCACTCATATTGTTAGTTCTCCATACACCGCTTTCCCGGGACAATCCTTCATTCGGATCCTAGCACCTCCTGAGGCATCGCAACGCTTACAGCCAATCAGAAGCCACGCTCCGACACTAGCGAGTTCACTGATTGGAGGACAATGCCGTGCGGGAAATGTCAATGTATCTGAGTACTCTCCGCACTGAAGCAGCATGTCCAATGAGCTTTGTGCTAGAAGTAAGGGGCGGGCATTCAGACAGCTGGGAACCTATCACCTGCATGTCCCCACAGGTCATGTGATGTGCACAGGAACAAGATATGTGTGTGTGTGTGTGTGTTTTTTATTCTTATTCTTAGCATAGTTTAGCAAGTTTCGCGGTGTAATTGTTACTGTCTGCTGTAAAAGTTTTTCTTACAGTTCAGGGATAGAACTTTTTTGAGCTTTATATTGGTGTCTGGGTTTCAGTTACCACCTCATCCCTTTAAATCAGGACACATTAATTACACAGGTTCCGTGGCTGATTAACCACTTGGCAACTGCTGCACGACTATATACAGCGGTAGTAAGCCCCCTACAGGCAAAGTGACGTACCTGTACGCCGCTCATCCGCGAGCCTGTAGGGGGCAAGCGCGCTCCCGCCCCCGCTCGTTCACTGCAATCCCCGCGCGTGTGACCGGCGGCTCCGATGTCCACCGGCCACTCGCAATCTCACTCAGGACAGGGAGAAAGACAGACAGCTGATGTAAACACAGCCGCCTGTCATTCTCCCTTAGATCATCACAGAGGCTATGCGATCCTGCTATGTAGGATCGTATGCCTCTGTGATGATCTAACAAGCCACGCCCCCTGACAGTTAGAATCACACTCCTAGGGACACACTTAACCCCTTGATCACCTATAAAGTTAACCCCTTCCCTGCCAGTGTCATGTTGACAGTAACTGCATATTTATAGCACTGATTACTATAGTAATGTCACTGGTACTCCCAAAAATGTCAGTCAGGGGTCCGATCTATCCACCGCAATGTCGCAGTCCCGCAAAATAAATTCGCTGCCATTACTAGTTTAAAAAAAAACCAATAAAAATGACATAAATCTTTCCTGTAGTTAGTAAACGCAATAACTTTTGCACAAACCAATCAAAATACGCTTATTGCGATTTTTTTTTGGCCAAATTGGCCTAAAATGTTAAAACATTTTGATTTTTACATTTTTTTTTAGAATTTCATTTAAAAAAATGTGAAAAATATTGTTATTTTTTCAAAATTGTCGCTGTTTTTTTGTTTATAGCGCAAAAAATAAAAATCACACAGGTGATCAAATATCACCAAAAGAAAGCTCTGTTTGTGGGAAAAAAAGGACGTCAATTTCATTTGGGTACAGTGTCGCACAACCGCGCAATTGTCCGTTAAAGTCACGCAGTGCCGAATCGCAAAATAGGGCCTGGTCATTGGGCAGCCAAATCCTCCGGGGCTTAAGTGGTTTTATGGTGGTAATTAAACTCACTTAGTGCCTTCTGTGCATTATATCAGCCTCAGAACCTGTGTCCTGGTTTAAAGGGATGAGGTGGCAACCATAGACTCTGGGTCCCCACTACTTAGCATTCTCCAGACTTCCTGTTTTGGTGTCAGGGAACAAAAGTTATCTTCAGTTTCTTTAACCACTTCTGGAGTGCACAGTAGCACTATACTTAGGGCATAATTGCTGTCTCCCCTTCTGTCTTGCAGGTGCTATTCCTTCTGCATCATGTTTAGGGCATAATGGCTGTCATGCCTCCAGCATAAGGAAATAATTAATGCTATTGGAACTTGTAATACCAATATGGTCCACAAGATGCCACTGTGACATAGACTGTTGTACAGTACTTTATGGTACTTCCTGTACTATATTGCTGGATATTATTTCCACCCCTCTCTGAGAGAATCTCCATTTTAAGATTTACCTCAGGAAGGAGCAGACAGCATCTGAGGTTGCTGTGGGAAGATTCCTGAACCCCCCTTTGAAGCATCGCTGGTATGCCTATGAACTGTTGGTTATATACTCAATGCATATACTGTTTATGTTTGTATACTGATTATATGCCTTTATATGTTTATTTACAGTTTCACCTCTATTCACAATCCTATTCGCATATCCATTCTGACTTGTAACCTGTTCATGTGACCACTATTCTTTCACTGGAATAAAGCCTTAAGTTACAAAAGGACTGGTTATTGCAGGATTAAAGGTTTAGCTGTATGTTGAGCTGCACACGCCTGGGGCATACGTGTAGTGAGAACAGAACAGTGAAACAGCGGCTATCCAGCAAGTGGGATTTAGGACAGAGACTATACAGAGGCCTGCTACCCTGCCAGCGCAGTCATCAGCATATTCAATACAGCAGTCTCTACACAGTTAAGCATTCCTGCAAGCGACATGTCACATAGCCAGACATCCTCACTCAAGACAAGGTCCAGAGTTTCCGGCTCCTCTAGATCTTCCTCTGCAAGCAATGCACTCGCCATAGCACGTGCGAAAGCTGAAGCCGCCAAGGCGCGAGCAGCCTTTACTGAGCAAGAAATGCAGATTAAACAGGAGAAAGTGAGGTTAAAGAAAGAGACTGAGGAAGCCCTCCTAAAAGTAAAAACGCAGAAAGAGGCAGAGGAGTGAACGCAGCAGACGCAGCAATATTCTCGATCCAGCAGCTGAAACTCCAAATTCTCTACAACAAACTTCAGATTACATCAATCAACATTTTAAAACAAGCAGTGTAAAAGATGACGTCAAAGAGACAAGCCAAAGACACTCCACGGTACAGCCGCAAGTCAGTGACAAGCCTAGAGCCTGCAAACGGGAGAAATCCGTGCAAAGTGACGTCTCCTACGACAGACTCCCCATAAGTGAGATAATAGAATCACCCTCTAATCGCCCTCCAGAACCAACGCGCAAGCCAGAATGGTACATCAGAGGACAGGGTATGGGAGAGATAGAGCCGCTCAGGTGTGTAAGTCCGACCTGGTGCTGGTAAGACCCGTCATCCGGGTTAGTGCAAAGAAGTAGTAGAACCGCACTCAGGTAGATGAAAGTTAAAATAATACTTTTTTATTCTTCAAATCATAGATGAACAGACAGTGCAGGGGAACAGGCAATCCAAGGTTAACGCGTTTCACGGCACATACAGCCGCTTACTCATAACCGGTTATGAGTAAGCGGCTGTATGTGCCGTGAAACGCGTTAACCTTGGATTGCCTGTTCCCCTGCACTGTCTGTTCATCTATGATTTGAAGAATAAAAAAGTATTATTTTTACTTTCATCTACCTGAGTGCGGTTCTACTACTTCTTTGCACATCAGAGGACAGCTCGGTGCCAGCAAAAGGTATGACTACACACAGCCATCTTACCATGACAACACACAGCAGGCTAACCAAGCCACCATAGACTTTGCAAGGTTCTTTGCATGACGTGAGTTATTCACCAAAGGACTTGAAAAGTTTAATGACCGCCCTGAAAACTACAGAGCCTGGCGGTCATCCTTTCAAAACACCATCAGAGACTTAGGGCTATCTTGCAGCGAAGAGATAGATCTCCTGATCAAATGGCTTGGAAATGAGTCTGCCGAACATGCCAGGCGAATCAGGACAATAAATATAAACTACCCAGACACTGGTCTTAGAACAATCTGGGATAGACTTGATGAGTGTTATGGTTCAGCAGAACCAGTAGAAAATGCATTATTCAAAAGACTTGATAACTTTCCCAGAATACCTAGCAAAGCCTACCATAAACTTAGAGAGTTAAGTGACTTGTTAATGGAACTTCAAGTAGCTAAATCCGAGGGAGACTTAAAAGGACTTGCATTCCTTGACACAGCCAGAGGTGTCAACCCCATTGTGCAAAAGTTACCCTGTAACTTGCAAGAGCAGTGGATTACACACGGATCCCGATATAAAAGACAGCATGATGTTCCATTCCCTCCTTTTTCTGTTTTTGTGGACTTTGTGTGCCAGCAAGCTAAAACTAGAAATGATCCAAGTTTTGATTTTACGCTGTTGTGTGCTGCTCCTGTGGGACTTAACCCTCGCAAACCTCCAGTAGCAGTACACAAAACTAATGTGTCTCCTCCAGGTTCCTTTCACAGGTCTGCCAACTTCTCTAACTCAGAGACAAAGGTCAACGATCCTGGTAAGCAGTGTCCCTTGCATCGGAAGCCACATCCTCTACTAAAATGCAGAGCCTTCAGAGAGAAAACCCTGCAGGACCGCAAAGCCTTCCTCAAGGAGAACCACATCTGCTACAGGTGCTGCTCTTCAACATCTCATCTCGCCAAGGACTGTAAGGTCAGTTTGAAATGCACAGAATGTGACAGCTCAGATCACAACACAGGGTTACATCCTGGGCCAGCTCCATGGACTTTACAACACACCCTCAGCACTAGTGAGCACGGCGGGGAGGAGAAGCACACCACCACAACTACACCAGAGGTCACTTCACAATGTACAGAGATCTGCAAAGGAGCCATAGGTGGTAGGTCCTGCTCCGAAATCTGCTTAGTCAGAGTCTACCCAGCAGGCCAAAAAGACAAAGCTATTAAGCTTTACGTAATCCTGGATGACCAAAGTAACAAGTCATTAGCCAGCTCGACTTTTTTTGACATGTTCAGCGTTAAAGGCCCCAGCATTCCCTACTCCTTAAAAACTTGTGCAGGAATAGTGGAGACGGCTGGTAGGAGAGCATCTGGCTACCAAATCGAGTCCATCGACGCGCAATCTCGCTTGTCTTTGCCAACTCTTATTGAATGCAATCAGATCCCTGATCATAGATCTGCAATTCCTACACCAGATGTAGCTGCTCATCACCCACACTTGAAACGCATAGAACATCTGATACCAGAACTTGATCCTCAGGCTCAGATCATCCTACTCCTCGGGAGAGATATCTTACAAGCCCACAAATCAAGAGCTCAGATTAATGGTCCCAATAACGCTCCTTATGCTCAGAAGTTAGACCTCGAATGGGTCATCATAGGAGATGTCTGTCTAGGAAGCGTGCACAAACCTAACTCTGTTAGCAGCATGCTCACAAATACCCTAGAGAATGGGCGTCCCTCTCTTTTCCAGCCATGCCACAACCATTTCCTTGTTAAGGAATCAGCCTACGCCACCCACTCATCTTGTCCCTTCACAAGCTCCACTAGTGACAACTTTGCCTGTGACAGTGACCAAGACCATTTAGGGTACACAGTCTTTCAGAGAACTAAAGATGACAATCGTGTGGCAATGTCTATCAAAGACAAACTCTTCTTAGAAATAATGGAGCAAGGTCTAGTCAAAGACGGCACAAACAGCTGGGTCGCACCTCTTCCCTTCAGACCACAGAGACAACGCTTACCCAATAACAAAGAACAAGCTTTACAACGTTTTGCTTCCCTTAGATGTAATTTACAAAGAAAGCCAGAGATGAGGGAACATTTCTTTTCTTTCATGGGGAAGATCTTTGAGAATGGTCATGCCGAGGTAGCTCCCGCCCCTAAAGACTCTGAAGAGTGTTGGTATCTCCCTATATTCGGAGTGTACCATCCCAAAAAGCCAGGTCAAATCAGAGTAGTGTTTGACTCTAGTGCCAAATACAAGGTTATCTCCTTGAACGATGTCCTCTTGACAGGCCCAGACCTCAACAACAAACTCCTGGGAGTGCTCTTACGCTTCCGCAAAGATTCTATTGCCTTCATAGCTGACATCCAGCAGATGTTCCATTGTTTCTTGGTCAGAGAGGAAGACAGGAACTTCCTAAGGTTCCTTTGGTTCCAAGACAATGATCCTTCCAAAGATATCTCAGAGTATCGCATGAGGGTACACATCTTTGGCAATAGCCCTTCACCTGCAGTCGCTATCTACGGACTCAGACATTCCGCCCAAGAAGGTGAACTTGAGTTTGGCTCAGATGCAAGATAATTCGGAGAGAAAGATTTTTATGTGGATGACTGTTTAAAATCCTTACCTTCCAGTGAGTCTGCAATCTGTCTTCTTAAAAGAGCGCAGGAAATGCTCGCTTGTTCCAATCTCAGGCTTCACAATATTGCTTCTAACAGCAAAGAGGTAATGGAAGCTTTCCCCACTCAAGACCATTCCAGTGATCTAAAGGACTTAGATCTGGGTACAGACTCTTTACCTGTACTGCGCAGTCTAGGTCTACTTTGGGACTTGAAATCTGATTCCTTTACCTTCCAAGTAAATGGAGAAGAAAGACCTTTCACTCGCAGAGGTGTCTTGTCTACTATCAATAGCCTGTACGATCCATTAGGATTTGCGGCACCTGTTACAATTCAAGGTAAAGCCTTGCTTAGAGACTTGATTTGTGAAACATCCGATTGGGATGCCCCACTACCCCTTGATAAGAGGAACTCTTGGGTAGAGTGGAGGGACTCTTTATCAGACTTATCTGATCTCCATGTTTCACGCCCATATGCTCCTGTACTTTCTACAGAGATACAGAGTCAAAACCTTTGCATATTCTGTGATGCTTCTGTCAAGGCAATAGCTGCTGTGGCCTACTTAAGGACTGTTGACACTACAGATCGATGCCACGTAGGATTAATCATGGGCAAAGCAAAGCTTGCTCCACACCCCGAGCATACTATACCTAGGCTAGAACTTTGTGCTGCAGTTCTAGCTGTTGAACTAGCAGAGCTAATAGCCTCAGAGATGGACATTGACCTCAAGGATGTTCAACTCTACACAGACAGCAAGGTAGTTCTAGGCTACATCTACAATGAAACCAGACGTTTTTATGTTTATGTCAACAACAGAGTGTTGAGGATTAGGAGATCTACCATTCCAACACAATGGCACTATGTACCTACTGACTACAACCCTGCAGACCATGCTACAAGAGCTGTTGCTGCATGTAACCTGAAAGACACAACATGGTTTACTGGACCTGCATTCTTGTACGATGCAGAACAAACTTTTCCTAAAAGTGACACGATTGAACTAGTAGATCCAGACTCAGATACTGACATCCGTCCTGAGATCTCAACATTTCATACTAAAACTTCAGACTGCCAGCTTAAATCTGACAGATTTACCAGATTCTCAAAATGGAAGACACTTGTTCGAGCTATTTCTTGTCTTATTCACATAGCTCGCTCCTTTAAAAGTGACTCAAACAGCTGTGACCGCAAGGGATGGCACCACTGTCAAAGGATCAGTTCAGTATTAGAGCTACAGCAGTCTCAGGATCTTATCATCCGCACTGTACAGCATGAAGCATATGCTAAGGAGATTGACTGTACCTTGAACGGAAAACCTATCCCTAGAGACAGTGTCCTGAGAAAACTCGACCCATTCTTTGATCAAAATGGACTACTTAGGGTAGGTGGTCGTCTAAGGCAAGCCAACCTAGAGTCAGACGAGAGAAACCCTCTAATAGTTCCTGGTCACCACCACATCGCTTACTTGATTGTGTCACAGCATCACTCCCATATAGTTACATAGGGCCTGATTCATAGTACGGCGAATTGGCGTTTCGGCGTGATTTTGCGAAGCGGCGATTATTTAAGTCTGAAATTGGCATTCAAAGAACGGCGGGCGGAAAATAGCGCCTAGTGTGAGATTCATTAAGATGCAATATGGTCAGAGCGCGACTTAAAACCACGCCAGCTAAAAGCTCGACTAAAGTTTAGCCAAATTTTCCCCTGTACCCCCAAAAATCCCAAATCACTGTGGAAGGTGTGGAAGTCAATTTGGAGATGACTTGCGTTTAAAAAATCTCAAAAACTGACTTAGAAAGAGAGATATCTGCGAAAGTGTGGAAAGGTTAAACAGCTCCTCCAGCCGCGAGCTGCGAACTCGCGAATGTGCGCATGCGCAACGCCAAATAGGCTCAAAAAATTTCGCCAGCGCGATTTTGGGTCAATTTTTTTTTGAATACCGCTTGCAAATCCGCTGTCTCGCCCATAGAAAATGGCAAAAACCGGCGGAATTGGAAAAACATGCACACTTCCAACAAGGGATCCTTTAGTAAACACCATCACATTCCATACACCTTTCCTGCTAACTCCGAAATCATAGCAGTCAAATCTACAGTGTTTATATAGAACCTCCACATTCTCTGAAAAAACCCACAAAATATTACATTGGGGAATTGGTCGTCAGATAGAAAAAAAATAGATGTAAAACATATTTCAAAGAAAGATTATTAGCATTTCACACATATCAAGGAAATGTCACAATTTTGACAATATTTTATGTGTTTCCAAAGAATGTTTTTAGAAATATATTGCAAATACTACCTTTTCTTCCATATGGGTATGGCCAAGTGTTACCATTTTACTACACATTTAACTGAAGGTATATATATATATATCCCTTATACTTGGCTAATTAGCAAAGTATGCCCAACAAACAAATAGAGCTTTAGCTCACAATATTGCTACATATTGACTTTATGTGGCATCTTTTGTATTTTGTTCATGTCTTTAGATTAAAAGTTTGCTGATACACATGCCTTTTTCAAACATGAACAAAATTAATGATGTCAACATTTGGAGGATTGGAGATATCCAAGTGTTGCCCATACAGAGGGCACCTTCCGGATTCGAACTTACAAACCTACAGCAGGAAGGCAGACTCCCTAATCATTGTGCTATTTCTCAGTGAGCGTTGGGTGTTTTCCTCATGCCGTCAAAATGCTCACATGGGAACAGGGGCCATTGACCTGAATAGGATTGGATTTTTTGCCTGTTTTGGGAGCTGATCCTTGAGCTGGACAAATCCCCCTCAAACGCCCCCAAACGGGCTACGTTCACATGTACGTGTTTGTGGTCTGTTTTTGGGGCTTTTGTAGGTGATTTCATATAACAATGCCTGCCCAAAAAATGCATGTCAAAACGCCTGTGAAAACGCCAGCCAAAATGCACATAAGAACGCCTGATATAATTGCCACGCCAAATTTAGGGATGTTCATGAGTGATGAGTCAGATTGTTGGCTTACATATCTGGTCAATTGTCACAATCTCACTTCCCAAATCCCAAAAGGTGTGTTTCAATTGTTTACCTAAATATATATTTCTCTCTCTCTCACGTAATTGTATATATATGTATGTATTCCTGTATCTAAACATTCTAAATAATGACTAGCAAACTTCAAGAGAGAATTTTTTCAATTCACATATACTATACACACCTACATACATTTCTATTCCTCATTTCTATTTCCCTTGTTTTGGCAACTGAGCATGCTCCAAAACACACAGGACACACACAGTTAATTTTTTGACTGGGCGTTACCATTCTGGGTATGTGTTTGCTTGGATTATATATAGCTCACTCAGACATCAGGAAAGATTTGACCTACGAAGAGGTCCAATATATTTGTGTGTCACATGCTTTATGGGTAACATTTTTGGCCCTTTGTTATTTATGGAGGTGAGATTTGGCTGTGTTGTGTGTTGACTCTCTGTAAGTATTTATTGCTGTTAACATAATTCTGTCAATCTGCACATGCATCTGTTGATTATGGGCTCTTTGTCGATGTATATGGTCTAAATGTTGTACAAAGGTTGTTTTTGTTTGAAAAATACAAATGTAATAAACAGCATGTTTCCAATTTTTTTTTAAAATGTCTTCATGTGTCTAAAGTTTTCTGGTGTCCACAAATGTATGTATTTGTATTTCTTTTTCTAAGTTAAATCTGCTTAATGGTTGTGTATGTTCACTATTCGCGAATTCGCGAATATACAAAACCGCGTTCTCACATTTATACATGAAACCGGAAACGAAACTTTTGGTGCGTGCACACGTTTCCGGAAATTGTCCAGGCCCTGTCTTAAGTGTGCATCATGGCTCCTGCACTGTTTACTGCCGAAATAGTGGCATTTGTGTGTAAGGTAAGGAGGGGGTGTGAATGTGCAGGGTGCGGGATGGGGGATGGGGATGGGGATGGGTGGGTCGCTTATCTAGCGGGTGTGCAAGAAACTTTTGGTCTGCTGATCTGCGCATGCACTTTCTGCCTATTAGACGTGATCTAGAAGCTTCCTGTTATAGAAACTTCCTAGATGTGAACCTGTTCCCTATATATATATATATATATATATATATATGTATATGTGTGTATATATATATATATGTGTGTGTGTGTATATATATGTATATGTGTGTATATATATTTATATGTGTGTGTGTGTGTATATATATTTATATGTGTGTGTGTGTGTGTATATATATATATATATGTGTGTGTGTGTGTATATATATATATATGTGTGTGTGTGTGTGTGTATATATATATATATATATATATATATATATATATGTGTGTGTGTGTGTGTGTATGTGTATATGTATGTATGTATGTATGTGTATATAAAAAATATATATTATACAAAATATATATATTAGACAATATATATACTATGTATATATTATATACAATATATATACATTAGATACATTATAGAATATGTTATATACCATATATTAGTGTATATAATAGGGAACAGGTTCACATCTCTGAACTTTCTATATAGATATAGATAGGCATACCCTGCTTTAAGTACACTCACTTTATATACAATCGTGAGTAAGGACACAGCTTGTTCAGCTTGCCATGACACTGCTCACAAACCATAAGTGACAGGGATAACAAACTTAGGGAGCAACGACAGGGTACCCAGGTACCCAGGACTACACCATATCCATTTTGTGGCTGGCCAGCTTGCCTAGGTAATCTATCATGTCATAGTCCTGGATCCCCTTAACATGCTCCCACATGGTTTGGGAGTAAGGCTATGTCAATGTGGCCAAAATTTACAATGGAGCTGGTGTATTTTCATGCATCGAGAAAAGAAAAAAGGGATTGCTTCACTTTAAGTACATTTTCAGTTTCCATACATGCCCTGGTCCCATTGTGTACTTAAAGTGGGCTATGCCTGTATATAGATAGATTTGATTCGTTTCAACTTTTACACAAAATGAAACACAATTATCTGTGACAGATTGCTCTGACGCTTTGGAATCTGTCTCGATAAAGACAAATGTATTGACCCTTTTCATATATGCAAGATTAGAAACATTATATTCCCTAAATGCATAATGCCAAAAATTATTGCCTTACATACATCCATACACACTGCAAGCTCGGCACCGTTTGTCTTGTCTGACACTCTTACCATCATAAGCTGGATCTGCACACAGCAGCTAATTGGTTCACCTGAGATGGAATCAGTGATCACAAAAATCTGGAATGGTCATGTCTTCAAAGGATTGCCTTGAACAAATCACCTCTAAAAGAAACACATGAGTGTATAATCACTTGTCTCAATGGATCACATTCCCAACACACCCATCTCACACTGCCATATGATAATGAATGGGGGTGTCCATTGCAAGTTAAATACACCCCCAGATCACATTGCTTTGTTAATTTACAGATCTAACTGGAATCTGATGGCACTGCTGTGAACCACTATGCCATCAAATTCTGCTGGGGACCTTTAAAAAGGATTATGTGTGATTGTGTGGATAATTATGCCACCTTAAATTTGCATCTCCCACATACCATGTGCAACTCTTGCAGGAATTGTGAATCAAGGATAATTCAGCACAGCTTAATGAACAGACACATTGAGGAGTGTAGGAACACACCGTCAGATTACCCGATCACACTATGGGGTTTTAACTCCTCCATAATTTTGCCACTTTGGAAACCAAGTGCTTACTTTATGTATACTTTTTAGACGGAACTACAATTTATAGTAGGGTGATATCATTGCATGAGATTTTCCCTCACTTCCTGTCTTAGTGTCACCAAGACAGGAAGTGAGGGGAATATCACTGTGGGGAAATAGCTTGCAATTGTTGTCTTATAATGTCCATAGTATATATAAAAGGAAAGAATTGCTGGCTATATCCCCACGGGAGATTCCCTCACTTCCTGTCCTGGTGACACCAAGACAGGAAGTGAAGGGAAATCTCCTGCAATGATATAACACTGTTACATGTTCTAGTTATGTAGCAAACTTAAGAATATACAAAGCAAACATCTTTTTTTTTCCATTTTGGCAAAATCATGGATTAATTAAAAAACTATCTTTGTTTGTCCCGTGGCTTGCAGGAAAAACATTTTGCCTTGATTCCACCATCAACACAGACAGGGGAAACCCTCCTGCGGAGCCATTGTGTTCTCCTGGTGCTGCCCCTGCCAGGAAAACACAGTGATTATTGCTAGTGGCTACAAGAGATGCTAGCGATAAGTGTGTGTAAAATCTGACAGACTGGTTGTACGTTGTCCTCCAGGTGATCGACCAATCAACTTGGGTACCTTCAGCCTGGCCATACACAGTTTAAATCTGCATCTCAAATGAAGCAATCCCATTTACATATAACACTCCATAAAGGAGAATTGAGGGGCTTATCAGGTCTGCGTCAAAAATTAACAGCCACACCCAATCAGACAGCTCGTGTTAAAAGGGACCTGAAAAGCAATCTGCATGGCTTGCTTTTCCAAGCATTGGCTAGTTTAGTGAGCCTGGACTAATAACAGTCACTGTAATGCTACCCATACTGCTGTCCTTTTAACATGGTGACAAAAGTTGATACCTATGCTACATGTGTGTAAAGTTACTTGCACCCTGCTAAATGGACAGCAATAAGGTTGTAAATACAGTGACTGCCTGTCCCCCCCTGATGGCGGCCCTGGGTGTGTCATGAAAGGCCGATTGAGAAAATGGCTATATCATGTAGAGGAAATCACCAGTGTGGGGCAACCTATGTCATGGAGGTAGATTTGGACATCGATGTATATGTATCACCAGAAATGGAATTCTTTGTTCTACAATATCTCAAAGACGACCTAGCATGTTATTTGAAGACTGTACTATTTTGGACATACTTGGACTCAAACATACACTGCTCTTTCCACAGCTCCTCCTCCTCTGGGGGTATGATAATGTATATACGCATCTTCACCAAAAGCACAAGATGTGTCGTCTCCGGATGAGGCTGCAGCGGAGATTTCAGTTCCTGCCTGATATAGTGGATCTGCAGCGGGCCTGGAGTGATGCCAAAAGGCGCTCACCCAAGCTCCTGCTAAAGGCTGTGGAGCAAATCTCCGGTAAGTAAAAATATACATTACATGTGACCAGATAGGTTACAATTTTTTGGGTAGGTGGACATGTGTTTAGCTATGCAACAACACTAATACCAACACCCCCCCCCCCCTCCCTCTCACTCCTACCTTTCCTACCTCCATCAAGTGTCTCTTCACAACCTTTAATACTACTATGTACATTCGTATTTTTTATGTTTCTTTTTTTTCTTCTGCTTCTAGCCAAAGCGGACGGCCGGCACCCTCTTGTGCTTTTGGTGAAGAAGGGGAGGAGGAGGACGGCCACACTACAATACGCATTCAGAGGCAGCGAGCCATTTGAGCAGCTGAAAATTGTGGATCGTAAGTAGAAAATAAAAATGATAGAAATTTCTAATCTCTAATCACATTTTACAGAGCCCCCTTTACATCGGAGTCTCCAGACTTACTACACTGTAAGAGGGAAGTGTGAAGACTCTGATATAAGGAGAGTTTGGGAACCATTATTTGAGGGGGGAAGCTGGGGACTCTGGTGTAAAAGGGAACTCTGTGTTCCCCAAAGCTCCCCCATACATCTGAGCTTACAGAGACCCTCTTACACTTCCCTTCCTCAGTCCACCACAGTCAAGGGCACAACAAGTCCCACTGCAGAAGGCTACCTGCTTGGACTTGTAATCCTCTCTGTAGGGGAATGAGGAAATACTGCCTGCTATGCTAAGACTTGTAGTGCCCTCTGTTAGGGACTAAGGATTCCTCAGTCCTCAACATTCTAGGGCACTATAAGTCTCAGCATAGTGGGCTGTCATACCTCAGTCCCTCACAGCTCGGGTCAAAAACAACACAGTTAAACATCTAAAGGACAACTCCAAACAAAACTACCAATAATGGACAGAGTCCATATGCTCTATAATGTCAAAGACCCGCTACCACTCACCTTCCACCTCTGGTGCTGTCATTGTGTAGGGCAAAGGGCTCCATCTACACCATGTTTGGCTTTCATGTCAGATAGGCAGGACTTGCTCAGCTCCACTCTCTTCCTTGGCAATTGACTCTGGCGTCATTGTGGATCTTTCCTCCTCTAGAAAACCCCCAGGGGCCCTCTCCTTGTCCCCCAGCCACCCAGGGCCTTCTTCTCCTCCTCCTCCACCAACCATTTTCAGACTCTTCCAACTTCCCTGGGGATACTCAACCACTTTGCATAGTGGACACAACAAATCTATGACCAGCCTGCAAAATATCAAGTCTGGGCCTGGTTACCTGTATGTTCCGGGTCCAGGGCGGAGCTCTCCTCCCAGAGCAACAACTGATGATAGCAGAGTGAGTTGACCGGCCAGTCACTTCCTACTGGTGCAGGTACACACCTACCGATTCCTCCACATCTTAGGATAACATGATCAGACGGCCAATCCCCAGGCAGAGAAGGAGGAGTAAGTGTCAGCGGACAACAGACACCTGGCAGACGCAGTGAAGGGACTGCAGCACACTGCTGCAACTTTTTGATCCGAGGATTGAAAGCAATCTTTTACTTGGGAGATTTCCCTGACTGCGCCCTTCGAAATGTTGGTGCTCCGCCACTGGCCGCAAGGCCCCTGTAGGTGCGAGGCCTTAGGCGCCCGCTTAATTTGCATGGTGCCCTCCTGTTTTAAAACATGGTCAATGCATCTCATTGGTGTAAGTGCACTTCTATGTTCTGAATTGTAGGGGCATTGAGTATGGTGCTAGCATGATGAGAGGTTACTGCCTATTTGTGTCCATAAATAATATATAATGTTTTTCTTTTATTTTAGAAACCAGTGATCAGGATGTGGAGGCTCAGCCTTCTCAGGCCCCCTGTAAGTAATGTGGATGTGCTGGTGTGTTGTGTATTAGGTCGAACTTGGAGGAATGATTGTTTGTTTTGTTTTCTTTTGTGGTTGATGTAACTTCAGCAAGAGAGGAGCCTCAGGCAGGGCCAAGTCGCCTGGATCCGGGCCAGGAACAAACTGTTGGCCAAGAAGAGGCCAATTGGTCCGACTCGGATGAGGACCTGGGCTCTCCTCAAAGGGGAAGTAAGTATTCTACATGTGTTTGTGTGTTCAATGTGTCCTGGTAAATATAAGGGCTGTAATATATATATTTTGACATTGGGGTTTTGTAGCAGCTGACATTGAGGATGTTTGTTGTGGAGGACTGGGGAAGAGGGGCCACTGCTTACCCAGTCCACTGTAACTACTACCTTCAATGTTTCCAGACTACTTTCTGTGTGCCTTTATCAAATAGCTTTTGTTCAAGGATTGTATTTGTGTCTTTGTGTTTCTAGGAGATACAACGCCATCCCCCCATGAAGGGACACCATCCCCCCATGTAGGGTCTCCCCCATCCTCCCCCACTCCAGGCTCCCCTGAACTAGTCTGTAAGTACCTAAAATTAGATTCTCACATGAATTGTGTGTGCTAGGATGATGTGTATCTAGGATAATCTAAGTTGGAGTCAAAGCAAGTGTAGTTTTGCTATATGTGACAGGAAGGTTGGTCATGAAACACTCTTGCTTAACCTTCATGTTTGAAAGGTGGTTTTGGGGAGCATTACAGGACATGTTATCTTTTGTAAGTTATCTCAAGCCACCCTATTCTAAATTGGTGTTAGTTTCTCTACATTGGAAATGGTGTGCTTTGTACTTGTAAATTTTTTGGGGACATTGTAATTTAATCATGTCCTGATTTAGTCAACACTGAAAATGTGTGTTTGTCAATCTTTCATAAATACTCTTCCTCGGTAATGTACCACATTCCAGTTCACAATTTGTGTTCTTTTTGTGCAGTTTCTCCAGAGCCAGCCACGCCATCCACTTCAGGGGCCCCAAAAAAACCTGATGATGGTAAGTTGTGTGCTTTTCCAGTAATGTGTCTACTTAGTAAGTGGAGAAATGCTAACTGTGTATGTCCCCGCTCAGGCTTCAAGTTGTTCTAAAGGCAGCGGGTTCTTTATGTGAATGCATTCTATGCATTAGTATTCCAAGTGATAGGTGTGCATATTCCCCCTAAGACTTACTGGGACCATTTTTTACGGTCCAAATTTTTGCACTAATACTTGTCTGGAACAGACTCCCCCTCCTCCTTAACTGAGGTGACAGCATGCCAATATTGCCTCCTGATGCTGTCACTCCTAATCATTGAGACCATTGGAAGGGAGGGGGGCAAGGCTGGCTCACAGCCTAGTGCCTGAACAGGCACAGGGTGCTTGGCTTCATCTCATGTGCCTCCATAGCAAGCTGCCTGCTGTGGGGTCAAACAACAGGAGGGAGGTGCCTAGAGGTGTGTACAGGGGCCATGTAAAAAGGAGGATTGTTATTTCTCTTGTCCCCAAAAACCTAGAGAGTGTAAGTCTAACCTGATTAGTTTTCCGCAGCCCTCCCAAAATGATATGTTTCCAACACTTAGAACAGGCAGGGCTGAGGCACCAAAAACATCAGAAAAACACAATCAGCACAAAAGCAGGGAGTACGTATCCTTAACGCTACAAGCTTCACCCAGAAGAATGACGCTTGCACTGTACAAATCTGCATCACCACCATATCAATGTCTAAATAAAACTTTCAGGGAAATGTGGAGGGGTAATGAGTGGGTGTTAGAGCGTTTTCATGACTGCGTAACCTACAGTTAGCGTGAGTCCATTTGTTGATAAACTTTTTCTTCTCTCTTAACACAGCTGGGATGGCGGAAAGGAGATCAGGGGAGCAGACACATCTGCTCCGTCCAGAACTGGCCCTCAAAATTCCTAAGGGTGAGTCTCTACTATGTGTCAGGTTCAATCTATAGACAGTAAGAGGGAGAGAGAACGCTCCACAGATTCCAATGGTGATAGAGATAAATGTGTGCACATGTATCGTGTTGACCAATTGAACCCAAAACACCTTACATTCTTCAAAATGATTGCTTGTGTTTACATGCAGAAAAGCATTTTACTTAGCTTTGGTGGAACTGCTACTAACATTCCAAGCCATCTTATGTAACCTTTTGAACAATTTGCTGTGAAAGTTTGAGTTTAAGGTTTACAACAGCAATTTAGCATATTTGCTTCAGAGTGTTGATAAAAGCCAACCAATAGACTCCTAAGCATATTTGTTGAGGCACATTAATTACAATCCTTGTTTGGATCATTTTGCCTAAAACTAATTGTCATGTTTTTTTCTACCCAGGGCACACCCACCTCACCTACGAGGTCCTCCTGGATTATATGAGGTGGTGCGGAGACCGAATTCTCTATTTGGAACACCTTTGTGGCGTGGATCCAGACCCTAAGGAGCCATTCGTTAGGAATGTCACACCTTTAAAAAGATCCTAGTATTTTTTTTTTTTGTTTGTTTACTTATGTTGCACGTTGCAACACAAAGAAATGTCACATTTGTAATTGTTGCCCATTATAAACAAAAATCTAACAAAAAAATCAAAAAAAGTTTAAAAAAAAACCCTTTTTTTGGGACCCAAAAAAACAAAAAAAAACAAAAAAAGCCTTGTTTTTGGCAACCAAAAAAAATATAAAAATTAAAAAAAAACCCATTTTTTGGGACCCAAAAAAACAAAAAAAAAACAAAAAAAGCCTTGTTTTTGGCAACCAAAAAAAATATAAAAATTAAAAAAAAACCCATTTTTTGGGACCCAAAAAAACAAAAAAAACAAAAAAAGCCTTGTTTTTGGCAACCAAAAAAAATATAAAAATTAAAAAAAAACCCTTTTTTTGGGACCCAAAAAAACAAAAAAAACAAAAAAAGCCTTGTTTTTGGCAACCAAAAAAAATATAAAAATTAAAAAAAAACCCTTTTTTTGGGACCCAAAAAAACAAAAAAAGCCTTGTTTTTGGCAACCAAAAAAAAAAAATGTTTACAAAAAAGCCTTGTTGTTTTTGGCAACGGAAAAAACCAAAAATGTTTACAAAAAAGCCTTGTTGTTTTTGGTAACAAACTAAACCAAAAATGTTTACAAAAAAGCCTTGTTGTTTTTGGTAACAAACTAAACCAAAAATGTTTACAAAAAAGCCTTGTTGTTTTTGGCAACGGAAAAAACCAAAAATGTTTACAAAAAAGCCTTGTTGTTTTTGGTAACAAACTAAACCAAAAATGTTTACAAAAAAGCCTTGTTGTTTTTGGTAACAAACTAAACCAAAAATGTTTACAAAAAAGCCTTGTTGTTTTTGGTAACAAACTAAACCAAAAATGTTTACAAAAAAGCCTTGTTGTTTTTGGCAACGGAAAAAAACCAAAAATGTTTACAAAAAAGCCTTGTTGTTTTTGGTAACAAACTAAACCAAAAATGTTTACAAAAAAGCCTTGTTGTTTTTGGTAACAAACTAAACCAAAAATGTTTACAAAAAAGCCTTGTTGTTTTTAGGGCAAACGACAAAACCACAAATGTTTACAAAAAAGCCTTGTTGTTTTTAGGGCAAACGACAAAACCACAAATGTTTACAAAAAAGAATTGTTTTTGTGAAAACCTTCCAAAAAATGATGTCAAAACATAAAAAATGTTTAAAATGTTTATCTAAATTAAATTTAAGTATGTTGCTCTTTGCAACACAAATGTTACATTGGCAATTTAGTTCATTCTATTATATATTGTAATATATTTTTTGTACGCTACAGTTGGTAGACACCCACATGTGTTATTAAAACATTTATTTTATTACCCAAGTTTTCTTTTTGGTGTACACATCGAATGTCTTTTGTGTTGTATTTGTTTAGTTGAGTGGTGTGGTCTGTAATTGTTAGTATGTTGGCTTTGGTTTATGTTAGCCTTGAGACTTGTTTTGAAGCTACATTTGAAGGGAGACCTTTTCTTGGGTCGTTATGTGAACATTGAGTTATCTAAATTTACATGAAATCATATGTTTGGAGATAGAGAAGCACGTGTGTATAAATGCCTACATTAACAAGGGCCATTACTTGGCCACCAACACTCCTAAAAAACCAAAGAGCAAACACAAACTAATCATTTTGCATAAAATTTTATTTCATCCCCAAAAGAAGCACTATAATAAATCATATTGTGCCACCCTCAAATTAAAAAAAAAAAATGGCCCAACAAATTGGCCAATGTAAATCATTAACAAAACTAAACCAAATTAAAAAAAAAAACAAAAAATCAAGTTGGTGGTGGTGCCTGAAGCAGTGTGGTGAGCACTGTTAAGTTTCCTGCCATCAAATGGTGGGCCAATAGTTCCATCTGGTCTGGGGTTAACTGTAGAGTTGTGCTCAAGTGGCCCATTAGGATCATATCTTGTGTCTGAGGCTGCTGATGATGCAGGGTGTTGAACGTTGGAAATGTCCCAGACAGAAGATGTTCTGCCAATAGTGTCATCTGCTCTGGGGTCAGCCTAAGCATTTGGGCAACGTGTGCCATTACCATGAGATGGGATCGTTGCTGCTCCAAGGCTATTTGATGCTGCTGGTGGTGCAAGGGTTGTGAAGATGTGTGGGGAGTGGTGGTTGATTGTTTGTTGTGGTCCACGGTGCGGGGGCAAACGACATGTCGCATTGGTGACAAAAAAGAAGAACGGCCTGGGGAGGAGTGAAGTGATAAAGGTGTGGAGGGAATGTAGTCAGGTGGAAGGGGTACTGTGGAACCAGTGCGCATTGAGGTTGTGCAGGAGGATTGCTCATTGAGGGGTGTGGGAGTCCGAACGGAGTGTGAAGTGCTAGGAGTGGCTACAGGAGGAATTGTCCCATCCCCAGCTGCCTGACAAGTGGCCAACACTGGCATTACCCTCCCACTACCACAACCTGCAGTGGCAGGTGAGTGAGATGTTTGGGAGGGCTCTGCCAATGGGGCATCTTCAGATCCAAACAGGCATTGGCGTGTGGCCAGCACCTAAGTGTCAACACTTTGCCGATCCCGTTGATGCTGGTCTGCTAAACTTACCAAGCTGTTACGCATATCCTGTTGAACCTGTAACATATCCTGGTGAACCTGTACCATTGTTGCTACAGATTCCTGTATGAGCCCGAGCAGACGTACTGCCTCAGTAGATTGCTGAGTACGCCTCCTTAACTCATTTTGGACCTGATACTCATCAAGCAGCCTCTCGGCTACATCCAGCATAGATGGACGAAGTTGGGTAGGTGACAATCCCTCTGCATCTAAGGCTACCTGAAAGCAGAAGAAATAGACCAAATCATTATCAAACATCATGCCTAAATATTTCAGATTAGTTTGACAACTTAACACCCCAAGCAGAACGTTGAAAAGTTTGATGTGCTTCTAATGAGTACTTGTTCATTGTAAGATTATCCAAGCTAGCAACACTTCTGATAATGGGTACATATTATATTGGTATGACTAATATGACAAAGGCAAAAAAGATTCAACATGAAGGTGTTCCCAATTAACCCTGGTGTGGTAGGTTGTTTATGCTTTTGGTAAATCTGTTACTACACCAATGACTTTATACATCTACGTATGTTGTCTAAAATCTTGCCATCAATCGGCTAGAGGACAACCCAACCAAACGATACCCATGAATTTGGACCTGGAAAATCAAAGACGGGCCGGACTTTAAAGATCCTGGATGTTTTTGGAACATTAGTGGCACACCAAATTATAACATAATTCCCTGATGTTCAAGATAGAACTCTTGTTGTGCTGGTGCATCGTCAGAATGTCATAGCACTAATTTAACACACACAATGTAAGCCACATCTAGTCCAAAATCAATGCTACCATTGAAATGTTACATGTGCACCTTGTTCCCTTATATCACATACCACAGCACTGGATGCAGAATCGTCGCCAGCTCCTGATCCAACTCCAGCTGCAACGTCAAGAGGGGCCTGATGTTCTTTTAAAAACAAAAAAAAAAAAACATGTTTAGTACATAACCTTAGTCAGTAATGATTATGGCCAGATTGCCCTCCTAGCTTCATGAATGAAGCATTGAGGCCAAACATTCAAAAGTGCTTTCCTGGGCTCATAGGACACTTGCTAAACCCTCCCAAAGGTTAAGAAGGCTTGGTCTGCCTACTAATGACGGCACCCATTAATGCTGTCAACTGTGTTTTGCAGGGTAAACATCTAAAAGGCAACACTCTTTCATAAGAAAAAACATGTGTGTTAATGGGGTTAATAAGATTCAAAAAAACATTATTTGACTAGACATACCAACACCTTCCTCCAGGCCTAGCTGCACTGGGTGTGTTCCCTGCTGCGGATCTTCTGTAAAGGACATAGCAATATGAGCTATCTTGGAAAAAAAAAAACATCTACATTGTTTGGCACAGTATGATATTGGACCTACCAGGAGGAGGGTCAGCACTGATGTCAACACCTGTGAGTCCGTCTGGTTCGCCAAGCTGCATGGGCTGTGGAGGGGCTGAGATCCGTGCTACAGATGAACAAATTGCAGGTTGGGGAAAACAAAAAAAGGACAATTGGAAGGGCAAGTATCACATTCTCTTAATGTCACACATAGGATAGTAGTTAATCTTTTCCAAACAACTCACACAATTGACATCCAAGATAATATCCTACCTCGGTGCAAAGCATCCGAATCTAAGTCCTCTCTGGGAAAGATGGTATCGGGTCCTATGATGTTCAAGAAAGGTAATTGATAATCCCAGAGAGAACTTCGTGCACGTTCATCCAGCCGACCTTGACGGCCATAAAGACCCTCCGCAGCCCATGCAATTAGCTTCTTCCGAACGGACCCACAGATGTCGTTGACCTTCTTCCGCACACTGTCACGGTGGCGAGGTGCTTCACCCAGTGCATTTACAGCATCCCGGATTTCATCCCACAATCTGTTCTTCTCTGTTACTGAGTAAGACGCGGCCCTGGTCCCATGTATCGCCTGATATCTGGCCATATAGGCGTGGACCAGGGCACAGCACTGATTGTGGGTGAAACGGGGAAGCCGGGGTAATGTGGACAAGCTGACTCTGGTGGACGGACCCGCTCCAGGACTACTGTCAGAAGAGCCAGCTTGTCCACTTGGTGTGTTAACACCTCCCCCGGCTTCCTCCTCCGGGATGGGGATGGTGGACTCCCTCATGGATACAGCTGGAGCCTCCCTCACACCAGAGCCAGACGATCTGCCCACCCTGCCCCCCCTGCCCCCCCTGCCCCCCCTGGCCCCCCTGGCCCCCCTGGCCACCCTGCCCCTTCTCATCCTTCCAGTGGGTGGGGCCATGGGAGCACGAGGTGGGCAGAGAATCTGGCTGTCCAGCAGCAGCAAAGAGCCCCAAACTCCTAAATCTGAAATGACAAAAGAGAAAACAGAAAAAACAGGATTTGCAGATTGCTCTTCATATACAGTATAATTAGTGAACAGTTACAGAACACACTTACCTAATGGCACAAACAGACTTGGTGGTGGTGGTGGTGGTAGTAGTGGGCAAAGAGCAGAAGAGGCTGCAAAGAAAAGGAAAAATAAAAAACACATAAGAAAACGCATATGGGTACAAATCACACGAGGCCCTCCAAACACTTACCTAATGGCACAAACACGGTGGTGGTGGTGGTGGCAAAAAAAGCAGAAGAGGTTGCAAAGAAATGGAAAAAAAAAACCACATAAGAAAACGCATATGGGTACAAATCACACGAGGCCCTCCAAACACTTA
The DNA here is from genome assembly GCF_965119305.1 of Pelophylax lessonae. NCBI lineage: Eukaryota > Metazoa > Chordata > Amphibia > Anura > Ranidae > Pelophylax > Pelophylax lessonae. Next base: position 378,559,162 of record NC_138770.1, read on the forward strand.
CCTAATGGCACAAACACAGTGGTGGTGGTGGTGGTGGTGGTGGTGGTGGCAAAGAGCAGAAGAGGCTGCAAAGAAATGGAAAAAAAAAACACATAAGAAAACGCATATGGGTACAAATCACACGAGGCCCTCCAAACACTTACCTAATGGCACAAACACAGTGGTGGTGGTGGTGGTGGTGGTGGTGGTGGTGGCAAAGAGCAGAAGAGGCTGCAAAGAAATGGAAAAAAAAAACACATAAGAAAACGCATATGGGTACAAATCACACGAGGCCCTCCAAACACTTACCTAATGGCACAAACACAGTGGTGGTGGTGGTGGTGGTGGTGGTGGTGGCAAAGAGCAGAAGAGGCTGCAAAGAAATGGAAAAAAAAAACACATAAGAAAACGCATATGGGTACAAATCACACGAGGCCCTCCAAACACTTACCTAATGGCACAAACACAGTGGTGGTGGTGGTGGTGGTGGTGGCAAAGAGCAGAAGAGGCTGCAAAGAAATGTAAAAAAAAAACACATAAGAAAACGCATATGGGTACAAATCACACAAGGCCCTCCAAACACTTACCTAATGGCACAAACAGACTTGGTGGAGGGGGGGTGGTGTAATCCTTTATAGGCAAAAGGAGGCTGCAAACATTAAACATACATGAGAAATCGCATGACCTACACATAATAAATTACAGTTATCAGGAAAGCAAAAATGGTGTCTTTGGAAGCTGGGAAGGTAAGGGGGCAGGTTTAGATGCCAAATCTAGACTGCACACCTTTAACAAACATGAGAAAACACATGTCCAAACCACATGCACATGGGGCCAACTGCCAATGATTAAAAGACACTTGAGGGGTTCCCAAGCTATTGTGGGTTGGAGGGGATTCACCATAGACAACTTAAGCACACCCAAGATAAGTACAAATTCTCTCCTTCCTTTTTTTTGGGAGAGAGAGATACAATTGTCTTACCTCCAGATAATGTAGGTTGTGGGTCACAGGGTCTTGCTAGCACATAAGAAACATCGATCTATAACATCCAGCAGCCATATTGGCCATGTGCTCCTTTTATAGCTGGCTCACAGGTGTGATAATTAGCGGCCGTTTCTATATATATCTGCGCATTCGCGAATTTGCGCGTTCAAAATGGAGGACGATATCCCAGACGCATTAGATGGTGCAATGCTGGCATTTATCGGTGCCTTGTTTGAGGAGGCCCTGGCACAGGAGGCAGCAGAAGGTGGGGAAGCTGCAGCAGCAGCAGCAGCACCTCCAGCAGCAGCACCTCCAGTCCGTGTGCCCTTACCTCGCCAGCCACGCATTTTTGCTCCAAGGATCTATTTGGACAAGCTGCGGGATTCTGATGTCAGGAGGAAGTTCCGGCTCGAGCGAGGAACTATTCTACACCTCTACCAGCTCATAGCAGAGAAAATTGACCCGGACACACAGCGCGGCCATGCGGTGCCCGGCATGGCCAGATTGCTGGCCACTTTGTATATTTTAGGGCGTGGCAGCTTCCAAGCCACTTCGGGAAGTATCATGGGCATTAGCCAGCCCACAGTTTCAAGGGTGTTCATGTTGGTCATTAATGCCATAGTGGATATAGTGCCCAATTTTATCCACTGGCCACAGAATGAAAATGAGTGGAATGAAGTCAAGTTGGGTTTCTACCGGCGGGCACACATGCCGCAAATCCTAGGGGCAATCGATGGCACCCACATAGCCATTAGGCCCCCAAGGAGCCACGAAAGTGAATACCGGAACCGCAAGCAGTACCACTCCGTGAACGTCCAATTAGTGTGTGACGCCAAACAGCGCATCATGAGTGTCAACACTGGTCACCCAGGGTCGTGCCATGATTCCAGTATGTTAAGAACAAGTACTCTGTACGAGGTGTTTGAAAGTGGACAAATGCCCGAAGGGTGGCTTATTGGTAAAGTATTTTGTCTTAACAACATAAACTGTAAGATTACATAGACATAGGAATAAGCTACATCGGTGTACACCCTGATTTAAGCAAAGCCTACCTAAAATGGATGTGTTAGGAGTTGTCAGGCTGTTCACACACAACCAGATCAGCAGCTTAGCAGCTCACAAAAGAAAGATTTGCAAAGTTGTCTTTGAGTCCAATGAAGGTGGTTAACCAATGTGTAAATGGTGTCCTCTAGCCACCCAAAGAAAACCTACAAATGATTCCAATGGTATTGCCATATCCCCAAAGTACTTTGCATAAGTGAGTCAATATTGGTTTCCTCACTCTAGTTGCAGATATATTCCAGAAGGCTAATGTAATAGGAACAAAATAGGGGCCAAGTTGGAACTTGCAAGAGAAACCCACCACTTTGTGTGTCCTTTTTCCCATTTGTATTAGTGATTTAGGCAGTTAGACAGAGTTGAGATGTTTCATATGATTTTTGGCAAACAGACGAGCAGGTTGTTTAGTAAAATGCCTAATTGTCTCCCATTTTGAGGAGTCATCTAAAGTCACATGATAGGAAGAACTAATGTATATTTTTCTTATTTTTCAGGGGATGCTGGTTACCCGCAGCTGACGTGGCTGATGGCTCCAATCAGGTACCCCCAGGGCCCAGCAGAGAGGAATTACAACAGGGCCTTGCGGAGAAGCCGGAGTATCATTGAGTTGACCATAGGTCTTCTCAAGTCCCGGTTTCTCTGCTTGGCCCGGCCTGGGGGTGAACTCCTGTACTCTCCTACAAAGGCTTCCAAGATCATCCTGGCGTGCTGCGTGTTGCACAACATGTGCGTTGCCCGGGATGATTCTTGGGAGCTGACGGAGGAGAGGGAGCCAGAGGTCCGTCAGCCGGCGGCCCCCAGGCGGCGGAGCACCGCTGCCGGTATGGCCACCCGGAATACCCTGGTTGCTAGCCACTTTACATGTAAGTACTGTAACCGGTCAAGATAGGGCATGTGTATTAATTAGCTAGTTAGCAGAGGTGCCACTCACAGGGAGACAGAGGGTGATTATCATCTGCCAATGACACTTGCCATTGTAGATAAAGTGTAGTCAACATTGGTAAAATTGTGTTACTTGAGCAAAAACATGCACCTCTAACCATAAACATGTTGGTATTGTGAATAGTGTAAAGGGCTGAGAAGAGCTGGCAGGTGTTTATTTGTGTCTATGCCACCTGTGTAGTTATTGATAACATGAACGGCTGCTTGGTATCTTATGGTGTTGTAATTTTCCAGAACATCAACATCTTGGAATCATGGCACGTACCATGGGAAGCCTGTGGTGATGGGCTGTCTGGCGTCACAGGTGTGTATTCAAATGTTTACATTAATGATTTCTGGTTTGTGTAAGTTGGCATAAAATGTGTTATTTCACTCGTGATGTCGAAATTAAATGAAGTTCAGAATGAAGCAAACAGGCATTAAGATGTGATTTTCATTATGAAATGTCTTATCCTTTGTTTTATTTTTCCAGGAGTGGTACTGCTTGCGGGTGTAGGTGGTAGAAACCCACCTTGATGGACTCCACTCATTTTCTTTTGTGGTCAGTGGATATTTGGTAAGGCACATGGCCAATGACCAACATGAACACCCTGGAACTTCGAAAGTGGCTTGGAAGCTGACCAGCAAACTTGCCATGCCTGTCCCCTATGAGCTGGTAGAGGTGCAGAATGGATTCTGAACTCTGCCGGAAGTTGTGGAAGACATCAGAATCCCGTAGCCATGGAGCAAAGATCGTGGTCTGGCGCTGTAAAGGCACACGGACTGGAGAGTGACAATATTCTTTTGCTGCATCCCTCCTTCTGCTGTCATTCTCAAATAAATAAATACATTAGAATTGAACATGTGTTTTTTTGTTTTGTGTGGGTGCCTACAGACAAAAGGGCCATCCACACTGTAAGATTTAGAGAAGACTTTATCCTTCAGATTGACATTTTCTATGTAGTGCAAGGGCCTGCCTGATTGCATCCAAATTGAAAGTGTTGAGGTTTGAGCTTATATTATATGGTTTGGTTAAGTCTACAGGAAAAAGTCTAGACAAATTGTTAGTGTATGGCCCATTAAGCTGCCAAGGCCGGAGTTTTGCACTTTGCATGCTGCTTGTACTGGTGATGTGAGGGGTTGTAATGTAGAGTAGGGATGTGACAGTGTTGTGTTGAGGTGTGAGGCAAATGTAGTGTTGGACTATGAGGGTCTGTGTTGTTGAAATATGGAGAGAGTCCAATATCAGACACCTATGTTTATTGGTCAAGAAATTGTAAGAACCATGGTAAATATGTAAAGAATTGCATCTCGATAAAACTAGGACCACACTCATAAAATCAAAATTGTGTTGTTTCCATTGATGTGCTTGAAATTTGGGTAGGACACCCCCCCCCCCCCCAAATTCAAGATAGTTTAAAAAAACTGTTTAAAAAAATGAGAGTGAAAAGAGATCCCAAGTGTAGTGATGTGATTTGAACCCATGACGTTGTTAACTGCAGTGAAGTTGCAAAGCACTTAGCTATTGTGCAGAATAAAGCTGTATGGTGGAAAAAAAGGAGTGTGTTAAGGCTAAAAAGCACATATAGCTAAAGAACTAAACATTGTATGGAATGTGGGAAGAAGACCATGGTAAAATTGTGAGGTTTCATCTTGCCCTGAAGTAGGGTAGGGGTTTGGTCACTTGCCTTTGGTACTTTCCTTCATAAGATCGATTCGACACACAGACAAGATCAAAAAAACACTTAAAATGGTGTAAGCTTGCAAGCGCTTCTGAGTGTAACATTATTTAGCAATATATATGATGTAATCCGTTACATTTTAGCAATATAAACAAAAAAAGAAAATAAAAAAAGTAGGTGGAGATGGTAAGCCTCGAACCTACAGCAGAGGGAGATGAATTACAGACATGTGATGTGTGCACTAATCCACTAGCCCACATCGCTATGTGAAACTGCTATAAGCACGAAGACATAAGTTTGCGAATTGGCGAAGCCGCGATCGTAAGTGAATCCCGCTGACGGCGGAATTCATTATTGCTGTTTTACTCGCCAATTCGCCGCAGCGCCAGTTAATTGATTTGAACGCGGCGAAACTGAAACACGTCATAGATGTTTGAAGCTGCAGTTTCTTTAAATCCGGCCCCCCGTTACATATAGTTACATAGTTACATAGTAGGTGAGGTTGAATAAAGACAATAGTCCATCTAGTTCAACCTGTGTAGGTGTGTGTGGCTGTAATCATCTCCCATACCCCTGAAGGTTCTGATCCTTGAGATGTAAGTCTAAGAGTCTTTTGAAAGCCACCATACTACCCGCAGAAACCACCTCTTGTGGTAGAAAATTCCACAATCTTGTTGCCCTAACAGTAAAGAACCCCCCGCGTTGCCTGAGGTTAAAACGCTTCTCCTCTAATCGCATTGTATGCCCTCGAGTCCTCATGCAATCCCTTCGAATGAACAGCTTTTTTTCTAAGCTGGGATCCCCATTAAGATATTTATAAATTGCTATCATGTCCCCCCTCAGACGTCTCTTCTCCAGGGAGAATAAATCGAGCGATTGTAGACGCTCTTCATAGTCAAGGTCCTCCAATCCCCTAATTAGTTTAGTTGCCCTTCTCTGGACTCTCTCCAGCTCCAACACATCCCTCCTGAGGACTGGCGACCAGAACTGGACGGAATACTCCAGATGCGGTCGGACCAGAGTTTTATAAAGTGGAAGGATTATAGTCTTATCTCTGGAATGCATCCCTTTCTTTATGCATGCTAATATTCTGTTGGCTTTGGAAGCTGCCGCTTGACATTGCATGCTGTTTCCTAATCTATCATCAACCAAGACTCCCAGATCCTTCTCCATTTTTGATTCCCCCAAGGGCTCCCCTCCTAACGTGTATTGTGTTTTTATGTTTTTAGTCCCCAAGTGCAAAACCTTACACTTCTCCACGTTAAACCTCATTTGCCATGTCGTTGCCCACTCTGTTATTTTGTCCAGGTCATTCTGTAGGATATCTGCTTCATGTTGTGAAGTTATTGCCCTGGCCAATTTTGTGTCATCTGCAAAAACTGATATCGAACTACTGATCCCGACCTCAATGTTGTTTATGAATAAATTGAACAAGGTTGGTCCCAAGACTGAGCCTTGGGGGACCCCGCTTACCACCTCAGACCAGTCTGAGTATGCGCTGTTTATTACTACCCTTTGGACACGCCTTTTTAGCCAGTTCCGTATCCAAGAGCAAACCCTGCTATCGATACCTGCAGACCTTATTTTATAAATTAAGCGCTTGTAAAGTGGAAGTCAAGATCCTGAGAATCAAGGAGACAAAGTTGTTCCTCAGACCAGTTTCTGAACTAGTTTTGTTGTTATCAACTGAGGAATAAATAGTGGTATCTGATGATACCAGGCGGGGAGTGTCATGCCTCCAGCATAAGGAAATAATTAATGCTATTGGAACTTGTAATACCAATATGGTCCACAAGATACCACTGTGACATAGACTGTTGTACAGTACTTTATGGTACTTCCTGTACTATATTGCTGGATATTAGTTCCACCCCTCTCTGAGAGAATCTCCATTTTAAGATTTACCTCAGGAAGGAGCAGACAGCATCTGAGGTTGCTGTGGGAAGATTCCTGAACCCCCCTTTGAAGCATCGCTGGTATGCCTATGAACTGTTGGTTATATACTCAATGCATATACTGTTTATGTTTGTATACTGATTATATGCCTTTATATGTTTATTTACAGTTTCACCTCTATTCACAATCCTATTCGCATATCCATTCTGACTTGTAACCTGTTCATGTGACCACTATTCTTTCACTGGAATAAAGCCTTAAGTTACAAAAGGACTGGTTATTGCAGGATTAAAGGTTTAGCTGTATGTTGAGCTGCACACGCCTGGGGCATACGTGTAGTGAGAACAGAACAATGGCTGTCCCCCTTCTGCATTGCAGGTGCTATTCCTTCTGCATCAGCAGTGTGTTTTGTTTTCATGGCACAGCACTACTAATAATATTTAGGGCATAACTGCTGTCCCCTCTTCTGCCCCGCAGGTGCCATTCCTTCTGGGTCGCCAGGGGTTTTCTTTTTTAGTGGCGCAGAAGCACTAATAATTTTTAGGGCATAACTGCTGTCCCCCATCTGCATTGCAGGTGCTTTTCCTTCTGCATAAGCAGTGTGTGCTTTTTTGTGTGTCATAGCAGCACTAATAGTATTTAGGGCATAATTGCTGTCCTCCCTTCTACATCCCAGGTGCCATTCCTTCTGCGTCAGCAGGGTTGTTTTTTGTGGCGCAGCAGCACTAATAATATCTAGGGCGTAATTACTGTAACCCCCTTCTGCATCACAGGCGCAATTACTTATGCGTCAGCAGTGTGGGATTTTTTTATTTTTTATTTTTTTCGTGGCACAGCAGCATTAATAATATTTAGGTCATTGCTTCAAGCCACCCCCCCCGCCCATCTGCCTCGCAGGTGCTATTCTTTCTGCGTAAGTAGTGTGTGTGTTTTTTTTGTAGCGCAGCAGCACTAATATTTAGGGCAAAAATTGCTGTCCCCCTTCTGCATCGCAGGTGCTATTCCTTCTGCATCAGCAGGGGTTTTCTTCGCAGAGGGAGCAGAGGATGAAACATCTTGAGGACGCCTTGAAGAAAAACTTGTGTAACACCTTTCCAGACACTGGGAGGTTACCATTTCCAGAATAATGTGTTTCTGAGGCTTTGTTCGGTAGTTGTAGAGAAGGCGGCCGGCTGACCAATGCCTTTAAACAAATCTTTAGGGCCCCCCCAGGGCTGTTAGGTTTAAGCAACCATCAGAGGTGTCTGCATCATATGGTGCAGGATTATCAAGGGTCGAGAGCAAACTTGAAGATCTTTCCAACTGAGCATCCACTGGGTTACTGGGTCTTAAGGATGGACTACTGGCCAGAACTTGCTCAATATGCAATCTAGCTACTGGCCTGTCCAGCTTCCAAACAGACATTTAGTGCTGCTGCAGGTTTTGTGATGGATAAAAGCATGCGTCTGTGTAGCGGCCGCCCCCATGGAAAGAGGGGTTTCACCGCCAGAGATGTTCTCTTCCCCCTAGTGGGAGGGATGCTGTGGAGTAGAGCAGGAATCGCTCTTACCATAGCTAGTGATTGAGCGATCCAAGCAGAAGAGAGATACTGTAGAGCTGGTATAGCCTTCTCCCACAAACATGAGCTGAAACTCTATGCTGAGGGTATCAAGAAGAACTCTTTATTAAACCCACACAAACACATTATATACACTATCAGGTAATGTGAGTCTGATTGCATTAGCATATGCAGATAGATTTGTAAACAGACACAAAATAACCCTAAACTAATTATCTGGCCAGAACAATGCAAGGTCATTAACATGTAAGAATGGAACAGGAATACTTAGCACAATACACATTCCATCTCAAAACACAGACAGTATTAACATATTTAACAATGTGTGGACGACAAGTGGCTGAGCTGATGACATTAGCAGTCTAGAACAGTCTAAGTCTCCCAGTGTAGGATTAAAACCTTCACATCTCTATATGAAGACATTGCTGACATTGCAGTACAATACACGTTAGCATCACTTGTAAATACAGGCCCCATTTGAAACAATCCAAACCACCAAGTATCTGATTTTTGAAATCATAGTGACGGTTAGTACCGTCACATCTCTTCCCCCCAAAGGTAGACTAATCCAGGTACCAGACCTCCAACTGGTCTGTGCCTGAGTTAGTCGGGTAACAAGTCCCAAAGAGTCAATCCAGGGAGTTCCAAGTAAATCTGCCATGGCCCCCCCCCCTTCACAAACTAAAACCTATCCCATATGGCCGCACTTCATCCAAACATTCAAGCGTCTGGACCTCAGAATGTAAGTAGGTCTCTGTGATGTGGGCCTGGGATCTGGACCGGCAGGAACGCTGAGGTCAAGTGGCCTAGGTCGTTCTGTAGCTGGCCAGCTAGAACCTGTCCTAGGTTGCTAATATGACCTACATGCATATACAGCTAGACCTGTTAATAACCTCAATACAGTGCATATGTTTATGTGTGAGAGACAAAAGCAGAGTTATTTACTGTGATTTCATGTTTGGATGTCACATAACAGTTGTATTTTGTGTTCACAGAAGCAAAGGAAAAATATGCCTGTAAGATTCATTTGTATGCATGTAAGGTAAGCTCAGACACAGCAGAGTTGAAACCAGAAAGCACAGAGTTAAACTTTATTACCCATAAGGAGTTTGTGGCCAATCACAGCCAATCTCACACTCAGCAACAGTCTTGGCCAATTACAGCCAGCCTTACACCCATTTTTTCTCTGAAGCCTCATGCTTCAGCCAGCCTTCTCATTTTCCACTACAGAGCAAGAGAACTGAATAGACACGCAGATGCACAGAGCAGTTTTATGGAAGAAAGTGGCCAAAAATAGGTAATTAACAGTTATACATGTTCCTATTGTTAGTAATGTGATTAGAGCTGTATACTGAACTAGTTATGTGTTCACTTGTAGTTCCAACAAACAAACAAACAAACTATCAAACTTCAAAAGTTATATCAAATTCAAACTATCGAACAAACCCAAACAACTCAAAAACAAACCCAAGCAAACAAACTCAAACAGCAATAGAGATAGAAATATATCCACCATTTGTTATACTGTATTCAGCACATGTTGTACATGGACTGTCTGCTGCAAAAGTGTCACTGTTATCTATGAAGAAAAGTTGAACTCAATAAAGAAGATATCTTAAGCGTTTCTTAAGCGTTTGGTGTGCTCTTTAAACCTACTGCTTTCCATAGAACGGTATTAGAGGAATTTATAGAGTAACAGACAGTCTGGTTAGACTGAAGTCAGAGAGATCCAATTCTTCTAATGCCACAGTGCATAAGGCACTTTGTAGTGCTGTGCCTGCCACAGTGGAACTATTTAGCCCTTTGAGGGCAAAGTAATAGTGCCCCTCAACTTGCAGAGTAAAGAGCGCATTTGAGCAGCGGAGCTACATAGAGGCCATAGAACGTGTGGTTTTAGTCAAACTTCAGCCGACTCTTAAAGTGGCAGAACGGCAAAGGCAAGATAGACACAGAAAGAGCGCCAGCCCTCCTGCGATTCCTAGAGAGAGAAAGAGACGCATGGTGGGAGGCCAAAGTCCAGAGCTAGAGTGCCTGCACCGCTACCCACGGAGAGACCACGTACTGCAGCCAGCTAGTTTCCCGCCACTAGGCCCAAAGCCTGCAGCACAAAGCATCGCAAGTCAGTGCAGAGCATCGCAAGTCAGAGCAGAGCATCGCAAGTCAGAGCAGAGCATCGCAAGTTAGCGCAGAGCATCGCAAGTCAGCGCAGAGCAACGCAAGTCAGCGCAGAGCATCGCAAGTCAGCGCAGAGCATCGCAAGTCAGCGCAAAGCATCGCAAGTCTGCATAGAGCATCAGATCAAGAAAAGACAAGTCTCCTTTAAGACTGATATTTGTTCCAGCAACCTACAGATCGCAGTATCCTGCTCTTCAGAATAAGGTCAGAACTTTCCTTTATTACTTATCATTGCAATAGGCTTGACAAGAAAGAGACATTTTCGTGTTCAGGAATAAAAGGACTGTAAGTAAAAAACAAGGGGCAGTTGTAGTACACAGACTCTATTTAAAGTGAATGTCATTTTTTACTGCCTGCACCTATTGCTATTGCACTTAAAGTGAAAGTCATTTTTATTGCCTGCACCTATTGCTATTGCATTTAAAGTGAAAGTCTTCTTAATATTCTTATTGAGTGTTATAGCATTTAGAGTAAAAATGTCTAAGTCTAGTATTGCTATGCCACTGTTAGAGGATACAAGGATAGATAAGTTAGAAAGTGAAGAGCAAGGGAACCTGTCTGAGGTAAAAGAGTCAGATGCAGCATTAGTCTTGCCCCAAACTGATATATCCCAACCAGACGAACTAAGACGTTCAGAACGTATCAGAAAACCGACCGCAAAGATGCTGGAAAATTTGGAGCAAGAAGCAGCATTAAAAGGAAAAAAGTTCACCAGAATGTATGATAAGTGGAAATTATACATTAAAGATGTTCGTAGAAGGCTAAAGCAAGAAAGTATAAAAGTAAACTTGAGTGATATTGTAGAGACGATAGAAGAATCTGAATCAGAGCTCATGGCAGCATATGTCAATCTGCGGTCATCCACGACACCTTCCCAGGATATTGTAAGGAACATGGACACGTGTACTGTAGTTACTAAAGATTTCGTAAAGCTCATGAGAGAACTATCATCTGAAGCTAACTATGATGAAGTTAAGGCAAGAAAGAGAATGAACGAGCTCTTTATGAGAGACTATGCTAGGTCCTTAGGGGGAACCACAATCTCAAGTGGGACTTCCTTCACTAGCAGAAGTGCCAGTAACATATCAGAGTCCTCAAGTACCTTAATAGCCAAAAGAAAGGAACTGGTCGAACAACTTGCTGTCAAGAAAGCAGAAATTGAGATGGAATCTGCCATTGAGGCGCAGCGCCTACGAAAAGCTGAAATGGAAGCTAAAATGGAAAGGCTGAAAGAAGTCAAGATTATAGAAGCCAGACTAAGAGTACACGAAGAGGACATAAATAGTAATCATAAGTCCAAATCTGTACTAAGTGAAGATGCAGACTCCTACTTCCTTTCATACGCCCAGGGGAATGAAAGGAAATCACCTGTATGTAGTGAAGGAAAAAGGCAGTGCCCTTCTATCCCTGCTCAGAAAGACAAAGAGAGAGACTTACCTAATTCAGAACTAAGTGAGAAAATAAAACTAGATGATCCTATTCCTAGATGTCACTGCAATGATCAGGAAAATGTTGCAACTATTGTCCCAGCAAGACGACAGAGAACAGTCCCAGCAAGACTGCCCGTTCCAGAACCTGCTGTATTTTCAGGAGACATACTGAAGTTCATAGAGTGGAAGGCGAGTTTTGAAATGATCATTGAGCACTATTGCTCCAGGCCAGTTGACAAGTTATTCTACCTTCAGAAATATGTTGGTGGAGAAGCAAAGAAAGCTCTTGAAGGTAACTTCTATAGAACAGACGAAGAAGCCTACAAGCAAGCTTGGGAAAAGTTAAATGCAAGATATGGTCATCCTTTCTTAGTACAAAGAGCCTTTAGGGAGAAATTGAATAACTGGCCTAAGATAGGTCCTAAAGAACATTTCAAACTCCAAGAGTATGGTGACTTCCTGCAAGCATGCAGCAATGCCATCCCACATGTACGAGGACTAGAAGTACTGAACGACTATCTGGAAAACCACAGGATGCTAGCTAAACTACCTGAAGGAGTGGCTTCTAGGTGGAATCGCTATGTGACTGAACAGTTAGATTTAAATAAGGACTTCCCGAGTTTTGAAAAGTTCTCTGAGTTTGTCAATGAGGAAGCAAGAAATAGCATGTAACCCAGTAACAGCATCTTATGCCTTAAAATCCTTAGAAGAAAGGCCTGCGAGAGATATAAGACGTGCAAGAGCAGCTAGCTTTGCAACCAACACAGCAGCTAAAGGTCTAGATACCTACGAGAGCAAGTTCAAAGTCACTACTGGGATCAGTAGAGAGACAGAACTGACAAATCCTCAGACTACCTTTAAGTGTATGTTCTGTGGAGAGAACCACTCCATACATAAGTGCCAACAATTGAAAGAGAAGTCCTCAAATGAAAAGAAAAAATTTGTACTTGATAATCAACTGTGTTTTGGATGCCTAAGAAAAGGACATATTACTAAGGAGTGTAAGAAAAGGGCCACATGTAGTGTTTGCAAAGGACGCCCTCCTACACCACTACATGAAGAACGTCCAAAGAAGGATGAATCCTCAATACCTAAAGATGCTGAGGAAGAAAAGAAAGTATCAGTATTCTCTTGCAGAGTAAGGGAAGGAGAAAGCAACGGCACATCAATGGTCGTACCAGTGTGCATTTCAAATCCTAAAAGGAGGAATAAGAAGGTATATGCCTATGCACTATTGGATGCCCAAAGCGATGTTACCTTCATTGATCAAGAAATCTGCAAGAAATTACAAGTGGCTACAGAACCAGTGAAGCTCAAAATCACCACAATGACGGGGAGAGATACATTAGTGAACAGTCAAAGAGTCAAAGGATTGAGAGTTAGAGGACTTTATTCAAACCTCACATTAAATCTACCTCCAGCCTATACGAAAGACGATATACCTCTAGATCGAGATCGCATACCTACCTGTGAAACAGCCAATAAATGGGAACACCTATCTGTCATATCACATGAAATGTCCCCGCTGAAGGAGTTTGGTGTTGGACTGTTGATAGGCTACGATTGTCCCGAAGCTTTGGTACCACGAGAGGTAATCACAGGAGGAAAGGGTGAACCCTACGCTGTTCGAACTGATCTAGGATGGGGTGTTGTCAGAGAAGAACAGCAGATTGCAAACTCAAGACAGGTGACAGGATTGTGTCATCGAATATCCGTCCAAGAGTTACACACTGTAAGTTCAGCAAAAGTAATCAAGATCCTTGAGTCTGACTTTGCAGACATAAGTTCTGAAGAAAAGAGTGTATCTCAAGAAGACATAAAGTTCGTACACACTCTAGAAGAAAGTATTCAGCAGAATCAACAAGGTTATCTTGAAATGCCCTTACCCTTTAGAGAACGACCTTGTCTGCCAAATAACAGAAATCTTGCCCTAGCAAGATTGAAATGCCTGAAGAAAAAGATGGGAAGAGATCCCGAATTCAAGCAAGATTATTTTAAATTCATGGAAGGTATCCTTGAAGAAGGACATGCAGAGAAGGTGAATAACCAACCTAAAGAAGGAGAAGTGGTACATCCCACATCAAGAAACCAGATAAGATTAGAGTAGTATTTGATTGCTCAGCAAAGTATGATGGTGTTGCATTGAACGATCATCTACTAAAAGGACCAGACCTTACAAACACTCTGCCTGGAGTACTCTGTAGATTCAGAAAGTATCCCATAGCGGTCATGTGTGACGTTGAAAAGATGTTCCACCAGGTTCATGTGAAGAATGAAGATAGAGACTTCCTGAGGTTTCTTTTTTTTTTATATATTTCTTTATTAAATTTTTCAGGTAAAAAAAAATATTTTACAACACTCCAATCACTGGAGAATTTTTCCATATACATTTTTCAAATAATTGCCTTTTACCCCCTTTTTCCCTCCTCCCTCCCCTATCCCTCCCCCCCCCTATCTCTTCCTGTCATTCTACTCCTATTATTTCTCTGTATTCCCTTGTATCCTTAAATTCTTGCCATTCATCCCAAATTTCCTCTCCATTCCCCTGTTCTTCCTCTTCCCAGGTTTTCAATTGTTCTAGCTTTCTAGTTTTTTCTACTTTACTCAACCAATCTTTACTTGAGGGGGGTTCTTCTTTTTGCCAGTTTAAGGGAATTAAACTCTTAGCTGAGTTTAGTAGGTGAGGGAGTAATGTTTTTTTATATTGTTTCACTGACATATGAGTTCCATGAAACATACATTTCCAAGGATCCAATGGGATATCTATTTTAGTAATTTTACTTATCAGTTCTATAACTTCTCTCCAAAACATTTTAATTTTTGGGCACTCCCACCAAATATGGGCTATAGTCCCTACCATCTGGCATCCCCTCCAGCAAAGTCTTGAGCTCTCTACCTGGATTCTTCCTATCTTATCGGGAGTGTTATACCACCTTGTAAGCAATTTATAGTTCGTCTCCTCAGTGTTGGTATCTATCGCTGATCTATGTACTAATTGGAGACTCTTATCCCACTGTTTGTTATTACTACACGGCCAAAGTCCCTTTCCCATTTTTCTTTTAATGATAGTCCTCTCTCTTTTGTTGTTGTTAACAATATTTTATACACATTCAAAATATTATTTTTTATCTTGTCCTTAAGACATAGTTGCTCGAAAGGGCGGAGGTCATTCATATCTCTCAGGGGCTGAGGTAATGTCAATGTAAAGTGCTTTAACTGAATATATCTCCACTCATTTATCTTCCAGTTTTCTTTCCTTTGTTTTATCTCTGCCAAAGTTATAATTTTCCCCTTCTCTACTATATCCCCCAATCGTGCTTCTCCTTCTTCTATCCATTTGCCTAATTCCTTCTCTTCCCCTGGTGCGAAAAATTTTGTGCCCTGTAAAGGGATCAGTGGTGAATTGTGTTTCCAATTTTCTTTTTTATGTATATTATCCCAAACTTTAATAGCATGTCGTGTGATTATATGAGTGTTAGTGTCCAAGTTTCTAAACCTCGAGGGTATCCATATAATTTTTGCTAGGTGTGTATCACTCATCGTGCTTTCTATTGCTACCCAATTTCTATCACTATTTTTTTTGTCCATTCTATCACCCTTGTGAGTATTGATGCGAAATAATAATTTTTAATATCGGGTAGGGCTAATCCCCCTTGTCCCTTTCCTTTACAAAGTGTAGTATACTTTACCCTTGGCTTTTTATGTTTCCAAATAAAACGAGTTATTAAACTTTTAAGTGTTTTAAAAAATACTTGGGGTAATGGAATTGGGATCATCTGGAATTTATATATAATTTTTGGCAGGATTATCATTTTTATCGTATTTATTCTCCCTATCCAGGAAAAAATTCTTGGAGATAATCTATTTAATTCTGTTCTTATTTCGTTCAGAAGTTGTAGGAAATTTGTTTTGTAGAGTTTTTCTGGAGTTGGGGTTAATTTAATCCCTAAATATTTAATCTCATCTTTTCTCCAGTTAAACTGAAATTCTTTTTTTAACCTCTCCTCTTCTTGTTTGGGAATATTGATATTTAATATTTCTGATTTTTTTTGATTAATTTTTAAGTTGGATAGCTCTCCATATTGTTTCATTGTTTTGATTATGTTAGGCAGGGTGATCCTTGGATTCCCTATATAAAGCAGGATATCATCTGCAAAGGCAGACACCTTATGCTCCACTTGTCCCACCCTTATACCCCTGATATCCACACTATTCCTAATGGTTGCCAATAAGGGTTCCAGGGATAGGACAAATAACATCGGAGACAAGGGACATCCTTGTCTTGTTCCGTTGAGCATTTTGAATGAGTCTGATAAAGCTCCATTAACCTTTACCTTTGCTGTTGGTTGATTATACAAGGTTTTAATCCAGGCTAACATTCTAGGTTTTATTCCCAACTCCACTAGGGTATTTATCATGAACTCCCAGTCTACCCTGTCAAATGCTTTTTCCGCATCTATTGACAGGAGTAGACTGGGAGCTCTACTTTTTGCCATTTGGTCAATCAACAGTATGGTTTTTATCCCATTGTCCTGTCCCTGTCTCCCCGGGATGAATCCTACTTGATCATTATGAATCCACTCCCCCATTAGATTTTTCATTCTAGTGGCCAATATTTTTGTGAATAATTTAGTATCTACATTAAGTAGGGAAATGGGTCTAAAACTAGAACATAATAACGGGTCTTTTCCCTCTTTCCGTATAACTGTGATTGATGCTGACAGGGCCTCTCTACTCATCTCGTACTGAGTCCCTATTCCGTTTATATATTCTTTAAATCTTGGGATTAAGATATCCTTAAATTTTTTATAATAGCTTATGTTGAACCCGTCCGGTCCTGGGCTTTTACCTAGACTCGTTTCTTTAATGGCTCTCTCTATTTCTTGTTCTGAGATTGGTCTTTCTAAGAATGCTAATTTTTCCTCATCTATCTTTGTCAATCCTGCGTCTGCAAGGTATTTTTGGATTTTCTCCCTCCTTTCTATTTCATTCCCCTGTATCTCACCTTTCTTTACTGCATAGAGGTTTGCATAGTAGTTTTGGAATTCTTTGGCTATTCCTGTCGTTGTTTGAATTATTTCCCCATTTTTATTTTTAATTTTGTCTACAAAATTTTTTCCTTTCTTCTTTTTCAGAATTTTTGCTAGATTTTTCCCCACCTTATTACTTTCAATGTATTTTTCTTTTATACATCTTTTCATTTCCTGCTTTATTTCCTGTTCTAGCAGATCTTTCAATTCTTCTCTTTTTACCTCAAGTAAATTTTTTATTAATATATCTAGTGTATTTTTATGTTTTTGCTCTAATTGATGTACTTCTGTCATTAGCCTAATCTTATCTTTTATTTTTTCTTTTTTCCTTTGGGCCCCCTTTGAGATGAATATACCCCTCATATAAGCTTTATGAGCTTCCCATACTATGTCTTTTGGAACGTCTTTTGTATCGTTTGTTTAAAAATAAAATTCCAACTCTTTCGCTATTTCTTTTTCCCACATTTTATCTCCAAGAATCTCTTCGTTTATTTTCCAAGCATCCATCCTAGGCCGCTCTTTCGCCATTTTTATTTTTACCGTAATGGGGGTATGGTCCGACCAAGTCTTGACCCCAATCTCTGCCTCGTTTACCCTTTCGATCCACCTATGTTCAATTAATATATAATCCAATCTTGAGTATGTTCCATGTACACTTGAGTAGCATGTATAGTCTCTATCTTTCGGATGGAGAATCCTCCAAATATCTTCCAATTGGTTTGTAAATAATTTTTCCCTTATTTTCTTTGCCTGTACTTTATTTATCCATAGTGTTTTTGATGTGGTATCTACTTTAGGGTCGAGGCAGAGATTGAGGTCCCCTGCCAGTATGACTCCTCCCTTTTTAAACTCCATTAATTTTCCCAGTACTTTACCTAGGAAGTCTACTTGCCTCTCATCTCCTATTTTTCCTCTTAAAAAGAGATATCTTCCCTCTGGGTCTACCATTCTCGACTCCAAAGCAAATCCGAGGCCTCTAGATATGCCAATGGCAACACCCTTGGACTTCCTCCCGGGTGAGTCCGCGTAATACCAGGTAGGGTGGCTCTTAGAGTACAATCTAATATTAGATGCATGGGATAAGTGAGTCTCCTGTAAGAATGTTAAATCTGCCTTCAAATAACTAATTTCTTTTAGAATTTTTTTCCTTTTTTCTGGGGAGTTTAAACCTCGGACATTATAAGATAATATATTAACTATAACCATTGTTTTTCTTGCCTTATGGGAACTCTTAATTCTTGTATTTTCTTATAGGAGAGAATTGAATCTATTAACTTCTTTTTCCCTCTTTCTTTCCCTTTCCACCTCCTGCCCCTACCCTCCCCCCCCCTCATTTCCCCCACCCCTCTTTTCTTCCCCTCCCTCTCCTTCCCTTGTGGGGGCTTAGCTATTCCCGGTCCCTCCATCAGGGTTGTCGATTCTCCTTCCTCCCTTTCTAATCGACTTGTGGCCTAGGTCAAGCTCTTCCAGTGTCACCGTTCCCTCCCATCTTCCCTAGCATTGGGTCTGATGGTGACGGCCCGCTGATCTCCGTAAGGCTACCCTTTTTATATTCTTACTTGCTCCTCCCCTTCCTCCCCACTCCCGCCAGCCCTCCTCCCTCTCCCCCAGTCACCCCGGTCCCCCCAGTCCTTTTTCATCCTCTTGTTTTCGGCTTTTTCTTCTGTTGCCACTGGTTCGGCTCTCCTTCATCTACTTCTTCGTCTAGGAACTCCTGGTCTGTCCAGCCTGGGATTTCTATGAGTGGGATATTTACTGCTTCACAGAAATCTTTAGTTTCTTCTGGGTATCTAAGGAGTACTGTTCTTCCATCTCTTCTTACTCCTAAACCTGCTGGGAAGTTCCAGAAGTACTGCATATCATTCTTCTTTAGTATATCTACCATTGGTCTAAGGATGCGTTTTCTATTAATTGTTTCTTTTGCCAGGTCTGGGAAAATCTGAATGTCCTCTCCTTCATATTTTAATTCACTTCCAACTCTCATTTTCTCCCAGATCTGGGCCCTTGTCTCGTATTTGTGGAATCTTGCAATCACGTCTCTTGTTTTCTCTTTTGGTATATTAGTTGGTTTACGCAACCTATGTATTCTTTCAAATTCAATTTTATCTGTGATCTCCTTTCCCAGCAGAGGGTTGAATAACTTCTCCAGCGTTTCTTCTAGATTTTCTGTCGATCCTTTCTCTGGTAATCCTCTTATTCTCAGATTTTTTCTTCGATTTCTATTCTCCTGATCTTCGATCTTGTATAACATATTTCTCTGCTCCATTTTCATTTTCCTCATTTGATCTTTAAGGTATTTTAACTCTTTTCCATGTGACTCCACCTTCTCTTCTGTTTCTTCTACTCTACCCAGGATATGCCCAAAGTCAGCGTGTAAGGTAGCCATCTCAGCTTTGATGGATCTTTCAAGGCTTGCAAACATTTCCTTCATTTCAGATTTTGATGGTGGGTAATCTTTTTCACTGTGTTCATCTTCTCTATTCATATCTCCATCTTCTATTATTAAACTACTCTCTCTTGACCCTTGTATGCTTTCTTCTCCACTTGCTCCTATATGCTTTTGATTCTTAATTTTCTTAGTTCCCTCTATATTTTGTTTGGGTCTTACGACCGGTTGATTCTCTGGCTGTGTATTTTGCCCTTTTCCCTCAGGTGTCATGTACTTTTTGATTGTTCCTGGGCTTGCTGAGATTTTTGCAGGTTTCCCTGCTACTTCTTTTGCCGGTTTATTTCTCATTTTAAATTTGGTTCTGGGGAGTAAACCCACGATATAACTTCCTCTACTGTCTCTATTGTTGGTATAGACTAGGTATCCTATATATTGTTCAGGAACTTAAGTAAGCATGGTCCCGCACTTTTTACACAACAGTCCTACTAGTTTTTAAATGTACACTCCTGAGTGATAGTATACCAGTGCTTTCAAGGAAGGCAAATATTGAGATCCAACGCAAGAAAATTCTGGGGGGTTTCTCCTCTCACTTAAGTAAGCAGAGTCCCACACATCTTTCAGAACAATCCCGCTGTCTCTTTTAGCTATGCACTCATAGATGATAGAATGAAAATGCTTTCCGAGAGGGCTAGTATTTAGATTCAAGTGTAAGAGAAACCTGGAGGGTTTCCCCACTCACTTAAGTAAACAGAGTCCCGCACATTTTTCAAAAACAGTTCCACTAGCCCTTAAGCTTTTCACTCATGAATGGTATTATGATAATGCTTTCAGGGATGGCTGATAATGAAATCAAACATAAGAGAATTCTGGGGGGTTTCCCCTCTCATTCAAGCAGGTAGAGTCCCATACACTTTTCAAGACCGTCCCGCCATCTCTTAAGCCGCATACTCATAAGTATCAATATGACTATGCTTCCAGGTAGTGCCGGTGTTTAAGTCAAACGAGAGAGACTTCTGGGGGTTTTTCCCTCCCCCTAAGTGAGCAGAGTCCCACACTTTTTTTCAGTACCGTCCCGCTAACTCTCAAACTATACACTCATGAATGAGAAAAATTCCGGGGGGTTTCCCCTCTCACTTAAATAAGCAGAGTCCCGCACATTTTTCAGAACAATCCTGTTATCTCATTAAAGTGTATATTCATAAATGGTAATTTAACAATGCTTTCCTGAAGAGCTGATATTGAGATCCAGCATAGGACATTTCTAGGGGGATTCCCCTCAGGCCTAAGCCAGCAGGGTCCCGCACTTTTTCCAAAAAAAAAAAGAACATTCCCGTTAGCTCTCAAGCTATATACTCATGGATGATAACATGGCAATTTGATAGTATTTTTCATGGAAAGCTGGTATTGAAAATCACCCATAAGAAAATTCTGGGGGGTTTCCCCTCTCACCAGTCCCTTTCGGATCTTGCGCTTGAGGAATGGAGGGGGTGGTTCTGGTCTCCTCTACTGCAGGGTCTCTCCAAGCTGGATCCCTCCAACTCTAGCCACCCTGCGGAGTCCAATCCGGCCAGGTTCTTCTCTCCTAGGAACTGGCTCTACCAGTGTTCCAACCATTGTAGCACTCGGCGGCTACCCCTTCAGGGGACATCCGATCCCGGCCGGGCACTTAGGACCTGGGGCGCTCGTCCTCCTTCCTCCAGGCCTCCAGCCAGGTCAGCGGTCAGGACCGGAGCGGGCCGTCGGGTGAGCGGGGGGGGGGGTCAGAGGGTTCCGGCTAAGCGAGTCTCGAGGTCGGGGGAGCGAGCTTTCCCTCACTCATCTCTCTGGGCGGCAGTCCAGAGATCAGACAAGCCATCGGCGTTGGCGCCACTAGCAGGCTCCTCCCCGCATCTCAGCCACTGCAGAAATTTTTTGCTTCCTGAGGTTTCTATGGTGGGAGGACGGAGATACAGATACAGAGCCAGCAGAATACAGAATGAAAGTACACTTGTTTGGAGCAGCATCGTCTCCAGGTTGCGCCAATTATGGTATGAAGTACCTGGCCAACAAAAATGAAGAGGATTGCCCATCAGCAGCAAATTTTCTTAAGAAAAACTTCTATGTAGATGATGGTCTTATAAGTCTAGAGTCCACAGAATCTGCAATCAGACTAGTAATAAGAGCGTTGTTACAAATAGGAGACTCAAAACTTGACAAAAAGGGAAAACGTCTCACTACTCCACTCAAGTTGGAACGTCCTATACAGCAGTTAGTTGTTCTACTTGAAAGTGATAAAAGACACTTGGAAGTTGAGAACCTGATAGAAAATTCCCCAAATTCATGTTCAAATCCTACTATAGAGAACATCGAATTATTGGTAATTTTGGTGGGAGTGTAGCTGGCCAGCTAGAACCTGTCCTAGGTTGCTAATATGACCTACATGCATATACAGCTAGACCTGTTAATAACCTCAATACAGTGCATATATTTATATGTGAGAGACAAAAGCAGAGTTATTTACTGTGATTTCATGTTTGGATGTCACATAACAGTTGTATGTTGTGTTCACAGAAGCAAAGGAAAAATATGCCTGTAAGATTCATTTGTATGCATGTAAGGTAAGCTCAGACACAGCAGAGTTGAAACCAGAAAGCACAGAGTTAAACTTTATTACCCATAAGGAGTTTGTGGCCAATCACAGCCAATCTCACACTCAGCAACAGTCTTGGCCAATTACAGCCAGCCTTACACCCATTTTTTCTCTGAAGCCTCATGCTTCAGCCAGCCTTCTCATTTTCCTCTACAGAGCAAGAGAACTGAATAGACACACAGATCCACAGAGCAGTTTTATGGAAGCAAGTGGCCAGAAATAGGTAATTAACAGTTATACATGTTCCTATTGTTAGTAATGTGATTAGAGCTGTATACTGAACTAGTTATGTGTTCACTTGTAGTTCCACCAAACAAACAAACAAACAAACTATCAAACTTCAAAAGTTATATCGAATTCAAACTATCGAACAAACCCAAACAACTCTAACAACTCAAAAACAAACCCAAGCAAACAAACTCAAACAGCAAACAGCAATAGAGAGAGAAATATATCCACCATTTGTTATACTGTATTCAGCACATGTTGTACATGGACTGTCTGCTGCAAAAGTGTCACTGTTATCTATGAAGAAAAGTTGAACTCAATAAAGAAGATATCTTAAGCGTTTGGTGTGCTCTTTAAACCTACTGCTTTCCATAGAATGGTATTAGAGGAATTTATAGAGTAACAGACAGTCTGGTTAGACTGAAGTTAGAGAGATCCAATTCTTCTAATGCCACAGCGCATAAGGCACTTTGTAGTGCTGCGCCTGCCAAACGTTCCCCAGTAAGACGTTGGTGGGGAGCTCCCATATCAACCCCAAATCAGTTATACCTGATCCAGCACCCCAATTCAAGTGGACCCTCGCAGTGGGTATCTGGTGTACACCTCCCCCTGCTACCCGTACCACTACTGAACCTCCAGTTCGGGCGGCATCTGGGACCAAATGTCGCTTGACCAAAGTGAGAGTGGCTCCCGTGTCTCGGAGACCTTGCACAGGCTTTCCATTTAACTGGACAGATTGGCAATGGTGCTGTCGGTTCTCTGTAGCGGCTTTCACTGGGTCAGCTTCGTGAAGGGTACCCAATTGCTCCTCTGTGAGTTTGAATATTGGTATGACTGGGGGAGCCTCTGCGTGATAGTAGGGGACCGTTGTCTTTACTGGAGGGGGTGACCCTGGTCGGATCCATGCAGCTTGGTCCCTGCTCTGGGTACAGTCTCGTTGATAGTGCCCAACCTGCTTGCACCTGTAGCACTGTGCACCACTGCGGGATTGGTATCTGGGTGCCTGTGAGTTGGAGGAGTCCCCCCCTCTCTGTGGTAGTGGTGGTTCAAGATTGGTAATCCGGGGCTTGAGTATTGGTCTGAGGCTAGGTTGTTGCTGCCTGTGGCCATGGTAGTAGTGGACGGCTGTCCATGCTGGGGAAGGTGGTCCTGCTCGAAAACATAAATTGTGGTTACTTCTCTGGTCACAGTTTCTTTGGTAGTGTCCAAACTGTTTGCACCGATGGCACTGTACCTGGCTTTGCTGCTGGAAGCGTGGTGGTGGGCGATTGCAGGTACCTGGGCTTCGGGTTGGTGCCACTGGTCCTGGAGCAGGTCTTACGGAGGGTTGCTCCGTTTTTCTGGAGTCAGTATACTCATCAGCCAGATGAGCTGCTTCGGGTAAGGTGAGCGGTCGCCGATCCCGAATCCATACCTGTATCTCCGGCTGCAGGGTATTGAAGAAATGTTCCAATAGAAACAGCTGTAACACATCCTCTCCTGATATGGCTTGACAACCGGTAATCCAAAGGGAGGCTGTTCTGTAAAGAAGGCAGGCCCACTCGGTGTAGGAATCCCCGCTGTGCTTTTTGGACTCCCTGAACAATCTCCTATACGCCTCGGGGGTGACTGAGTAACGGGCAAGCAAAGCCTCCTTGACTGCTGGGTAGAGGTGAATCTCCTCATCAGGTATAGCTCTAGGTATAGCTTGATGGTCTATGCAATGGAGTTCCACTGACACGGTCCCAGGTCTATTGCACCACACCCTGCTACACCAGAACACCACACCCTGCATGAGTGAGAACCTCTGAGTACTCAACCAAGTCTGTCCCTGGAAGTGGCTCTCGGGTGTGGGAATTTGGAGGTCTTTGGCTGGAAGTGGCTTCAATGGCTAATGGCGGCACGTGCACAACGCGAGGCCCAGTGTCTCTCCAGTTTTGCGATTTAGTAGCAATTTTTCCATCAACAGCAAGTTTATTCACGCAGAACGGGCTTGCATACATCTCATACAGCCGACAAGCATTACTAGATATCGGCAATACTTACAGATACGGACTTTCAATGGACTTTGATCTCCCTCGGGAAATCGCCCGAACACCGCGGACTGCTGATCCAGCTCGGCCGACAGCTAGTTCACAGCGCCGGCGGCGAGACCGAAAACAAAGGAGGGGGACAGCGAGTTCACAGTGCCGGCGGCGAGACCGGAAACAAAGGAGGGGGAAGCGAGGTGGCATCAGGGCTAAGCTAAGGCTAAACCCGCATCAACCATCGATTCCAAGCATCTTCCTTGCCAATGTACGGTCTCTTGCTAACAAAATGGATGAGTTGCTGCTCCGGATATCATCACACAAACGGATTAAGGAATGTAATATCATGATTTTTACGGAAACATGGCTCAACAACAACATTCCCAGCAGCGCCATTGAGCTCAGGGGTCGCAGTGTTTATCGGGCGGACAGGACGGCAGAGGACTCTGGTAAGTGCAGAGGTGGAGGTCTGTGCATGTATGTCAACAACTTATGGTGCACGGACTCTACTGTTACTGAAAGTCATTGCTCCGTTCATTTAGAGTATTTGATGATTAAGTGCAGACCCTTTTATTTACCGAGAGAATTCTCAGCCATTGTTGTGACTGCAGTGTACATTCCACCGGATGCTAATGCTAAACTAGCTATGGAGGAACTGCATGCAGCTATCAGCAAACAGCAGTCTGCACATCCTGAAGGAGCTATCATTGTTGCTGGAGATTTCAATCACTCCAATCTGAAATCTGTTTTACCAAAATTTCACCGCAATGTCTCCTGCTCTACCAGAGGGGATAAAACACTGGACCAGGTGTATACAAACATACCTGGGGCATACACAGCCATTCCCCTCCCCCACTTGGGTCAGTCTGATCACCTCTCCTTGTTCATGCTACCCAAATACACACCATTGATCAAACGTGTGAAACCAGCTCTGCGGACAGTAAAGGTATGGCCAGAGGGGGCCATTTCTTCTTTACAACAGCAGTTTCAGGATACTGACTGGAACATGTTTGCCTCACAGGCTACACTGAACTCTCATACAGACATGGACACTTACACATCATCTGTTTTGGACTATATTAACACGTGCATTGACAATGTCACTACCGTCAAACACGTGAAATGTTTTCCTAATCAGAAGCCGTGGATGAACTCTGAAGTCCATCTCCTGTTGAAAGCAAGAGATGCTGCCTTTAAATCTGGCAGTGTAGAGGACTATAACAGAGCCAGGTCCAACCTGAAAAGGGGCATTAGGAAAGCAAAGCTCATATTCAAATTACACATAGAAGAGCACTTCCACAACTCTGACCCCAGACGCATGTGGAAAGGCATCCAGTCAATCACAGACTACAAACCTACAGCTCAATCAACCAGCAGTGCCTTTCAACCGAACGAACTTAATCACTTTTTTGCTCGTTTTGACCAATGCACAGGACATATTACACCAACCATGGACTCTGCTATTATTTACAGCTCACTTTCATTCTCTATAACGGACGTCTATTCAGTGTTTAGCAGAGTGTATGCACGTAAGGCAGCTGGCCCAGATGGCATACCGGGACGTGTTCTCAGAGCATGCGCTGGACAACTGGCACATGTTTTTTCTGACATTTTCAATCTGTCACTGGCTCAAGCCACAGTACCAACATGCCTGAAGACCACTACTATCATACCAGTGCCTAAGCACTCAGCTGCTGAATACTTGAACGACTTTCGCCCAGTTGCACTCACCCCTATTGTTATGAAATGCTTTGAGAAACTGGTCCTGAATCACCTTACTGCGGGCCTACCACCTACACTGGACCCACACCAGTATGCCTATCGCCCGAATAGGTCAACTGAGGATGCAGTTTCCACAGCTCTTCATTCTGCTCTCACCCACCTGGATAAGAGCAATACATACATTAGAATGCTGTTCATTGATTTTAGCTCTGCTTTCAATACAGTCCTCCCCACTGTACTGATCACTAAGCTCAGGGAACTGGGTATCTGCACCTCCATTTGCAGATGGATTCTGGACTTTCTCACCAACAGACCCCAATCTGTCAGGTTGGGAAACCAGGTATCCTCAACCCTCATTCTGAACACTGGCATACCGCAGGGCTGTGTTCTGAGCCCACTGCTCTACTCCCTGTTCACCCACGATTGTGCTCCTTTGTATAAATCCAACATCTTTATCAAGTATGCGGATGACACCACCGTGGTCGGCCAGATTGAAAACAATGAGGAATCGGCCTACAGGGAAGAGATCTGTAATCTGGCAGTATGGTGTGCCACCAATAATCTGACTCTCAATGCCACAAAGACCAAAGAGCTCATTGTGGACTTCCGGAAATCCAACAGCGGGAGACATCTACCAGTCAACATCAATGGAACCGAGGTAGAGCGAGTCTCCAGTTTTAAGTTCCTGGGAGTTCACATCTCTGAGGATCTGTCCTGGCAGCTGAACACGTCAGCTCTGGTAAAAAAAAGCACAACAACGTCTGTATTTCTTGAGAAGTCTCAAGAAATCTCATTTGTCCCCGGGGATTTTAACGAGCTTCTACCGCTGCATCATTGAGAGCATCCTGACCAACTCCATCACTGTATGGTACGGAGGCTCCACTGTGAGTGAATGTAAAGCACTGCAAAGGGTGGTCAAAACCACTCAACGCATCACTGGCACCCAATTACCTGCCATTGAGCACCTTCACCACAGCAGATGTTTGCGCAGAGCTCACAACATCATCAAGGATTCTTCACATCCCAGTCATAAACTGTTTAACCTCCTTCCATCAGGAAGGAGATACAGAAACTTGTGCACTAGAACCAGCAGGTTCAGGGACAGTTTTTTTCCATCCACCATCATATTACTGAACTCAACATTACACCGCTAATCATTACAAAACAAACACAAACAAAAGACTGTATGTAACCTCTGTACTATACATGTACATACTACATAGTATATCTTTTCACTCCTCAGTACATCTGCACTATTTATATCTGTATGTATCTTTATCATTACTGTACATTTTGCCCAATATTTCACATTCATTTGTGTATATATATTTTTTAATTATGCTAGATGGTTATCTGCACTGTAAATATGCTAGATATTTATCTGCACTTTTGCACTTCTGGTAGATGCCAAACTGCATCTCGTTGCTGTGTACCTGTACTATGCAATGACAATAAAGTTGTATCTATCTATCTATCTAAAGACTTCAGCAGCTCTACCTGTTAATTTCCCGGCCAGGATGGTGATCCATTCGTCTGTGGGTACTTTGTGTAAGGCACATTGTCTTTCAAAGTCGGCTAAGTAGCCATCTATTTCCCCATCCGATTCCTGGAAGCTCTTAAAGGCTGCGAAGGGTTAGCTTTTTTTTTGGGCTGGAGCATTCTCCACAGTTGGGCTCACTGGTCTCTGGATCTCCACCATGCGCAACTGGTATTGTCGTTTCTCCCGGATCTCAGCGATAGCGGCGTTCATCACCTGGGAAATGATGTCTGCAGGAGGATTGGGTCCATACAACGCCAACCGCATACGCACAGTCCGCATCAACTCATCCTCCAGGTTCGGGGCTCCTGCTCCAGTCACACCGTCGTTTCGGTCCATTTCCTTCAGCTCGGCCAGTAGTTCCTTTTTGGTACGGTTATTTGCTGGTCGGCAACAGTTCTCCAACAAATCTTTCAAGGTTGACCGCTTCAAGTTTCCGTAGCGATTCTCCATCTGCTCATTCCATTCTCGGAACCAGTTGTAGCATCTCCTCTAGGGGAAAAGAACCATCCCGCCGCTTGCCACCAGTTGTAGCGGCCGCCCCCATGGAAAGAGGGGTTTCACCGCCAGAGATGTTCTCTTCCCCCTAGTGGGAGGGATGCTGTGGAATAGAGCAGGAATCGCTCTTACCATAGCTAGTGATTGAGAGATCCAAGCAGAAGAGAGATAGAGCTGGTATAGCCTTCTCCCACAAATATGAGATGAAACTCTATGCTGAGGGTATCAAGAAGAACTCTTTATTAAACCCACACAAACACATTATATACACTATCAGGTAATGTGAGTCTGATTGCATTAGCATATGCAGATCGATTTGTAAACATACACAAAATAACCCTAAACTAATTATCTGGCCAGAACAATGCAAGGTCATTAACATGTAAGAATGGAACAGGAATACTTAGCACAATACACATTCCATCTCAAAACACAGACAGTATTAACATATTTAACAATGTGGGGACGACAAGTGGCTGAGCTGATGACATTAGCAGTCTAGAACAGTCTAAGTCTCCCAGTGTAGGATTAAAACCTTCACATCTCTATATGAAGACATTTCTGACATTGCAGTACAATACACGTTAGCATCACCAGGCCCCATTTGAAACAATCCAACCCACCAAGTATCTGATTTTTGAAATCATAGTGACGGTTAGTACCGTCACAGTCTGTTCACAGATTCCATTGACCGGCGGACATTTATCAAAATGAGTCAGTCCTGCAGCTATCAAGCCCCTGATGCTGATATAACTGATTGAATTTGCTAGGGATCCCTTGAAGACTGCAAATGCTGCTTATCCTATTCCTGACTCTTGATTATGCTAGAGTCCAACAATGTTTTTGGTTTAGGGCACCACCAACACCCAAGGCCCAATTTTTCTGCACCTGTTTGACAGGTGCATGTAATTTAAATTTTTTTGTTTTACATTTTTACCAGCAGGACCCGTTCCTGCTCCCAGCCAGAGTAACTGTGAGGGGTTACAGTGTTAAGGCACCACCAATACCCGAGGCCCAATTTTTCTGCACCTGTATGACAGTTGCATGTAATTTTAATTTTTTTCAAATTTATAACAGCAGGGCCCATTCCTGAACCCAGCAAGAGTAGCTGTGAGGGGTTACAGTGTTCAGGCACCACCAACACCCAAGGCCCAATTTTTCTGCACCTGTTTGACAGGTGCATGTAATTTCAATTATTTTTTTTCAAATTTTTAACAGCAGGGCCTGTTCCTGCACCCAGCAAGAGTAGCTGTGAGGGATTACAGTGTTCAAGCACCACCAACACCCAAGGTCCAATTTTTCTGCACCTGTATGACAGGTGCATGTAATTTCCAATTTATTTCTAATTTTTAACAGCAGGGCCTGTTCCGGCATCCAGCAATAATAACTGTGAAGGGTTACAGTGTTAAGGCATCACTAGGGATGGGTGAACAGTTTGGGCCGAGCATAAGTTTGGCCTAAACATCACCCATTCAGGTACTTGCCTAACACCTAAACTTTCTCGACACTTAACAGGATGTTCTCCAGCTGAGCGCATAGTCAATAGGTTTTTAAGGCTTTCCTGCTGAGAGCTGAATTAAAAAAAAAAATTGTAAAAAAAAAAAATGTAAATTAAAAAAAATTGGGGTAAAAACAACTTGGGAGGACCCTTTGGGTCATGTATGGCTTTTAAGGGGAACCCCATGACTGAATTAAGGTAAAAACAAACGGCGAGGGGTTGCCCCAAAAATTTCTTATACCAGGGTGCTTTCCCTCAACATAAGGAGGGTGCTTTGGGGTGCCCCACAAAGCACCTTGTCCCCATGTTGATGGGGACAAGAGCCATCTTCCTGGCAACCATGGGCTGTGGTGTCTGCAGGTGGGGGGCTAATCGTAATCTGGAAGCCACCTTTAACACGCCCCTTGTGATGTCACTGACCCAGCATGCACCAGCCCATGACGTCACGAGGGGCAGGACCACCCGGTGACGTCACGACATGGCCCCGCCCATTCCCTATATAAGAATAGTCAAACCGCGAATAGGCAGTCCACAGAGCTTCTTTTTTTTTCAGGTGCGGCGAGCGGCGTGATTGATGATGGATTTACATCAGAGGACACTATTTTTTATTTTTAATTAGAACTTGTCAAATACGGTCTTGTGTGTTTATTTTTTTGTACACTTTTTTGGGGAATGAGTAGGGGTACGATTTACATGGGGGTGGGGCTGGGATCTGGGGGCCCCCTTGTTAAAGTGGGCTTCCAGATCCTGATAAGCCCCCACACCCGTAGACCCCAACAACCACAGCCCAGGGTTGCCAGGAAGAGGCCCTTGTCCCCATCAACATGGGGACAGGGTGCTCTGGGGTGGGGGGGAAAATTTGGCATGACCATTTCTTTTTTTTTCTGCATTGCTGGAAGCCGACAATACATTACAGCCGTGAGCAAGTTTAAATTACATTTTTTCCTTTAGAAATACCAGTATTGCTGCAGCAGGCTCCATACATCGTACAGATGCACCACTTTACAGGCAGGGTAAGGGAACCCCCATGCATGGAATTTAAAGGAAAATTTCATTTTTATTATTTCACTTTAAGCATCATAAAAATCACTGCTCCTTCAAAAATGATTGTTTTACATTTTTTTTTTTTGCTTTGATACATGTCTCCCAGGGCAGTACCCAGGTTCCCATATACTTTTTATGGCAATAAAACTTGCATATAAGCCTTTAAAATGAGAACTTTTGGTTTTTCATGTTCGTGTTCCATAAGTAGGGTTCTCATGTTGGCTAGAACTTTTTCCCTGTTCAAGATGTTCTGGTTCGAACCGAACAGAGTAGTGTTTGGCCCATCCCTACTCCTGAACGATCGCGGGTGGCTGCCGGACCCGCTGATTGGCTCCCGCTGTGATTGGACGTGCGCACACCCTAAAGCCTTTCTAAAAAAATCACGTACAGGTATGTAATTTTGCGTTTAAGGGCTGCTCTGCCGCAGTAAATGTACGTGGGGCGGTCCTTAAGTGGTTAAAGTGATTTTACAGCGGAACTTCACCTGAAAGGGGAAGTTCCATTAGTCTGCCTCCACAGTCACCAAACAAACCATTGATAACCCAATACGCCGCCATTGAGTGAAATCCTGATCCACCTCCTCAACCCATCCATGAACCACGGCGAGTCCCCGCCTCAAGAAGGTACAGTCATGCCAATGAACATCTAAATGATTCAGAGAAGAATTGGCAGGAAGTGCTGTGGTCAGATAAGACCAAAACTGAACTCTTTGGCATTAACTCGACTCGCCATGTTTGGAGGAAGAAAAATGCTGACTATGACTCTAGGAACACCATCCCTACAGTCAAACACGGAGGTGGAAACATTATACTTTGGGGCTGTTTCTCTGCTAAAGGTACAGGCTGACCGCATTCAGGGGCCAATGGACAGGGCCATGTGTTGTAAAATCTTGGATGAGAACCTTCTTCCTTCTGCCAGAACACTGAAGATGGTTTGTGGATGGTCCTTCCAGCATGACAATGAACATACTGCCAAGGCAATAAACAAGTGGCTCAAGACTAAGCACATTAAGGTCATGGGGTGGCCTAGCCAGTCTCCAGACCTTAATCCTATAGAAAATTTATAGAGAGAGCTGAAACTTCGAGTTGCCAAGCGACAGCCAAGAAACCTTAAAGATTTAAAGAAGATATGTAAAGAAGAGTGGACCAAAATCCTGCCTGAGATGTGTGCAAACCTGGTAACTAACTACAAAAAACATTTTACCTCTGTGCTTGCCAACAAGGGTTTCTCCACAAAGTAGTAGTTTATGTTTTGCTTGGGGATTAAATACTTATTTTTTTTTTTCTCACTGAACTGCAACTCAATTTATAACAATTGTCTCATGTGTTTTTTCTGGATTTTTGATTGAGATTCTGCCTTTATCATTTAAAATACACCTATAATAAAAAAAATTATAGACCCTTCATTTCTTTATAGGTGGGAAAATTTACACAATCTGCAGGGTATCAAATAATTATTTTCCCCACTAAATATAATTATTTTTTTTTAACAAAGCACTCACCTGAACAAATAACATGTTTTTAGCTTACTGTTGCTAGGTCATAAGGCAAATGAGTTAAAAATAAAGTCTGCAAGAAAATATATATGGAATGGAAAGATTTATGTGACTCAGTGTACATATGCTTACTTTAGATAGGATCAATAAATATTGATTTATGCAATGTCAGTGTCATCTTTTAAGTGAAGGCATTCAATTTGAAGGATTAGTGGGGGGAAATTAAATGTTTTATTAAAGAGTTTAAACTAAATCTTTGGACTTATATAAATACAACAAATCAATAATTATTGCGAGTGTCCTAAATTCAGATTTATTTAATGAAAACATCAGGCATATAAATATGGCTGAACATATATATTAATTTATATAAATGTATATCATGAACAAGACCCTGTTATATTTTGATACTGTGGCCTTATCTTGCATTCACATAATTTAATTTTATCGCATAATTTTAATGGACCCATTTCCCAGACTGAAAGGATGGGCAAAAAAGAATGAAAATGTTTAGTATAATAATAGAAAAGAGAAATAAAACCTGCAATTGTTTGGCTGTATTTCTGTCTCATATGAATAATCAATAAATAAGTAAAATCCAAAGGCAAATGTATATAATATACTGTACATTGAGATATGAGTCATAGAACAATGGAAGAAGTAAAGCTGTTATCAAAATACGCCAGTGAAACTAAACTCAGAGCCTAAAAGAGGAAACCGCAAAGTACCAGCATGTTCTGTCTTTCATATTGAAATATTGCTGCACTGTTTCATGGAAAGTCATTAACCTATTTGTGAGTAGGAAGTTTTTATAAGGCTTGCCTTGCTCAATCCTTCCAGGAGTCTTG
The DNA here is from genome assembly GCF_965119305.1 of Pelophylax lessonae. Lineage (NCBI taxonomy): Eukaryota > Metazoa > Chordata > Amphibia > Anura > Ranidae > Pelophylax > Pelophylax lessonae. The sequence continues at coordinate 378,591,771 of NC_138770.1, forward strand.
CTTTTAGGCGTGCTCCCTTGTAGCATTAGGAATAAACTCAGACAAAAAAGAAATAGGATATATGGTTATTAAATTTGTTACATATAAAAATAATACACTTTGCTATGGGTCTTCTGGACAGCCGAGGAGACCTTTACCCAATTTCAATGCTTGCCATCTACGACCTCAGGCATGTACTGCACCCCACAGTAGTCCTGACATGAGGCTTAAGAAGATGTGGCTACACCTTTTTTAAAATTAAGCCATCATTGCCAACTTTTTAGTAATATAATGTCATGAACAAAGCATCCACTGCATGAACCCTAATGCAGGTTTTACCTCCACCACATGGATTACTTCTTCTTTGCAAACAATTTCATAGCTGGACTACATGCTTCTGTATGGGCCCTTTTCGCAGTGCTATTGGTCTGTGTTCTTTAAAGTAGCTATGAAGAGAGTAGGGAGGACAGTACATAAAGTAAGTTGATGACATGCAAAAAACCTCCAGGGATATTTTGCTTTGGTACCATGACTGTGACATTAGAGGAAGTAAAAACTATATTGGTAAGTGTAGAATGATAAAGTATTTCAATGTATCAATCCAGAACAGACAATGACCAATAAAAACTTACATTATTTAATCATAGGCATAGTTTTCTTGCATACACACTTCAGCCAACAATATAGCAAAATAATGAATACTTGTGTGGTGTAAATCACAGACATATGCGTACCGTGTATAGCACACTAAACAAATAAAGTAAAGCTACATAAAGTAGAAGTTGGCAAAGTTACTTGCAGCACATTCATCAATCCATATGGTGATATGTGTTGGTCTTCTGAAGCATGGCCAGCCATTAGTCAGCTGTGCTGGCTTATTGTGATGGGCCTACTGATTCTTTCTCTGAGACTTACTGCTCTTAGACTCTCCCTCTCGGGCCCTTCCACACTTAAGATTTCCTTCCTGTGTCTACAGAAAAGCATAAGCATTCCCTGTAGGCCCTTGCTTGTGTAGACCACAGCTGATGTTGGAGCAATTCCTGATTGGCCAGGCTCCCTTTTTAAGGGCAACTTGTTTTACACAAAAGTTTGATTGTTAGCATGCGGGAGCTTGAAGTTTCCTGGAGTGGCCTTTGTTGCCTATCTTATTTACCCTGATCTTGCTCAAATGATGCCTGCCCTGACTTTGCTTTAATTTTTGAATTCATGGGTGCTTCACACTTTCGTTTTGACCCTTCACTATTGTTGCTTCTGGCAATGATCTCTGACCATACATCATACTATGCTCCTATAGAACCCTTCAGCACCTTTTGCAGCTGTTTTTAACCCCAGTATGTTTCTCTTTGTATCTGCCAGTTTGATGTTTTGTCTGTTCTCTAACCACCCTATGGCTCAGCATAGCTGTCAAATGTCTGAAGAGCATGTTCACTCCCTCTGCTAAGTGTACTGGTTTTTTAGTCACAGAGCACTTTACAGGTCCAGAGCTATGTGACAACCTCTGTTGTCACAAACTAAACTAATATTCTACCCTGACAATAGAATCAGAATAGCTCACCAACTCTCTAGTAGCACTGAACAGAGCCTTGTTCTATATCTCACCACCCCGATATCACACTACAAATAATCGCTATTGAAAGAATACTTTTATAGTGTGGGGCAGGACTAAGAGCAATGAGCCATGATTGGATAGAGTCATCATTACTTTCTCCAATTGTGGGTCTGACAGTGCTCTGTGCCCTTATTGGGCAAAGCTTTCATTGCTTCAGCCAATCAGGACGTCCAATGCACTGTGCGGTGATGCAGTGCATTGTTGTCATTTGGCGAGCCGAACAAACTATCAAATGCCCCGATAAGTCGGGTGTTTATCGAACGGGGTGAGCAGTCAACTTATGCTCGGGCTGAAGTGTTTGCCATCCCTAATAGCCACATAGCTTTCAGCTATTAGGCTTCATTTTCAACCCTTCCTGCCTTTTTACTTGCGGTAATGTAGTCAGTCTCTGAGACCCTAATGCTGATGTCACTCAAAGCATAAAGCACTGTGTGCACACTCCTTCTTGAGCTGCCAGACCTCTACTCTTCATTTCTGATTTTCTATAGTTTATGTATGTATAATTATGTTGTGATCCTTTTGGCATACCAACTTGAAGTATGCATATAGCTCATGATAGGATATTTCTGACTTTGATTCAGGATCTGGATGATGATATACACTAAGCCATGCTTATAAGAGTTCAATATGCTAAACCATGTAAGAGACACATCTATGGCTTATACTGCCACTGCCAGAGTTTTCCTGTACCTTCTTTCCTTCATACTGGTTCGATGCGGGAACCCTGCCAATCCACTGCGATTCCCGCATCAACCTGACTCGCAGGCAGTTCACACTGCCATATGCCACACTGCTGGGAGTGTCAATACAAAGTTAATGACACCCCCAGATTAGTTTACCTCTCACAGTACAAACTAAGATAATAAGTTTGCATGGGTGTGAACACCCATGCAATCCAAAAAAGGTCCTGCGCGACTTTGGTCCGAACACATTGCAAATTCATCCATACAATCTGTATGGCTGAATTTGCATCACAAATACATGGTACATGGCATGTGATTTGCATAGCAGTGCAGTGCGAATCACTTGCAATGTTTTCCATCGCACCAGTGTGAATCAGCCCTTCTGGAGAATCTCCAGTGTAAAGACTGTAAGTGTTCTATGCTATCATGACTCCTTCCTGATCATATGAGGCAGTATTTTCCCTTGGATAAGGAATTCCTGGACAACTGATCCCTATCTTCTGTGGACTTTCCAGTCCTTCAGCTTATCAGATATCTTCTCAACTTGGTGGATAATATCTTTACATTTAGGGACTTCACTTATGCAGGGCCCTCAATTAAGTCCATTTAGAGCTAGCTGGAACAACTCTGTCTTCTTCTGTGACTTTAATTTATAAAAACATTAAAACAGATTCCTCTGCTCAACTGATGATCCCCAAGTTTTACAGCTTTTTTCCCCCTCTCTTTTTATTTAATTATTCCCTTGCACATTTCTTTCACTATATCATCAACACTTTTTTGATTATATAATTATCATATCCTTTTGGCACTTCCCACTTGAGTTACTTGGTCTCTATACTCTTCTTTGGCACTTTCTTTGGGTCAGTCTGCCTATATTATTAGATTTTTCCAATATACACAGATTCTGTGATTGACTTATATTTAATACCCTATGTGTATACATACTTTTAGATCTCTCCTGGTCCAAATGTGCCTCACTATTATCTTCTGGAGTGTTGTCTTTGAGATCCGATCTCCACTTCGACTGTGGTTCTCTTTTTTCCCCCTTTGTGCTGGGCGATTATCCGTACCTCAGCCCCGGATCAGGCTATACCCGGGATGCCTCCACTTTCCCTTTCCAGTATTGGCCTGCTTTCTGACAGTTAACATTTGGAATTAGTCAAGGTATTATTCTATGCATATTCATAATCAGATCTCATTTGTTTTTAATATTTTAATACAACAGTTTACTATAATGTAAATCCCCCCTCTTTTTAGATACATTACCTTTATCCAAAGCTCCTGATGAATGGACAGAGGTCCATGAAACGCGTCAAGCCTCCAATTAATTCAGATGTCCTACTTTATTCGATATATATATAGATTATGAATTGACAGACACTAAGATGTTATATTGAATTATTTCATCCCTCAGAGATCCATTTTTAGATCCTCAAACATTATACCTATTTTTATTTTTAAATATTGTATAGCTTTGCTGTATGCCATTTCTCTGTATATATATATATGAATGTGTTATAATGGTTTTGTATATATATATATATATATATATATATATATATATATACACAGTATATATATATATATATATATATATATATATATATATATATATATATATATATATATATATATATATATATATATTCATCTATCAAGGAGTTTTAATACAATCTCTATGTTTAATTAACCTCATTTAAAGTCCCACTAATTGGTCTCTTTTGCATATTGTTTATGGGATTACTGCACTCTAGTTATGTTTATACAGAAGGGGTATGAAATTAAAATTCACGGAGGTGCAGTCAGTAAAACTTTCTTTCAGTAGAGGTCCAAACCGCATGTTTGTACGATGACTCAGGTCCTTCACTTCACATCACAGCCCCCCACATTTATATCACAGTCCCTTACATAAATTTCCTAAATCCCCCCTCACATCACAGTTTACCCCTTGATGTCACAGTCTCCACCCATCCCTTACATCATCAGTGTTCCCTGCCCCCCTTAACATAATACCTTCACAGCATTGTCTTCAGCCCCTCTTCAGGGCACTGTCCTCACCCCTCTTTCAGAGAACTGTCATCACCTCCCTCCCCCTTCAGAGCACTGTCCCCACCCCTCTCCATTCACCCCCCCCCTATCTTCAGAGCACTGTCCTCACCTCCCCCATTCCCCCTTCACAGCAATGTCCTCACCCCCCATTCACCCCCCCTGCAGAGAACTTTCCTCACCCCCTCATTCACCCCCCTCTTTCAGAACATTGTCCCGACCCCCTTTAGAGCACTGTCCTTACCCCCTCCACCCCTCCCCCTTTCAGAGAACTGTCCCCACTCTACCATTCACCCCTCTTCAGAAAACTGTCCTCAGCCCCCTCCCTCAGAGAACTGTTCTCACCCCCCCATTCACCCCTCTTCCCCCTTCAGAGCACTGTCCTCACCCCACCATTCACCTCCCTTCAGATAACTGTCCTGAGCCACCCCTTTAGAGCATTGCCCCCCCCCCCCCAGGGTGAGGATTATAGTGTGGCAGCTGGGGGAAGTAAGCATTAGCGCAGCCAGGCAAAAGAGATCAGGCTCCTAAGTGGGACCATGGTGGTCCAGATGAGACTGTCACTCGATCTGTATCGAGACCGTGATCCGCCATTTAGTGAAGCCTGTTATACAGTGGAGTAGATTTACTAAAACTATTGCACTCAGAATCTGGTGCAATACAATAAGAAAATATGCTCTAATGCACCCTGTGACACACCTCCATCCCTCAATAATATAGAAAGTTGCAAAGAATTGCCCTTGGGACTTTGAACGAGGTGCGACACGCCCAATGATCTAAAAAGCAAATTTATTGGAACATACAATGTCAGCAAGTAAACACAGATAGGTACCATATTATGAAACAGATTTGTGATGTTATTACTTTGTACATAGTATATTATTATTCATAGTCAAGTTCAGTATTCCATCGAGCAATCCATGGTAGGTATGAAAATGCATCCTGGTAACCTTACCTGTTTCGTTAACAACCGTTCACTTCCTCAGGGGTAGATGTGATACATGGTTTCTAAGAAAAAAACAGTATGTAGCATGTAATAAAAATAGTAGATAATGTTATGCTGATGCGAAACACTAAGGACCACCAAGGGGCACATACTTACAAATCTGTTAAAAGAAATCGCATGCTCATGATCAATTGGCTGCTGCTGGTAATGTCTATCCTGGAAGCTGTGGGCCTGGGATCCACGAGGGCCCGGCAGGACAAACAGGGCCAAACACAAGCACAGGCCAACATAGTGTGCCTTCCACGGTGATGGCTCGAGGAGACATATCTATGTATCAGACTCATATCTAAAGTGTATATGAATAATAATATCAGCAAAAAGTACAAGGAGTATAATACTGTGCAGTAAGTAGGGGTATCAACTGGTAACACTAAGAGTGAGCCTGAGTTCAAAAAGCATGTGTCTGATGCTCAGATAAATGCTAAAAGTGAGCAATAAAGCAGAAAAGTATCAGTGATGTGCGATTAAAGTTGAAAGAAATGGCAAACCAAATAGCCCCAGAGGCCTCAAAAAGGAAAGGATAGGCAAATGAAGTGAGAATATGGAGCAACAATGTACTATATTGTGCAATCAAAGTGAAATAAACACGACTCCCTAAGTGCATTGGATAGGACAAATAATGTGAGGGTAAAGGAGAGTTGGAGAGAGAGAGCGAGGATGAAAATAAAATCTTAGTGCATGTGATAAGAAAGAAAGAAAAAGGAGGATACACAGCCACCATATTACCAGTCTAAAAGACAGAAAAAGTTGATGAATGTGACCTACCATATTAAAGCAATACTCTGGCAAGAGGTTGCATGCATCATCACCAAACATTGTGGAGCCACTGAAGTCATATGCAAGACTGGGATCTCTTATCTGTACCTGTAACGAGCCCCCTTGGACCCCGCCCAACATCAGGTGGGTGTGGCTAGCTGGGGAAGAAAGATCTCCAGCAATGGCTGCCAACATGTGGGGAGGACAGCACAAGGCGCACATCCAACCACACCATGGTGCGACATGGCCGCTCAGACTAGTGCAATGACATCACGGCGGGAACGCCGGTCTCCTACACTGAGTCCCCCATGTGACGCTGACGCTCTCGCAGATGCCATCCGCCCATCGGGATAGGCGGGCGGGGACCGCAAGGATGAAAAAGCATTGCAGCTTCCCGGTACAGAGACACCAATTGCAGCTCAGGAAAAAGAGCATGGGAAAATTGGTTGGAAATTTTCCATCATATAACAGTATAGCCATAATATAAGGAATAAGTCCTGCGAGCGACCCTGAGGCTCTAAATCGATCAGTTATTTGCCGCAGACACTCCACTTCTCATAATAGTGTGCTTAATTGAAATAAATATATAGTGTTGCGCAAATAAAAAATGATTAAACTAATTAATTTGTGCTTAAATTATTAAAAACCCAAAATATTTATATATGACATACTAGTAAAGTGCCAATAGTGCTAATAAAGTGGTAAATATAATATAATATAATACTCATAGAAAAGAGAAAATATATAGATATAAAAGTCCAGTGTGCAAAAAGCCAATAAACAAAGTCCAAAATGTAATCCTAAAGTGATCTGTGCTCCCAGAGAGAAGTGACCAGAGTGTCACAGTGGACAGCCAGCCGTGCACCCCCTTGTGAATGGGTGCTCACCTCAAATCCTTAAAATGAGCGCATAGATTGTTATCCCAAAAAGATCATCCATCCATATCCTTCAGGGCTCCTCTCATTCACAGGAGTTGCAGCGTCAATCAATGCAGTATATATACAAACAAAAAGACTTGCAACAGTGTATGAAATCCTTAAACAATCAGCTTTTATTAAATAAAGGTGGATAAATCTCACTCACATTTGTAGGTGCAACACATGCACTTGGACAATAGCATCAAGTAAATGGTGGAAATCGTGGTGGTATAGTGGGAGAGACTGCACAGCACCGCCAGTCTCCACAGACATAGATAACTATCCCCCTGAGTAAGACACGTGAGCCCTGTGTCGTCATGCGTAGGGGAAGGGCAAGGACGGACGGAGCGATACACTATTATCTAGGTGAGGCTGTCAGCTATCGGCGCACGCTGTGGAGACTGGTGGTGCTGTGCAGTCTCTCCCACTATATCACCACGATTTCTACCATTTACTTGATGCTATTATCCAAGTGCATGTGTTGCACCTACAAATGTGAGTGAGATTTATCCACCTTTATTTAATAAAAGCTGATTGTTTAAGGATTTCATACACTATTGCAAGTCTTTTTGTTTGCATATATACTGCATTGGTGCGCTAAAACATAATATGTTATAAGAATCCAACGTAAATTGCAATCAAACACAAAATCAAATTGGATAATAAGTGAATGATGTGTTTCAAAAGTCCATTGAAAATAAATCATAAGTGTCCATATGTGATAAAATCAAACTGGTGCTCCACAATATGATCTTCAACTTCAATGTGAAAGTAAAACCCACCACCAGGTGAAATTCCTCCTTACCAGACGGAGATAAGGTGTGCACAAATTAGCAAATATGTTGATCACCACAAATTATAAGTGCTTCCAGACTCCAAGTGTACCACCCAAAATGGTCTCTTACCGGACAGCAGATAAAAAAGCGCATGTAAATAAACCGATCTCCACTTTCACCTCCTACGTATCCAGCCTACTGTTAGGTGAATTCTCAAACAGCAGATGTAAGGCGCTTGTAATTCCACTGACATCCACTATTGCCTCCTCCACTTCAGACCTCCAGCAAGGTAAATCCCTGACCAATGGGCCGGTGACTTCCAGGCATAGCGTGTAAATAAATAAAGCCGCAATAGTGTGATATCTTCTATGAGGTTTATTTAAGAAAAAGTAATGCACTTACAGTTGATGCATGGCAAGTCAGCATAGATGGTTAGTTTTCGGAATTTCTAATAGCTACGCTCGTGCCCGGCTGCAGCACGGACTTTGAGCAGTCGTTTGTGACGGTAACGCCTCCTCTCTGACGCGTTTCTTCCTATTGGACATCGACTGAGATAGGAGTAGTCACATCGACTGAGATAGGAGTAGTCACTCCTATCTCAGTCGATATCCAGGTGTTAGAATGGCCAAGTCAAAGTCCAGACCTGAATCCAATCGAGAATCTGTGGAAAGAACTGAAAACTGCTGTTCACAAACGCTCTCCATCCAACCTCACTGAGCTCAAGCTGTTTTGCAAGGAGGAATGGGCAAAAAGTTCAGTTTCTCGATGTGCAAAACTGATAGAGACATACCCCAAGTGACTTACAGCTGTAATCACAGCAAAAGGTGGCGCTACTAAGTATTAACTTAAGGGGGCTGAATAATTTTGCACGTTTTTTATTTGTTAAAAAAGTTTGAAATATCCAATAAATTTCGTTCCACTTCATGATTGTGTCCCAATTGTTGTTGATTCTTCACAAAAAATTACAGTTTTACATCTTTATGTTTGAAGCCTAAAATTTGGCAAAAGGTCGCAAAGTTCAAGGGGGCCAAATACTTTCGCAAGGCACTGTATACTGCATTGGTTGACGCTGCAACTCCTGTGTATGAGAGGAGCCCTGAAGGATATGGATGGATGATCTTTTTGGGATAACAATCTATGCGCTCTTTTTAAGGATTTGAGGTGAGCACCCATTCACAAGGGGGTGCACGGCTGACTGTCCACTGTGACACTCTGGTCACTTCTCTCTGGGAGCACAGATCATTTTAGGATTACATTTTGGACTTTGTTTATTGGCTTTTTGCACTTTGCACAATATTTTTGGTTTTTAATAATTTAAGCACAAATAAATTAATTTAATAATTTTTTATTTTCGCAACACTATATATTTATTTCAGTATAGCCATAATGGCACAAAGTATAAAAATGCAAAAAATATATAAGGTCCAATGGGTGCAGCAAGCCACAAATGGGCAGAAGGTGTCTTCCACCTAATATACAATACAGTAATAAAATAAGCCCTGATGCACCCTGCGATGCACCTTCTACCCTCAATAATATAGAAAGTTGCAATGGTGCAGTTGTGCATGGTAGCCAATCAGCTTTTAACCTCAGCTTGTTCAATTAAGCTTTGGCAATAAAAAAAAATGGAAGCTGGTTGGTTTCTATGCAGAAGTGAGCCTGATTTTGCACTCTCCAGCTTTAGTAAATAAGCTCCAGTATCTTCTAAGACCTGTCTCCCAACCCAGTCATTTGATATACATCACCAGAATTTTAAACTTCCTGAGGATTCAGTACCTTATTACAGCACTAACTATTATATCCTCACTAATGCTTCTAGCTTCCCATTTGTGGAATGCTTCATTGATTTTCACTAAATTTCCTGTTTTACTAAGTGTCATCTATGGGATTGTTGGGTAAATGGTAACCCTATTAACATGCCTTCCTTCATACTATCCCTCAATATCTGCTTCTTTTTGTGAGTTGAAGACTAAATTTTACCTATGCAGACAGGGCCTCACTAACACCACTGCCTAAAGGTTTACTCCAGGCAAACAGCATGAAATGCATAAGGGAGCTGTTCCTTTAGCTGCCTGCAAACAGATTTGTGTTTCATATCCATAACAATTTTATTAAGGAAATAAAAGTAAACAAGAATTACATGGGCCCAGAGGCCTAGAAGTACACATGAATACTATATCCATAACAGCGATTGTTCGTTCTAAACAAATATAAGGGTAGTGCATAATAATTCAAGGGTGCGAAGAAGATACCAGAAGCTTTCAAAGGTTACGTGGTGAGCATAAACGTTGTATCTCAGAGGTCAGGAAATCCTGGATCATTAGGAAGGTCAAAACCTTGTTGGAACTAATGAGGGTGTGTATTGAGCTGACTTCTTGAGACAGGAGGGACTAGTTGGGTATACTTTTGTAAGGCAGTGAAGGAATAATGTTTTCAGAGTGGTAAGCATCATAGGGTGAACCACTACCAATGGCTAGGGACGTCTAAAAAACTCACAGTCCTGCTGCCACCCTTAGCTGGATTTAATAGTGGAGTAAAGGTCAAGAAGGAACGGCAGGGGGAGATTCGGAGATGAGGAATAAGGAGAAGGTGGAGAGGGGAGTAGCGTAGGAGAGGAGTATAGAAGAAAGAGAGAAAGAGGACATGGGGAGGGGGGCAGAGATGGGGGGGGGGTTTGAATGCCTCCTACCTAACCCTGATTCGGATTTGTGTTTCTGTTCTTTCAGTCCTGGGAGTTACACAGCCCTGTCACACAGCACAGTCCTGTCAAACAGGGCAGGAGAAGATATGAATCTGCTGTGGATCAGTAATACTTAAAGATCTTTCCCTCTACCAGCCTGTGACTGGACAGGTAAAGGCAAAGCAGCAGACAGATAAGCTCATCTTTCTGTCACTGATCTCTACCATAAGCAGCATGCTCCTTGCCCTACAACTAGGCCTGGCCCAAAACATTGTGCTGCCTGGGTCCAAGAAAAAAAAAAGGCTGCCCCCCCAACAACCCCAAAAAAAATCACGCCCAACAAAAGGCTCCCACATCCATTATTTTATATAAATATAACCTAGAAAATATGATGTATACTGTACTGTTATCTTCTTCCATAACTCACTACTGGACTGGTCCACCAAACACCCACTGTCTGTCCTAAGTCCTCCTGTCACTCCTGTGTCTGCAGTGCCCACCACCCTACCTAGAAGATCCAGCCTGCCCTGCGTGAGATGGAGTGCACTCATGTCTAAGGTCATTGTTCACACCACGACCATGTGAGGAAAGTTCCCAGGGGGAGACACTCTGCCTCCTCATACTCATCAGTTTGCACTACGGGCGACAGTATGAGATTGGGAAATGCCACTCATAACACGCCACAAACTGATGACACACAAAACTACTGTAAAAAAAAATCTTGGGAGTCAATTTGCTGCCCCTCTCCAAGTGCTGCCTGAGTCCAATGGACCCAGTGGGACCCATGGTAGGGCCGGCCCTGCCTACAACACAACTTGATCCTTTTGCTGCTTTCTTTTGGTGGTATTTGATCACCACAAGGTTTTTTCTTTTTTGGTACACAAATAAAAAAAGACCGAAAAGTTTGAAAAAAAAAAAAATGTTTGTTATACAATTTTCTAAATAGATACGTTTTTTCCTGCACTGATGAGGCCGCACTGACAGGCACTGATGAGGAGGCACTTATGGGGTGGCACTAATATGCGGCGCTGATAGGCAGCACCGATAGGCACTAATAGGTAGCACTGATATGCAGCATTGGTGGGCACTGATAGGCGGCACTGATGGGCACTAATGGACACTGATATGCGGCACTGGTGGGCAATGATGGGCACTGGTGGGCGGCACTGATAGATGGCCATGATGGGCATTGGTGGGCTGCACTGATGGGGAGGACACTGGTGGGCAGCACTGATGGGGAGGGCACCAGACCCCGCCCTCCCCATCAGTGACTGTATGTAGTGGAAGCTAAGAAAGATCTGGGTGTTCTGGTTGATCACAGGCTTAATAATGGCACGCAATACCAAGCTTTGATTTCCATAGCGAGCAAAATCTTTTCTTGTTTTAAGAGAAGTATAGACTCTAGAGAGAGATATATTTTACCCCTGTACAAATCATTAGTAAGACCTCATCTGGAATATGCAGTTCAGCTTTGGGTACCAGTTCACAAAAAGGATATTGGGGAACTGGAGAAAGGCAACCAAACTGATAAAAGGCATGTAGGAGTTCAGCTATGAGAAAAGATTCAAGGATTTTAATTTATTCTCTCTTGAGAAGAAGAGATTAAGGTGATTGGGGGAGGGTATGCTCAACATGTATAAATACATAAGTGGTCCATATAGTGAACTTGGTGTTGAGTTAATCACTTTAAGGTCATCACAGAGGGCAAGGGGGCACTATTTACGTCTGGAGGAAAAAAGAGATTTAATCTCCAAATATGGAAAGGTTTCTTTACAGTAAAAGCTTTGAAAATGTGGAATATGCTCCCTCAAGAGCTGGTTCTGTTCATCTCAGTAAATTGCTTTAAAAAAGGACAGGATTCTTTTCTAAATCTCCATACTATAACTGAATACTAACATTTATGGGTAAAGTCAACCGAGGGAATATCAGATTGCCTATTGGGGATCAAGAAGGAATTTTTTCCTCTGCTGGAGCAAATTGGAACATGCTTTGCCTTCCTCTGGATCAACTGTGGGTATAGAATTGTGTATATTTGACTGCAAAAATATTTTGTTTCTTATTTTCTCCCTTTTATTGGTTGAACTAGATGGACTTCTTTTTTAATCAAAGTTTTATTGGAAAACGTACTCAGTACAATGCAAAACATTTATCGAGCAATAACATCAGCATACAAACCAAAATATCAACCTGCAAACAAATTCAAGCTCTGAGAACCTATGCAGAGTGTCGAGGTTTTCCATCGACCATGAAAGTGTATTAAACTAAAACAGATGGCGAGTAACTTTTTCGCAAATATCAGACACAAGGGAGTAGGAGTGGGAAGTGGGGTGAGGAGAATGCATGGCGGGATGGGAGGGATAGGCGGGTGGAGGGCGGGAGGGGAAGAGGGGGAGGGAGTAACCAGTACCTCATGAGTGGTTAAGAAAAAACAGCAAAAGGGCTACCGTCATCTTATGTGTTATAGGAACAGCTCTACCTCTGCACCATATGATGCAACTATATAGACACCAGAAATGCCCAGCACATCAACAAATGTAGTATCGGTAACATGAAATAAAGTGTAGCCGTAGGAGTGTTGGCAATTGTCCACTAAGTCAGTATTGGGGTCTCAGATCAGTTCAGGGGAGATGCAAAAGGTCCTGCAAGCGAAGAAGGACCGGGAGTCGGCAGGTTCCACTTGCGTTCTATGATCGATCGGGTCAGGCGAGGATCCAATGTGGGTCCCACCAGTTCAATATTTCTTAAAGAGGTGAGATCAGAGGAAAGTTCAGCAATAGTGGGAGCGGTGTCCGACATCCAGTGTCGCAGAATCAATCTGCGGGCTGCCATCAAGCAGTTGACCAGCCATGGCTTAAATTGAGTTATGCATTTCCTGGAGTCTTTAGGCAACGGAAGACTTTCCAGATCTAGGCAATTGAACACGAGTGGGAAGATGTCTTTGGGAATGGATACCCCCAGCATTCTGGTAATATAGCGTATTGTTTTGTCCCAGAAAGATGATACCTGTGGGCAAAGCCACAGCTTATGCAGAAGAGAAGGGTAATGCTCTTTGCAGAGAGTGCAGAAATGATGTGCTGGGTCTTTCGACCATCGGATGTGAGGGTAGTAAGCTCCATGGAGAATTTTAAACTGCTGCTCCCTCCAGAATTCACAGGTTACATGCTGTCGAGTTGTCAGGTAGCCTTTCAAGATCCTGGATTGAGCATCAGGCGAATTAAGCATCTTATTCCAGGATTTAGCGATTGAGTGCTCAGTTCCCCGATAGAGTTCTTGGAGTAGTGGCTTATATAAGTGCGATATCCTGTGTTTAGCCTGAAGAATCCATTGGTCTATCAGGGTGGGGCGGAATCGCAATAAGGGCGTACGACATAAATCATTCACATAACTTATACATTGCCTAAAATACAAATAGTGGCCTTTCGGCAGATCGTGAGTCTTGGCAAATGAATCAAAAAGCTGCACCAACAATTTTTGTCCCACAGTGCAGCAAAGCGACTAGGTCGTGAGGAGCAGCCATTTGGGTCTCCAAAGAATAATTTGTATACCGTGATTCTCTGCTGATCCAATCTAAGCATCCCCGCAGAAGGCACGCTAGGTTATATATTCTAGTATTTGGTAAATCAACCCCCCCCCCTCCCTCCTGTGTTTAGCCTGAAGAATCCATTGGTCTATCAGGGTGGGGCGGAATCGCAATAAGGGCGTACGACATAAATCATTCACATAACTTATACATTGCCTAAAATACAAATAGTGGCCTTTCGGCAGATCGTGAGTCTTGGCAAATGAGTCATAGTTTAAAGGGATCCCAGTATCCGCGTCAAAAAGCTGCACCAACAATTTTTTCCCCCGTTGGGACCAGACCCCATATGCTGAATGTTGCTGCGCCTGTGGGAAACCAGGGTGTTTATGGATGGGAAGATGTCTGGACAGTCGTTGGGAAGACCCCAACCTTTTCCTCGTCTCTCTCTAAGCAGCCACCGTATCTCTGATTAGGATATTGTGGCGGAGAGCGTTGGGGACATCCCCTGTCCCACAGTGCAGCAAAGCGACTAGGTCGTGAGGAGCAGCCATTTGGGTCTCCAAAGAATAATTTGTATACCGTGATTCTCTGCTGATCCAATCTAAGCATCCCCGCAGAAGGCACGCTAGGTTATATATTCTAGTATTTGGTAAATCAACCCCCCCCCCTCCCTCCGTGACATATGCAGCTTGTTGAGGGAGACACAAGGCCTTTTCCCATGCAAAATAAAACTAGACACTGCTGCATGGAGTCTGTTGATATCCGTGTGTTTTAGTAGGATTGGGATCGTCTGCATGGGATACAGAAGTTTCGGGAAGGTGGTCATTTTATATAAGTGGCACCGACCAAACAAAGAAAGTGGCAAATTAGCCCAGGATTTCAACTCGGCTACCATCTTGTCAAGCACTGGTGTAAAGTTCAAGCGGTAAATGGTAGAGGGAAATCGCCCTATTTTGACGCCCAAATAGGTGATGTGTGTGGTCGCTATACGTAGTTTTGACGACGCAGCCCACTGAGGAGTGCGTGTCGTGTTCAGGGGTAATATCTCGCTTTTGTGGAAGTTGATACGGAGACCCGAGCACCGACGGTAGTCCGCGAATACATCCTGGATCAAGGGGAGGTCGTGGCCTGGATCCGACGTAAAAATAAGTATATCGTCCGCAAACATAGCGGTGCGCAGTTCTTCCGCCCCCACTCGTATGCCTCTAAGGTCAGGATGGGAAAGCAAATATCTGGACAGGGGTTCCAGAGCTAGATTGAACAGTAGAGGCGAAAGCGGGCACCCCTGCCTCGTCCCCTTAAACAGTCGGAACGAGGGAGAGATGTTCCCGAAAGGCCTACTTTGGTGAGGACTCGATCCAGCCATTGGATATTCACATTATCGAAGGTCTTTTCGGCGTCGAGAGTGATTATCGCCGCGTCCGCTCTCGGGTCTGTCCTGGAAGCCTCCAAAGCCAACAGTACCTTCCTAATATTCAATGTTGCAGATCTGCCTTTTGTAAAACCGGATTGCGTGGGATGGATAATAGAGGGCATTATGGACGCCAATCTGTCCGCCATCAATTTGGAGAGCAGCTTGGAGTCCACGTTGAGAAGTGAGATTGGTCTGTAAGAGCCGGGGTCTAGAGGGTCTTTCCCTTTTTTATATATCAATTTTATATGGGCTTGATGGCCCGTGGGGAGGTAAGGATTGCCGTCCAATATATGATTGAACACCAGTTGCAGCGTCGGGGCGACTGTGTCGGCCGCTAGCTTATAGAAATCTGGAGTGTATCCGTCGGGGCCGGGGGACTTGCCTGGTGTGAGAGAATTAATGCCCTTGGTAATCTCCTCTAGCGAAAGAGGTTCGTTCAATAGCGAAAGTTGTTCCCGAGTGACCTGTGGGAGGGGTACCCTAGAGAGCCAGTCCGAGGCAGTATCCTCGTCCATAGTCTCCTGGCTGTATAGAGATTGATAAAATTTCGCAAAGACGTCGTTTATGCCTTGGGGGTCCTCTACCCTATTACCGTCGGCATCCTTGAGAGCAGAAACTTGCATCGGGGTAAAGGGGCCTCTACAGAGAGATGCTAACAGCTTGCCTGATTTATTCCCGAGAGAATGATATTTCCAATCCTGGTGCGATTTGTAAAGTAATTCCCGTTTCGTCGCCCAGTCGTCGAAAGCTGCCTTGGCCTTGCGCCATCGTTCCCTGTTCTCCTCATTATTTCTCGAGTTCAACGCAGATTGCGCGTCTCTCAATAGGGAGCTGGCTGACAGGAATTCTTTGGCGATAGTCTTTTTGTACGCAGCAGCCTAAGAGATAATACGTCCCCTAAGCACGGCCTTCCCCGACTCCCACAAGAGCACGGGGGAGACCGACGGCGAGTCATTGACCAATACAAAATCTGCCCAGACTTCCCTGATGAGCGAGGCCATACCCGGGTCTTTATTCAGGAAGGAGGGGAACCGCCAACATTTTGCAGTTGCAACCGTCGAGTAGATCGTAAGATTAACCGAGACCGGTGCGTGATCAGACACGGCGATGTCGTGTATGCGTGGAGTGACCGTATAGGGGAGCATTTTGGGGTTGGCAAAAATGTAATCAATTCGCGTAAGCGTGTGATGGGGATTTGAGTAGAATGTATATTCCTTGCCCTCTGGGTTGTTAAGTCTCCAGACATCCGAGAGTAGGACACTATCCGCAAAATCCCTCAGCAGAGGGGAGTGACGTGGGGGTCTGGGAGCCTGCATGTCCTTTGTGGAGGACCTGTCCTCCATGGGGTGCATCAGAGAGTTGAAATCACCTGCCACCAAGAGTGGCAGATGGAGGAACGGAGCTATCATGCGGCTAACTGATTGGAAGAAAGAGTCATTGGGAGCATTGGGCGCATAAATCCCGGCCACCGCCCATTCTCGAAGGGCTGTCGCCAGGTGCAGCACAATCACCCGGCCAGCGTCATCCGTAACAGATGACTTCACAATTGTGTTGGAATTTTTATGTAGGAGTACCATTACGCCCGCCTTTCCCTTGATTGCTGGGGAACCCAGAACCTGCCCTACCCACAATTTTTTCATGCGATGGAAGTCCTTGGCTTCCAGGTGCGTCTCCTGCAGGATCGCGACGTCGGCCCTCAGACGTCTCAGATGTCTGAGTACCGCCATGCGCTTGTTGGGTGATCTGAGTCCCTTGACATTCCATGAAATCACACTCATGGTGGGTTCCAAGGAACAAGAGCTGGATGCCGGTTAACAACCATGAGTGTAGGTGTCACATCGTGTGTACTGTTGCTGGTCAGCATTGGCGCAGAGGTAGCCGAGTGAGCCCAAAATTCAAGCGATGTTTGAGGCACAAAGGGAGTGTGAGGCATAGGGTAAAGCCCAACAGGGGCGTAAGGGTGTATGGGGAACAAAGAGCAATCTGAGTTGGTGGACTTCTCTTTTTTCCTCATGGTAGCTCGCTCGCGCATCGGACAGCGTTACCAGACATAGTCATTATAGTGCCCCTCAGCCGTCGACACCATGGAATACTGTCGGCGGGCGTGCAGGTTGACCTTAATGAGGGTCCCGCATCGGCTAAAGAGACCACAGACGACATTACAGGTAAAGGTGTGCGGGTCGAGCGGATGTCAAACAGAACAGAATCAGTGAAGCAATAACCATGTAGGAGCGGTGCAGGGAAATACAATATACATAATCAGCCGTCAGGCTTGAGGGAGGACAGTGACCTGTACAGATACACATCCGCACACGTCAGTGTGTCCCAAATGGGAAACAGAAGTCATAGCACCGTGACCAAACCAACTGATAAAATACAGCACAACCAAAATAGACATAGTTACCAATGGTACCTAAAGGAACAGTCCGTCACTGGCGAAACACAGGATGATCGCATTTTACCTCAAATAGGAGGTGGCGCTGAAGGTGAAAACTGTCATCCAGGGTGCCTTCATCGGAATTTGCGTCTGTAAGAGGGGCCTGACACTCGTTGCTTTTTAGCCGAATCTTTTCTGGGGCTCCGTTGTTCCTGGGCGCCTTGAGGGCGCTGAGGGGAAGGCGTGGAGGGGGAGTCCAGCGTGATGTTGAAGTGGCGCTGCAGGAAGTGGTAGGCCTCATCAGGTGTGGAGAAAGACTTCTGTTCGCCGGACGAGTCCGCGAGGCGTAAAATAGCGGGATAAGCCAAAGTAAATTTGATGGATTTCTGAAACAAATCATGGCATATTGGCTGGAAAGCTTTCCTGCGACACGACACCTCCTGGGAGTAGTCTGCAAATATTAGGAGCTTGTGCCCGTCGACTTGTAAGGCCTTAGAATTGCGGAAGGACTTTAAAATATTTTGCCGGTCCATATAATTCAGGTACCGCACGATCACAGCGCGAGTGGAGCGTCTATCGTTGGATGGGGCCCCCAGGCGGTGGGCTCTTTCCACCGAACAAGCTGACTGGATCCCTAAGGCATTGGGCAGCCTCGTGGAGGCAATGTCACATAGAGCATCAGTCCCATAGGTTTCTGGCAGCCCTATGATCCGGAGGTTATTTCTCCTCGATCTGTTCTCCAGATCGTCCACCTTTTCCAGTAAATACCTTTGGGTCTGCCTGGCTTGCTGATCCATAGCAAAGGATCCCTGCAGCTCATCCTCCAGGTCAGACATCCTCTGCTCCATTTCAGTCAGTCTGTGAGCATGGTCACCGATCTCTTTCCGCATCTGTGTAATCCCATCCGAGACAGCCCTGTCCACAGCATCCTTGATGGTGGGGGAGAGAAGGGTGGCTACTGCCTGGGCTAATGAGGCTATCTGAGCCTCTGGAATAGGGCTGGGTGACGGACCGGGTCCTGCTGAGCCAGTGTGTGAGGCAGTGTCCTCCATAGTAATCTCGGAGGAGGCCGCACCTGAAGCTGGGGGCTTGATTTGCGGGGGAGGCGGAGCTCCGCCATGCTGCGGCGGCGCGGGTCCGTGCTGGAGGAAACGATCCATGACCGCTCGGTACCCGGGATGATATGCAGGTAATGAGCAGCGTCCGCCGGCTCAGTAGGGCTGAGAAAGCCGATGTTATAGCAGATAAGGTCTGGAGCCGGAGTCCCGCGCTGCTGCTTACATGGGCGCCGGAACCGGAAGTCTCCCTAGATGGACTTCTAGTGTCCATCTAGTTTTAAAAAAGTATTTTTTAAACCAGACTAACTATGTAACTAACAGTTGCAGTCATATGTAGGGCCTCTGCATCTACCAAAAGTGCAAAAAAAATTGAATCATTATCTAGGTATAATGAAATAGCAAAGAAGTGCTAATTTATAGACTTTTATTTTTAATCAAGTATTACTCATGACAAAGAAACTCACTTCCTAAATTACTCTGCGCATGAATACGCATATATTTTCAAGTACTGTATATATAAGAAGTGTACAGGGAATCTCACCAAAAAAGTATTTCAATTTAGTAATTAGACAACACAAAATTAGTGCCATATTTTCACCATGATAAAATATATTGTACCCTGGATTGTAGCTAACTGCTGAGGAACATCTTCTCTTGTTGCTGCTCTATTATTCTTCTGCAGTGTGAACAATGTTAAACTGAATATTCCATAATGCAGAAGTAAAGCAGCCATCTTTAAGTAGAGCCCTTTGCAATGCTTGTCTATAGAGTGTTTCCAGCGCAGGGGGCAGCCATCTTGACTTGGTCTGGATCGACTGGAAGACAATGGTTAGCTGAAGCAACAGAACAAGGGGAAGTGTGTTTGCAGGCTGGTGAGGGAAGAGGAGAGGATGGGATTAAAGCAATCACGTATGTGAGAAAGAGGCTGAGCTGCTGCTGCTGGATGAATGGCTGCTAGATCTCTGCCATAGCTGACCACAATTGGGTGAGAACATACCGAAGTCTCAGGATTATTGGGGAGATTATATAAAAGAAAAATGGAAATATGTCATATTCTGTTTTATATAGAAATTTTGAGCAGTGGCATCCATGTTGTAGAAGGTCACTGAAAGTTCAAATCTCCTTCTAAGCAATATGCCTATTCAGGAGATTCTTAAAAAGTTTCAACAGACATGCTGTGTTGACTTAAGGTAATAAATAAATAGATAGCCTGTTGACTTTCTTTAGATAAAGTCTAGCTGACGCTATACCAACGTAATCTTATCTGTGTGTGTGTGTCCATAGAACACTAGTCAGTATTCTGTGTTTAGACCCATTTAAAAATAAGATTTAAAGATATATTGTAATCCTATGTAAAAGAATATTAACAATGAAATACGTATATGAATAACATACATAGATATGTAGGAAAACTTTATATATTATAGTTGTTTCATTCTTGCTAAATTCTTGCTTTAACTGATTTTGATGACTCATCACTGCATGTCAAGGAAGATTTCAGTTAACCTTAGTAAGTGGTAAAGTGGTCATAAAACTTTTCTGACCTTGCCAAAGAAGTCTAGTCTAGAAGGTCTGGGATTATAAGCTCTTTGTCAATATGAGGGTTTAAAGTTTATGTGTAGGTAAATAATGATGTTATACTGAATCTAAGAGCAATACAATACTGCCCTCTTTGGTGAATGATACTAAGTGAAGTCTTTGGGTTTAGACAGTCATTTCCAATATATATAGATATATATATATATATATATATATATATATATATATATATTGAAAATATATTCTTAATTAAATGGTGTACCAGATTCAATCCTTACCTTGATACATGATGGAGATATTAGATGGATATGTGTATTATGAGAGTATGGACAAGTTTTTATGATGATTACTCTTAAATATAAAGAAATCATCATTTAATTTTAACATCCACAATAATGGAGGCGTGACAATGACCTCACCAGTTAATGAATAAGATGTCCCCAACCAATGGGGATAATGTTCCTCCCTCTGGGTTTAACTTATGGTAATTTTACAGCCCTTTTGTTCAATACAATATAAAAAGGGAACCCCAGATGTGATAGAGAAACATTACTGACAACACTCATTACAGTTACAACACACACGCTACTACAGCCATGCATATACTCATCTATACATACTTCATTTTGCTCCATCATTTATCTGAAACTTTGAAGGATGACAAATGAAACTGCTCCCTAAGCAGCCACCGTTTTGGGAAGGCAGCCATCTTAAGGACTCTGGTAACGACCATTTAAGCTAGCATTTAATATACCTTGCTGTTTATTTGATTATTATTTAATATTGTTTATTTCCTTCCTTAAATGTTTTACATTTCATATTTAAGGGTAACGAGATTACAATCCCAGCCGTATAAACCATGGTAGATTTTTCTCTAAAAAGCTGATTTTTGTTTTTATACATTTTTATTAATATCAGATTTAGCGCATATTAGCGTATTAGTCTACCATTTTGCATAGCTTATTCTTGCTCCATCTGCAGTGGAGTGACTGTCGACTGCGCAATTCGCAGACAATTGTGGTCTGATTATATAGAACATTTAAATATGGTTTCTACTATACCTGGGAAGAATAGTAATATTGCTTTATTTTTACTTTCATTATTGAGCTACATATCACATTGCATTTATTGTTTGAAGTTTGTATTGTATGTAAAGTTATCTCTTTGTGTCACTCAAGTCTAATCATTTATTGTGAATACATGTCTTGTGAATAAATATTCTTATATATTCCCTACTGTAGACTGTTTTCACTAAGATTGGTATATGCTTTTAAAAAGAAATTAATCGATTAAAAAGAACTTGTTACATATTGATTTGTGGAAATAAGTTGAGATTCTCCTACCTCACAGATCTTTGCTTATTTAGATAAATGGAAACACTGTTATATTCAGAGCAGTATAAATATTCTGACAGAAGTAAAGAGTCTGAGAACCTCCTCCCTGGGAGGATGGGGTTTGAATGAGTTAGATCAGGCTGTACTAGACAGCACTCTCACTGCTTCTAAGGAAGGAAACGAGGGACTGTCTGAGCAGGATAGAAAGAGAGACATCACAGCAGCATATATCCCTGTCTGACATGAACTTGTCTTTTATTGAACCCGAGAATGTGTCTGCAGACCCAGAAGAGAGACCCAGAAGAGGGGCCCTGGGTCTGGTAAGAGACTAACAGTCATACAAGTAATCTGTTGTCTGCTGGAAAATGTTGTGTTTCTTCAAGGGCCCCAACTTTGCCAGTCAACATTTTTTTTATCATTTACTGTTGGTCAGAATACTGTAGGTATTAAAGTGATTGTAAAGTTTTTTTTAATAACAAACGTTATATTTACTCTATGCAGTTGCTTTTACAAAGACCAGCCTGGATCCTCCTCTTCTCGGGTCCCTCTACATGGCTCCTCCCTCCTTTTGAGTGCCCCCACAGCAAGCAGCTTGCTATGGGGGCGTCGGTGCCGAGTCACAGCTCCCTGATTGGCTGAATGATTTTGATTGACAGCAATGGGAGCCAATTACACTGTGACACTATCTCAGCCAATGAGGAGGGGAGTCAACGCAGTTTAGACACTCCTGCAACATTGCTGGATAAAGACAGGCTCAGGTAAGTTTTAGGGGGGCTGAAGGGGGCTGCTGCACACAGAAGGTTTTTTTATCTTAATGCATCAAAATAAAAAAAACTTTCTGCCTTTCCAATCCCTTTAACCATATCTCTCAGAGTAACATCATTGCCTTATTGATTGTTTGTATAAGTATACTTGCTAGTCCTCTCTCCTTTTACGATATGCTTGGCCTAATAAATTCTTTGAAATATCTCAAGGTGTGTGAGTAAGTGATGGGTGAGCAAGCTTTGTCATCATCATGCGTGCAAACAAAATCACAAAACATGTCAGCGGTTCCTCTGGTACTAGCGTGGCGATATCAAAATTATTTACTCTGTGCATAGCCACATTCAATAATTATAAGATACGCAGAAGCACTGAGAGCTCTGACTAAATGCAGATGTTATAAAGGTTGTTGTAATTTTTTTAGATTTAAATTAAAGATCCCAGCCCATTTGTTTTTCACTGTTAAAGCATTTGTTACCCCAACACTTCATATTGATATGTGCCTGCTGTACCATATGCTTGTATGACAATGTATCTTGTTCTCTTTGTGTGAAATCCTTGGTGTTCCTGCCAGTCCCTCTGCTTTCCTATTAAAAACTGACCATGCTAAACAGGAGAACACACCATGGTCAGTTCTCTAGCTGTGTTGAGAACTCAGTGTACTCTCCTCCAATGATTAGACTTATCCTGACATGCCCCCGCTGGACAGCCATTCACTGACAAGCTCAGTGTGCTGCTGCTTCTCCTCCACCAGCTCTTATGCAGCTGAGAATAGAGGGGATGTGATCATTTATAAAAAAGGAAAACAAGGTATTCATAATGTTTTTATTATTTCTATCCAAAAATGTTTTGCCTTCTATTTCTGTTTTAAACTGAATAGGTTGTTTTACAAGGTGATCGTTTACAATCACTTTATGTGCAATATAATCAAGAACGTAATTAGTAACAGTAAATTTTACAGTTTCTCACTCTGCTTTGCATCACTGTAATATCTCTTCACACGTGACAGATTCATTTTAATCTTACCTGTGAAACAAATGCTCACATTAGAATAAATGGGTAAATACTGCAATGCACTGCTGGAATTTATAGATTTTATTAAGTAGTTTGGACGCTTAAATGTAAGAAGTTAATTTGCAGCTGCTAATCCTACTAAAGTTTTGAATGCTTGCTTTTTTTCTCCTCCCCTGTCTCGTTCTCTATGGCTAAGGTTCCAGCCTAATTAAAAAGCACCACATCATTGTTAAATAAAACTGTACCCAGGATTACCCTAATTTCCATATGCAGATTTATCTGCACTGACAGTCCTCTCTTTCCTCTCCATCTCCCTCTCCCAGTCTCTCCCCATATCTTTGGGTTCTGCATTGAGAATGCCTCTGATACCTACGTTCCTAATATCCACACATACATGCACACTATCATATCATCTACATAGTAAGAAAATAGGCAACTGCTGTGCCAGACGAAAGACATGCTGCATGCTCCTGGTTTTTTTTTTTCCTCTCTTCTTTTCTAACTTCTCCAGCCTGTGGATCCAGCCGGCCGTGGATATTAAGGCAAAACATCCGGCAGCGACCAGAAGCTGCATGTGATTTACCACTGTACAAAAATGGAACACTCACTATCTAAAGAAAAATACCTGTTTATTTGTCATGGCAGTGAAGAGTTTTTCCAAGGGATCAACATCTTCATAACTCAGGAGTTCTCATGGACCTGAAATTCTCAAGAAATCTTCCTTCTATCGGAACAATGAAAGCCAAGGTAAGACATTTTAATAGATGTATTTTATATCATTGACAATGTAAAGCATTCAAACATTATTTGTATCTAATATTTTTGCATCAGTGATAAAATACTAGAAAAATATTATTTTTTCCAATAATCAAACTAGACTAATAAAACAAAAGCATATGCGTGTTGCAAGCTTACACCTAAGAAAGGTCACTGGCAATTAGGTCCTGTTTTGTACGCTAGAAGCATTAAATATTTTCATTTGGATTTCATCTCAGCCCTGTAGAGCAACATTTTCAGAAAAGCGCGTTAAAGCTTCTTGTGTATTTTTACTTTCATGTAAATATTTGAACTTTGATTAAAACAGTAGTTTCCTGCAATAAAGTAATTAATGTTGCAAAATTAAGTACTGTATTTAATTTGTCTGTTGTAAAGCAAAAGAATAAGGTAATAATTTTTATTGTACTATTCAGTCTCAAGACGTTCTCTGTGTTAATTGGGTTAAAAAAATTGCAGCACTTATTAGAAATTCTAATTTCACAATGCAGCGCTGACAATACGCTCAGCCTGTGAATTATTCACATCTTTAATTTGCTCACTTAATGACAGCGTTCTGTAATCAGAGAGCAGAGCCTGCTTCCCA
Organism: Pelophylax lessonae; assembly: GCF_965119305.1. Lineage (NCBI taxonomy): Eukaryota > Metazoa > Chordata > Amphibia > Anura > Ranidae > Pelophylax > Pelophylax lessonae. The sequence goes on from NC_138770.1 coordinate 378,616,601, forward strand.
TGCATTATGTATGATGCTCAGGACTTAAATGCAGGACATTATGAAGCTCTCAGTGGTTAGGTAATTAGTTTTCCACAAGGCGGTACTTAGATATTAAAGTACTGGAACGCATATTTCAAACAAACTGCACGCTGTAACTAATGATGTTTTATCCCAAGACAGCCTTGTTCCAATATTTTTTCTAAAGAAGCACTTGTGGATCCTAGAAAATAAAGACAAGTATACCATGATGTGTTGAAAAAAACTGAAGTTGGTTATATTTTTATTTGACACATTTGAATTGTTGCCTTAATGGCTTAACACAAGACCTTAGAATTGGTTTTCTTTTCTCATTCCTTTATACTGCTTTTCTGCACAGTGAAACACAATTGTTCTAGGTCTCTAAGATATTTGAACATATCTGATTTGTCTTGCATCAAATTGTATTGTGACTGTACTGTGCTGTGCAAACGGATAGCGCTATATAAATCCTGTATAATAATAGTAATAATTCAGGATTATTTTAGAATAAATTGAAACTGTGGGAGTGGCCTCTTGAAAGTTTATGCTGTATTATATACTGTTTAGTGCAACAGTTCTTCAGCATCTGGCCCTACTACTTAACCTAACCATACAAATAGCATGGGCCATGGATTTAAAATTTGCTGTTGTAATGAGTTGGAATACAGCAAGTACATTAATGTTTTAATTCCAGTCCCAACCTTCTGTGATATAGCATGGTAAACTTCTCATAACTACCTGCTGGAATTCTGGATAGATATCAGAATGTGTTTCTGGTACATGCCAACAATGACATCCTTTATGATTGACTTGCCAGAGTCTCTGACAGACTCTGGGCATAAAACTTAAACCATTCTAAATCAATTAGCCCTGTAATTTATCAACCTCAGTGTAAAAAATGTTTCCTTTTCTAAAGCAATCTCATATATCATACTGTAGGTATATGTGTGTGTGTGTGTATATATATATATGTATATTTATATATATATATATATATATATATATATATATACATATACATACACACACACACACACACACACACACAGTATATATCAAAAGTATCGGGACACTTGCCTTCACACATGAACTTTAATGGCATCTCAGTCTTAGCCTATATAGGGTTCAATATTGAGTTGGTCCACCCTCTGCAGCTATAACAGCTTCAACTCTTCTGGGAAGGCTGTCACAAGGTTTAGGAGTGTGTCTATGGGAATGTTTGATCATTCTTCCAGAAGAGCATTTGTGAGGTCAAGCACTGATTTTGGATGAGAAGGCCTGGCTCGCAGTCTCTGTCCTAATTTATTCCAAAGATGTTCTGTCGGGTTGAGGTCAGGACTTAAGAGTTCCCTTCACTGGAACTATGGGGCCAAGCCCAAACCCTGAAAAACAAACCCACACCATAATTCCCCCTCCACCAAATGATTTGGACCAGTGCACAAAGCAAGGTCCATAAAGACATGGATGAGTGAGTTTGGGGTGGAGGAACTTCAATGGCTGTCACAGAGTCCTGACCTTAACCCGATAGAACACCTTTGGGATGGATTAGAGCGGAGACTGCGAGCCAGGCTTTCTGATCCAAAATCAGTGCCTGACCTCACAAATGCGCTTTTGGAGGAATGGTAAAACATTCCAATTGAAGCTGTTATAGCTGTAAATGGTGGGCCAACTCAATATTGAACCCTATGGACTAAGAGTGGGATGCCATTAAATTCATGTGTGTGTAAAGGCAGGCGTTTAGTAGTATAGTGTATATTGGGTCTTACTAATCTTGCATTAGTTTTCTTTTTTTTCTTTTTTAGGTTTATTTTTTTTCCCTTTATGTTCACCTGGTGATCTGGCCTGTAAATCTGTTATTTTCCAACTTCCTTTAACGTGGCACTAAAGGAACTAATACTCTCATTATTCTCCAATGGTTTGATGCCCACAGGGTCAATCACCATCATCTTCTCACCGTCTTCTTCTGGGTGTCTTGATTGACCGCTGCAGAATGACTTCACTTCCGTGTATGCATGGGAGTCATTCATCCCAGCACACTGGCACTGTGCCAGAAATGTAAATGGAGCTGTGCAGAAGATGGAGAATAGGCAGATAGGTGTGTTTTATTGCAGAAAGGACAATGCATGTCTCTGCCACGATAAAGAGCCTGCCTGTTGGCAATTTTTTGTTTTTTTGCATACTGCTTTAATGGACCAAGCTGTACAGCAAAAGTAACAGTTAGAGGGTTGAAACAAACCATTTAACACTGACAGGGGTGCTTACAATCGTAAGCCTTTTATATATTTGTGTAAAATTTTTATCCCATAAGAAAGAAAACCTGTTGCCGTATTTGTCAAAAATGTTAGCTGGAGTTTGGCTTTAATTTGTCAAGTCCATCTAAATTTGCTAGTGCATCTGACACTATCCTTCCCATGGGTTGATGATGCTGCTGTACAATGGTGTCTCTTGTTGCTCCTCCGTAGAGTGTAGCCACCCTAAGACAAGATTACCAGATCGCCAGATTTAAAAAAAAGGAAAAAAGAAAAAAAAAAAAAACAATTGAGCAATCACATTTAAGAATTGGTAAGGTGGAATATATTAGATTTTTGTTTTTGGGTTTAGATACGATTCAAAGGCAAACTCTACTTACAGTATATAATCACCCATTTGCCCATTTGGAGCTTATGTATATGTTGAAACTTTCTTTTTCAACCTGCCACCTGCTTTGATTTTTTTAAAACTGGAAATTAATTTCTAATTGTAGCAACCATGACAGTAGTGGCAGGAGTAAGGAATTCTCCAGAATTCTTCCATATTTATGTGAACAAATTTTTTTCTCAGTAAATCTGCACAGATGCTGCTGCTAGGATTTCTGCAGGGAGCCTAACTCTTTTTTTGATACAGACAACACACAGGAGCACTGGGCATGACATGTTTCTCTTAATTTGACAGTAGGACTAATTATATCATTATAGCAGACAGAACATCTCTTAGCACTCAGTTTTGGGAAGTTACTGTAATGGCTTTTCCTAGTATCTGCAGAAAATAAGCAAATACTTAAAGTGATATTAAAGTCTCATTTTTTTTGTGTCATACTTACTTGTCCTTTGCAGTGGATTTGCACAGAGCAGCCCAGATCCTCCTCTTCTCAGGTTCCTCGCAAGCACTACTGGCCCCCCTCCTGCTGAGTGCCCCCACAGCAAGCAGCTTGCTATGGGGGCACCGGTGCCCAGCTGCTGCTCTGTGTGTCCATTCAGACACTAAGCCATGGCTCGGCCCTGCCCCTTCTCTCTCCTCATTGGCTCGCTGACTTTGATTGACAGCAGTTGGAGCTGCTGTGTCTTAGCCAATCAGGGAAGAGAGTCCTGGACAGTCTAGGTTTTCGTGCAACATCGCTGGATCGAGATGGGGCTCAGGTAAGTATTAGGGGGCTGCAGCACACTGAAGGTTTTTCATCTTAATGCATAGAATGCATTAGGATAAAAAAAAAAAAATCTTCTTCCTTCAGAACCACTTTAATATGGGTGAAGTATTTACTATCAGGTCACTTAAGTAAATATTTTTTACTGAAGACTTGTACAGTTATGCCCCTTTTACATGGTTGTTCCTATCAGCTCCACCTGTCCATTTTTCAGATGGACATGATCAAAAGTTCTATGCAGCCCTATGGACAGGTGGGTAAATGGACTTGTGTTTGTTTACACCCGCCTACCTGCAGGTCTATTTTGATCCAAAACAAAAAAATGTAAGAGGACTGTGTAAAAAACAGAGACAAGGAGGAAGAAAGTACACAGTACTGGTAGGTCCAAACCAGTGCTGTATTTCTACTTATGGACTTGGCAGTTGTATTTCAACTATGGATGTAAAACCAATTTTTATATATATTCAGTTTTTTTCTTCTATTTGATGAACTCAACAAAGATGTGTTTTTTAAGAATATGTTAAATGATGATCAATGACAACTTCACAGCCTTTAAAATCCCATCCTCAAGAAGAGGTTTGTGAGTCAACTCTCCCATCTCATTGGGGTTGAGTTTTCTGGCACCTTTCCTCCTCCTTGTCCCTGTTTTTTATGACATCACTTAGGGATGTGGCTGTGAATGTTTGTCTTTAGAACCAATATCTATCTATTTGTTCAGGAAGAGGACTTTGTCTTTTTCTATTTTTGCTGACCAGGTTATAAGCAGCCTGATGTAAAAGAATGAATGAAGTCCATTTTCACCTGGCCGCCCATTGAGCAGACAGGGGTCTGCCCTGTCCGCTCTGTAGAAACTGAACAGGTACGGATGTGACATTCGTCTGCTTGACTCTGATCAGCAGGGAGTCCTCTTCATTCGACAGGGACCCCACTGAAATGTCCACACTAAAGAGAAATTAATGGTTTTTAATCACTTTTTTTCTTCATTTTTTCAATGTTTCTAATTTTATACATTTTTTTAAACTTTTCTTTTTCAATTGTTTAAAATCTTTTTGTTAGAACTAAAAATGTATTACTTTCATTACATATTGCTTCCATAACAGTATATTCTGTGGTTTCTAATAAGACTCTTTACTTTTGGCTCTTTCTTTTAATATTTCATATTTTCTTAACCTAAAAACTTTAATATTTTAGTACTAAACATAAATAAAAAAAATCCAAAATGTACAAAACTTTATGCACTCTCTTTAAAGCAGCACATAGCCTTTTAACAATCATTCCCGCTGTGGACAGTAATACTTTGTCCTACAGCTCATCAGCAATACACAGTACTACTACTATGTACAAATAGTAAAGTTATGGCAGATGGCTTTTGAGGAAGCCACACAGTACCAAAACATTGGGTCTGGGATAGCAGACTCCTTAGTCCAAACACAATGTTTCATAGGTAATTTCAGACTTCAATGTGTGAACAGGGTAAAGATGGAGACAAAGGGTATATTCACACCAGATGTGGTGGTACAGCATATTCCAGTGCAGTCCAGGGTTGCCAACTGTCAGTAAATTTATGGACAGTTTTACATCTGTCCTTGAATGTTCGTTACAGACATTTATGGACAGATGTAAAATATGGATTTTACAAACTGTCCTTGAATTTAATGATGGTTTGCGGCCCTGAGGCAGTCCCAAAGCATGACAAGGCACAATTCCTTGTCTCCGGGGTTCCCAGTTCACACCACTGCGCTGCGGTGGTGTGTGCTGAAAAAAGTACTGTGTGCAGTAATTTTTTTCCAGCGATGCACAGTGTGAGGCAATTCACTGTCTGCAATTTGCACGGTCAGCAATTGTACTTAATAAAATGTAAAGGTAATTTTAAAAAAATCAAGATCGTCATTGCGGTGATCCCACTGGTCTGCACCACATACACCAGCCACTCATATCACAGTGACTGGCATGAATTAGCCCTAAGAGACAGAGGATATACAACCATCATAAAGGAAAGCCAAGGAAGGTGAGGACAGAGGATAGCACAACAATCAGAGTAATGATAAAAACAAGATTGAATTTCATAGAATCATTGAAGTGGAAATGAATGGGTAGAGAGAGGCACAAGAACATCATTTGTTGAACCAGGACCCACCAGAGCTAACTGTGAAATTCACCCAACAAACTTAAGGGGCACGTGCATAATTAAAACCCTCCACTGTTGGAAAATGTTGATAATTAATAATGAGCGTTTCCAATGTTTGCGTACTCCTGTGTGGCCTGATCCTTTCCCAAACATCCTTTTAGTCCATCGGGCTGAGACTTTTATAAACATTCTACATGTATTATCTACAATCATTTAGTCTTCCTGATAACCAAATGCTCTGACACACAGAGTCCCATTTACAGTGTAATGAAGAGCTGGACATTCCAATGTTTAATCCACACTATGTCTGCATTTTTTGGATAATTCATAATATGTAAACTGCAGTGTACAGTGGGTTCTCCTGCCTGATGCTGAAGAGCACATTACGTGATAGAAGGAAAGTCCAGTCACATGACTGTGAAAGGTCACGTGACTATCTTTTCTCCTCCCAGAACTTTTTTAAAAACATTCATTGAAATGAATAGGCAAAGCACATTTGTAAGTGACAACATTGTGCAATATAAATGTACAGTACCTTGTAGGGACATACTAATGCTTTTTATAAATGAGCCCTTGCATTGAGAGAGTAGAACACTAATGGGTGTAATGCATCAAGTTTGGGCCTCACATGCCCAACGCTAAAAAGTACCATAATGTAATTATCATAGGTGATAGTAATTGATCAAGAAGAAAAATTCCAGGCATTATGAATTTCTGCATTCTGCAATCTTTCAGGGGGTAAAGATTCATATTACTGGAGCACTTTTTTTTATTGTGTATTGTTTCCTTAAAATTATGCTTAGCTGGGTTAAACACAAAGACTTTTTTGCTCACCCTTCTATTAAAACAGATTTAAAATCCAAATATTAACTTGTTTGAGACATCCAGCAGACAAGTGGTTACTGCCCCTACCTGTAACTGGTCACTGCAGCAAGGAACATTGGAAAGGCAACGCATTTAAAAAACAAAGAAATTTCCAAGCTCAACTTACCAACCAGCCTGCGACCAACCAAACTGACCTGTCCACAGTATGCGTTAAAAACTGGGGTTTAGTTGCACACATTCGCAAATACACGTATAAGCTACAGAGCCCTGACAAAGCACCCCATTTTCTGTGGACCTACCTCTAATTTCTGTGAGTCTCCAACAATGGAAGCACATGCATTTAGATGCAAAGGTGTAGGGCAGATAAACCTGAAGGGAGCCCACCCCTTCTTAAAGGCACAGGGGCACACTGAGCACCCAGCCCATAGTACTATGGCAGCAAAGATGTCAGTGCGTTGCCTGGCCAATATAATTCATAGTACAGACAAGTGGTTACTGCCCCTACCTGTAACTAGTCACTTCAGCAAGGAGCATTAGAAAAGCAACGCATATAAAAAAACAAAGACATTTCCAAGCTCAACTTACAGACCAGGCTGGGACCAACTGAATTGACCTTGTTGCGACATACATGAAGACAGCAAATTCTGTGGTGATATCCTTTCCACCCCAAAAAAAGGTTTTCTTTATAGTAATCAAACGGTATATGTAAAAGCAGCAAAAGCTCTCTGGTTCATATTCTCCAACTTGGGGAGATCCTGGTCCATCAACAATTTTAAAATAAAAGGGTACTCCCTGTGGCTTCACAACGCTCTCACTTCAGCCCTTACTGGGGGGATCTCAGACCATGGTGTAATTTTCTGAATAAACTAAGAGCTCACAACTGGGGGTCACAGCTAAAGGCCATGAGGCAAGTTTTTTGGCATCTGGTTACCTTGCGCCTATGCACAACTGCTAGTAGCCAATGTCTTTTCCAGAACACTGCATAGTCACAGGGATCAATTTAGAGTCTTTACGCACAAGTTACAAGGACAGCTGCCACCTTCCAGCTTCCTCCAGACGTGGTTCAGTAAATGTGACAGTCCTTCTCTAGATCAGATCCATTGTGATCAGGTCCTGCAATCATTTCATAGAAAGATCCATCCAGGCCCTCGACCCTGACGCCTCTAGAACAGCTACACAGTCCATGGGCTGCCTGAGGGCAGCAACCCCTTAGGCTCTGGAACTCTCCTAGGGGGAGAGAACCCAGCTCTCTAGTGCTTCAGACTATATATAACCCTTCCAGTCCCCTTCTGGACACTGCTCTCCAGAGGCAGGGGGAAGTAATCAAACTCCCAGCCTGTGAAACCCTGAACAGACCAGGACAAATGATTACTGCTGTCTTGAGTACAGAAGGAGCCAAAAACAAAATTTACCTAGCGTCCAATGCTAGGAGGGTGCTACAGAATGAAATAATTTAAAAAATCATATAAATGTTTATGAGATTTTTAAAAAACAATTGATGTTAACAGCAGTATTGAGTTAAGGTGCCCAAGTTATGAACCCAATCACCCTCTTTCTGGTCCAGGCATGTCATGGGGTCACCTGCTCTTGATTTATCAGAAACTTTTTGAATGGCTGTATATTTGAAGCAACTAGGATCACATTTGTGAAAAAGACTGACATGTTTTGGTGCACTATGATCTATTTGCCCCTTCATAATATTTTACATGCTCTTCAATACATTTAGCTAAAATTCCTTTTGAATATAATTCTCGGTCTGGGGGGTATAATGTTTTTCAGTAGCAGATCCTTTCTCACTTCTGGACAATATTTTCAAGTTGTGCTAATCAATTTTTCCTTATTGATATGGTAATACAAAATGGAATATCCTCATCTTTGCCCACTTCCTTTAGCCTATAGCATACTCCACCAGTCATACTCTAGGCCAGTGATGGCGAACCTTGGCACCCCAGATGTTTTGGAACTACATTTCCCATGATGCTCATGCACTTTGCAGTGTAGTTGGGCATCATGGGAAATGTAGTTCCAAAACATCTGGGTGCCAAGGCTCGCCATCACTGCTCTAGCGCTTCTTTAAATACTTTTTCCCGTTAGTTCTGGATCATATTCTTTTCATATTCCTTATCAATAAATTTTCATTTTAAACCTCCCAACTGTTGTAAAAAGCCTTCCTACTCAGTACAGTTCCACCTATATCTCAGGAAGTGCCCCTTAGGAATGCCCATCAATCATGGACATCAATAACAAGTCTCTGTAGGCACAAGAACATTACAGTCTGTATCCTATATATTGCCACCATTTATCCTTGCATCTAAATTCAGGAAATCGACCTGGCTTTTGGTGTAAGTGATGCCAAAATGCAAGATTCCTCTGGGGATTGCCCAGATGACTATTACATTTGTTTACAGATTCTTCTGTAACCCTCAAACAGACAGTTGTCTATATATAGTACATTTTCCACATCACAAGGTCCAAACAAATATTTTGATCAATATATATCACTTACAAAACCCCCATAATAGATTGGCGCATGATGATGCAGAGCTCCTAATCTGTCTGTAGTGTTCCCCCCTAAATCAAAAAGTATTGTCCAGAACTAATCTAATAGCTTTCAGTAGAAATCTTATATTCAATTTATCCATCTGTGACTGCTCTAGCAATTCTTTGACTGTCTCTAGTCCTTTATCATAATGTATGATGGTGTATAATGACTTCCAATTAAACTGGTCTACTTCAAGCAAACCGTCATTAGTATCTTTAAAACCAAACCCCAGGCAACTAAAAAAAAAGTATTCCTTGCAGTGGGGCTTTGGTCTAGGGGTTACAAAAAGAAAATATTTATTTACCAATCCTCTGCCTCGCCCTGCAACTAGACCAGTCCCCACAGCTCTATTTTCTACATGCTCGAGTGGCCTAGGGTCCTGACAACATGAAGACCAAAGCAGGCTTCCACTCCCTGCATGACATGATGATGCCAAGGGACAGTCCACCGCTGGGGCATGGGGGAGTGCCATTTGCTGAAGGAGCAGAGGATCAGGTATATAAAATTGTTTCTTATCCCCCCTAGACAAAATTAGCTATTACACTCGCAGTGTGGCTGCAGCCCCACTGCAAGAAATCATTTTAAAATATCCCAGAACTTTGCTTTAGGGAATGAGAGGAGCTTCCCTACAAATTATTGAATATGTAGGTTCATATACTCTGATATTCTTGATATATGGGAATCGACTCCAGAGACTTTTAGACTTCTGGGCAGATCCACTAAACTTTTATGTATTTTGGGGAGCAAATGTATATACAATGTATATTGCAGAAGTATTAGCAGATTTGAGGTTCATATATTGCCTCTCTTTTTTTATTAATAAGCTTAATAAGCTTTTTTCTTACTTTTTTACATTCTGTACTTTGGGGGGGGGGGGTCACCTAATAATTTTACAAAGCCCTATTTTTCAGCTGACAGCTGTAATAATTCCTTCCGCTCTTATCTGCAGGTTTGAGGATGATATCTTAATTCTTTCTCTAGATTTCCCAAGGCTTTTCTCTTTTTTTCTGGACAAGTTATTCTGTACCACTCCCCCCTACCCCTCCTTTAAGAAGATCTAGATAGGGGGGGGTTCAACTTTTTGAAGAGCACAGGTCACTTAAATTATTTGGTAACTGGTTGTGAGCCGCAATGAAATAGACTGATTCAGAATTTCAGATTTTTTATTTTGAATAGCATATTGAAGATTTGAAACAACAATCATGGTCATCAGTTTTCCATGGAACCAATACCCGTTGGATGTTTACCCACTGTTTAATCACAATCACAAAAAGAAAGTGTGAACAACACTTGTGTGAACACTGAGTTTGTTTACTTTTTACAAGGATTCTTTCTATTTCAGGAGTTGCAGGAGGAAAATGAAGAGGATCGATTCCTATATATTCTGCCCTCGCTGCCCCTCCTGTCCAAGTGTAAAACAGAATGTGGCAGGGAGGCCGCACAGAGCCCCGGAGCATGGGAGGGGATCGCTATACCTTGTCGCTATACCAGTGGTTGTGGGTGTGTGGTAGAAACAAGTCTCAACTATGGGGATTTATGGCCCCCAAACAGCAAATGTAAACAAGCTCTTACTTTCCTGAGCCCCCTTTTAGGCTTCTTTCACACTGATGTGCAGCAGTTTACGTGCACCACAGGTGTAGCGCAGTGCACCTGCGGCTTTCCTGTGAGTTAGCTACGCTTTCCCATAGGCTTCCATTATATACTGCAGGTTTGATTCGGTTTCTGAAACTGCACTGCATCAGTGTAAAAGCAGCCTAATAGTTGGTATCCCTTTTATAGGTGCTAATAGGCCCATTGCTAGAAGCTATTATACCCAGTGAATGTGTTGCTTAATACACTGATCTGAAGACCTCTTCTTTTGCTCTTGTAGCTGCTGCTGGCATCAGATTGCTAGTAGGGATAGGAGGCGGAGTTCACTTGGTATCACTCTGCCTGGGACAGGAGCCGGCGATACAAAGTAAACATTGGTTTATGAGGCTCCTGCTTCCTCTGCAGCCGCTTGCTCCCTCTGCTGCTAGCGCCGGCTCACTGCACTCTGGGCATGCACTTTCCTGGTCTGTTTTTTACATATTTATTAATTATGGACCATATAAGCCCTAAAGAGACGGATTGAGAACCTCTGGAATAGATCATATTGCAAAGCTTTTTAAACAGCATTAAATAAATCACCATTTAGCCCAGTGTGCATAAGGCATACAGGTCAGTGCCACTATGTCTATGTTTTTAACCACTTGCCTACTGGGCTAATGCTGACACTTTTCTCATATATGTAAAAATCAGTGCTAGAAAATTACTTAGAACCTCCAAACATTATATATATATTTTTTTTTAGCAGAGGCCTTAGAGAATAAAAAAGCGGTTGATGCAATTTTTTTTTTGTCACGCGTTTTTGTGCACAGCAATTTTCAAACACAATTTTTTTTTTTAAATACACTTTAATTAATTAAAAAAAAAAAACAAAGTACAATATATTACTCTATTTTTTTTTTTTAAATATGAAAGAAGATATTACACAGAGTAAATAGATTCCCAAAATTTCATGCTTTAAATTGCGCACACTCATGGAATGGCACAACACTACGGTACTTAAAAATCTCCAAAGGCTTTACATTTTCTACAAGTTTCCATTTTAGAGTTACAGCTGAAATCTAGTGGTAGAATTATTGTTCTCACTTTGGAGTTCACGGTGATACTTCACATGTGTGGTTTGAACACTGTTTTCATATGTGGGCGTGAGACCTACTTATGCATTCACCACTGAGCGTGAACACGAGGGACAGGGGTGCTTTACATTTTTTTTTTTTTTAATTGTTATTTATTTTATTCCAATTTTTTACTTTTACACTGTCCCTTTAAATGTTTTTTATGATCACTTTTATGGGTATAGCAAGAAATGTAATCATCCCTTGCAATAGCAATACAGTATGACAAGTCCACTTTATAGAGAGATCTCGGGTCTATAAGACAGCAAATCTCTCCTCTACCTTTACAAACAAAAGATAAAAGACTGCTTTAAATAAAAAAGCCTTTACATGCTGGAGGAAAGGGAAGTGATGTCATAACATCGCTCTGGTCCTCCAAGGCCATAGAGATGAGGGGAAGCCATCTTGCCTTCACTCATCCCTATTGCAAGCCACTGGCGCTGCCAGATGGGTTCCGGGCTTCATAGATTGGTCAGGTAAGCCCAGTAAACTGCGGGAGGGGGGTGGCACCCCTCTTGCTGCTTCTAAAAGTGATCCAGTGGTGAACTTTCCTCTCACACCACTTTTATCTTGTAGAGATTTGCCGGCTGAAAAAAAACAATAACGGGGGTTATGGCATATTGCTGCAGCCATAACCCTGGTATTCCACTAGCCGACCAGGATGTAATTTATCTATGACCCGGTCGGCAAGTGGTTATAGGAGAAGTATAGCCAAAGCTGCCTACACTCATGTGACCCGTTTTCAGCCGACAGCAGGCTAAAGTCAGCTGTTAATATTGTACATTACACAGTACATGCATCATGTGCAATTTCTACTCTATCATACAATAAAGTGCATAAATGTCTGTGCAATGTTCAAAATACATACTCGTACAATGTCCAGACTGAATAAATAAATAAACAAATGACTGGAATGCATGAATCCATATACAATGTGAATCAGTGCATATATATCAAAACGCCATAGTTTATTATTGTCCTTACAGTATCCATCACAGTCCTGTAAAGTGCATTTCTGGTTCATCATAAGCGCATCCACTGAAAATAAATTAAAGTACATCTACTGAGAAATAAAGTGCTTGCTGTTCTGTCATATGGTGCTCTTCCACTCTTTTCAGAAACACACCACAGCTTGTGACCACCCCCATCTTCCTCCGTTAGTGAGAGCCATTTTTACCAGATTTAATCTGACCCCTTATTGCATAAGAAGGTCAATACGCACTTTATATGCTTTCTTTTCCTCCGATCTACTTCTCCCAGATGATAGCACCTTAAAAAAGGGGGGGCTCACAATAGTGTAAGTACCGATTTCTTTGTTTCAAAACATTAAAAACAGTATTTTGTCTCTCATATGTACAATTCTGCATGCCATGCATACAGCAAAAAATAAAATGGCCGTGTGCTCTGAGGCAACCAGAAGTGCATCACCGGAAGAGACATAGTGAACGGGGCTCCGCCTAACACGTTTCATCTGGTATGGCATCATCAGGGGATCTGATGACATCATGGCCGACGAAACATGGTAGGAATGCTATTTTCACCTGGAGTTCAACAGAACAAATTCTCCTAAAGATGTAGCAGTTACAAGGTTGAGATAAACCATTTGCACTGACAGGGGTGTTTACAATAATCAGCTTTTTTTTATGTAAAGCTTTTATCCCAAAAAGAAAAAAAAACTGTTTGCTGTAACTGCTACAAAGTTTTAGCTGGAGTTCAGCGTCAGTTTGTTAGTGCATCTAAATCTGCTTGTCCATCTAACATTCCATTCCCTCCAGATTAACCATGCTGTCCAAAGGTGCCCCTGTGCTCCTTCATCCAAAGTGAAAGCACGCTAATACAGAAGGTAGTGCTGCTGGCCAGATCACCAGGTGAAAACATAGCAAAACGCCTAAAAAAAAAAAAGAAAATGAATGCATTACATTTAATGACTGGTAAGCTGCAATATGTTACATTTTTGATACCACTATAACTAAATAATATTGAGGTTCTCGTAGGGGTGCTACATCCCTAACATTACCTAATAGAAAAAGGACAGGGGAGATGGTGAGACTTTTGAGGTACAACACAGTAACAGCAGGAGGGGGGAGTGGGAGTCCCCTCCCACTGCTTGTAAAAGAAGTCTAGCGGCTAATTATCATTGCTTTTAGGATTGCTTTTACATGAAAGCCGACTGCTGGCTGTATAAAAAGATGATGTCTAAACCTGCAGGCATCATCCTGGTATGACCACTCAAAGTCTAGCATCGTACCAGTACGTTGCTGGTTCATGTTGGACATATATTGTAGCGTTCTTTTTTTTTTTTTCATGCAGCCTGTAGTCTGAACGAAAAAGAGAACCTAACAGATTCCTCCATTCACATTGATCGATGTGGATGAAGAAATCTCAGCCAGGAAGTGTGTGGTATGCCCATGATTAGACCTCCCAGCATCCACCCACTTCTAATGATGGGCATACATGCATTTTTTTCATTCAGCCTGAAAAAAAAGAACATAACAGATTCCTCCATCCACATTGATCGATGTGGATGAAGAAATCTCTGCCAAGAAAAGTGTTATATGTGACGAAGCATAGGGGAGATACGCACTCTGTATCCACCCCACCCCCTATGCTTCGCCATATATGCCATTTTTTTTTAACTGCGGTGGTAAAAGAACAGAAAATTAACTAAAAAAAGAACAACTATTTTTGGCCTTTTTATTTTTTTTAAACATTTTTTTATTTTATTAATTTTTTAACTTTTTTTACACTTTTTTTGTAAGTGTAAAACAACTTTAAATGTTCCAGGCTAGGGTCTCCCAAAATGTGATCGCCATCTAACATCTTTTGAGAAAGTATACCCTAGACTGTGCCATGCTGTACCCTATACTAATACTCCACTAGTGTGTGGTGGCGACGGAAACAGTCCCTGATGCAGAGACCAGGTTGGGCAGGACAGGAGGGACAAAAAAAGCGGGTATCACGCCTACATCTCTGTTTTCTACAGACACTACATCTTCTTTGAGGTGCTTTTTGGGTAGATATAACAGGGAGGACATCTGAAAATGCCTCTCATGCAGCCAGCTCACTGCATCTGAATTGTGAATTTGGGCCACAGCACCTTCTAGATACAGAAAGGCTGTGATGATCTCTTCCTGGAATTTTATGAAGGAACCACTTCTTCCTGACTTTGTATAGCAGATAAGCGTTCAGCAGAGCCAATTGGAATAAGTATACAGACACTTTCTTGTACCAGCGTCTGGCCTTACAGGCAATTAAGTACAGCGCCATCATCTGGTCCTTGAAGTCCACCCCTCCCATGTTAAGGTTGTATTCGTGGACATAGAGGGGCTTCTCAACAACACCACTTGGCCATTGTAATTTGGACAGTTGTATCTGCGTGAATGGAAGACAGAACGAAAACTTTCCATGTGTCCCTCCACTTCACAACAAGCAATTTATTACACTGCAAGCAGGCGCTCTCCCCCCCATTTAAATCAGGAATCTACAAGCCATTGGAGGAAGCCCCAGCGATTAGATCGCACAGTGCCATATGCGCCAATTCCAGAATCAAAAAGGTGACTAAAAAGTGTCACGCTTGTGTAATAATCGTCCAATTATAAATGGTACCCTTTTCTGAAAAAGGGTGACACCAAATCCCAAAAAATCTTGCTGCTGCTCCCTATGTAGTCTGGGCAGACGGGGGGCTCCACATTTGCTATATTTTCCTTCGTAAATCTGGAAACTACATGTATAGCCTGTTGCCCAGTCACAGAGCTTATACATCTGGACCCCATATCTGACACGCTTGCTGGAGAGAAACTGTTTGAAAGCAAGGCGGCCAGAACATTTAATCAGGGACTCATCAAAGCAGACAGCTTGTTGGGGCATATGCAAGGCTGCAATCTTGTGTTTGAAGTGATTTATGAGGGACTGAATTTTGTGGAGCCGGTCATATCCAAGGTCACCCCGAGGACAACAGAGTACATTGTTATTGAAATGCATGAACTGCAAGATTTTCTCATATCTAGTCCTGGCCATGGCAGCACAGAACACGTGCATATGATGAATTGGGTCAGTGGACCAATATGACTGCAAATCACTCTTTTTTAGTAATGCCTATGATGAGGGATAGGCCCAGAAAGGTTTTAAATTCGGAAACAGTGATACGTTTCCATGCAAATTTTCTGGCAAGGGTTAAATTTGGATTTGCAGTGATATATTGATCGGCATATAAATTGCTTTAGTCAACAATAGATCTGTACAGATCTTCCGTAAAAAAACAGCTCATAAAAACCAAAGAGAGTAAAATTGTTTTTTTCCACCTGAATTCTGGGTTGGCCACTGAATGGGGGATGTACTGATGCTGCAGAAGTGGTGGGCTCCCAATCAAGATTTGAAACTGCATCAGGAAGGACACTATGGGTTCTATGGGCCTGTCTGTGAGTTCTTTGTGGCTGCGGGACACTACTTGTGCTAGCCACTGCACCAGCTTGACTATGACCAGGATGTACTAGGCTGCTGATGCTTGCCAGTTTATCAGAAGGTTGAGCGGCACTAGTACTGACACTCTGCTGCGTAAGAGAACCATTTGACTGTTTCACCTCAGCAAGAGAAGAATGGGGTCGGGTTTGCCTGACCTTAGCAGGGATCACTACTCTGTTGTCATAGCTATCTATCAGGGTGCCACTGCTCTCTACAGGTTTGGATACTGAGCCTGATTCTGACAGTGAGGCTTCACTATTGCTCTCATCTGTCATGCTCAACATCGTGTAGGCCTCTTCACTATTGTACCTCTGTTTGGACATTTTTGCCAATACATTTATAGGTACCTAGTGTGACTCACAGGTAAAAAAGGACCTGGTTGTCAAGAACTGTTTGAACCGCTACAAAAAAATTTAACTGCTAGTGCTAGCAGAGATCAGGCCTGACTCTGCTAACACTGCGGTTTAGTTTGCTGTGTATTAATAGTGACAGTATTCTGCTGATACTGCACTTCTTTGGGGCTAGGTGTCGGGGCTGATCCTGCTAATGCTGCATTTTGGTAACACTGTACTATACTATTGGGGACACTAGTATAGCTCTCATCTGATCAAAGATATTGATCCGTTTAGACACTATACTATTAATGGAGGTTTTTAGTGTGTATGTGTGTCACTGGCAATCAAAGGGTTAAAATGCATTACTAAATATGCGGCGGGCAATCTGACGCTATCCTGAATTGACGCTAACTAATGTTAACGCTATCTGACATCACCTGTGACACTAATACAGTGATCAAAAAAAATGTGTACACTATAATAGTGACACTGTGATAGGGCAGTGAAGGGGTTAACGGGGGTGATCAGGGGGTTAAATCTTTATTAGGGGATATATGGCGGGTACCCTAAACCTATCTGGGACAGACACTAACTACTACTAACTGCTGCTGATAGTAACTGGTGTCACCAGTGACACTAATACAGTGATCAGTAAATTATCTGTATACTGTATAAAGTGTCACTGTGACAGGGAGTAAAAGTGTTAAATGGAGGGTAATCAGGGGGTGGCAAATGTGCCTATGTGTACTGGTGTCAGTGTAGTGCTTGTGTACTCACTGTCTGATGCTTTCTCCTTTCATGCTGGAACCGAAAAGAACTCCAGGAGAGGAGGAGAGGTGATTGCATAATTTCCTGTGCCTGTGTTTAAATTACACAGGCACAGGACGGTCTGTCATTGGTCATAATCGATCACCAGGTCCAGGCAATAAATCATTGGCCTGGACCTGACTGATTGGTTCTAAACCAAATCAGATCATTGCGGGGAGGGCACGCGCGTGCCCTCTACCCCGCATGCGACCGGTACTGCAGGTGCTCGGCAACTGAACTAGTAAATGTTTATATCTATATTCCATCTAACTGGACTGCATTTATCATGTTTTGCCCTCCATTACAGCTTATCACAGATAGGAGATTTTGATCTTAATGTCTTGCTACTGATGTTAACATTTTGGATAAAATGAAGTTGGCATTGTGATCAGAACCACTTCTGCATTCTCTCCACACAGTATGGGGTACATCAGATCGCCTTATCATCACGACTCCCTTCTTTAGCAGGTTACTCAGATGGGATTTCTGCTGGCTCTGCTTGCTTGGATGATCCATAAGCAATGCTGTAGTCATTTCTCTTTTTCTATTGCATATTGAGGTCATGCTGCTAGAAAATCAAGCTTCAGAAAGAGTAGCTTGCTTTTCTCCTCTGTAACATGGTTCAACCAGCTAAGTAAATTGTGGTTGATGCAAAGTTGCAGCCATACAGTGTTGCAGCTTCTGCTGTGACTACATGATTGCAAGGCACTCCTTGATATTGGCATACACTACCTCCCTAGAGAATAGTTTCCTAATCAGGTAGAGGATGAAATGTTCCTTCTCAGACTGATCCACCTGGTTTAGGACGGTATCTAAGTCACAGACAGAAGCATCAATTTGTACCAGAAGTCGATTCGTGAAAGACAGAACTTTTAGCCCAGCAGCACTGATCGGTGCCTCCTGCAAGTCCTGGAAGGTCTTCTCACAATCCTGCATCCAGGACACCAACTTAGGCAGTTGTCATCCAAGTAAGTGACAGCAAATCGTCCCAAGTCCTTTTAGCAGGTCATTTACAACCCCTGAAAGGTGGATGGCATGTTCTTCATCTCAAACAGCATTACCATGAACTTGAACAATCAGAATGTGATGATGAAGATACATTTTTCCTGAACCTCAAGTGCCAAGCAAATTTGCCAATACTCTCTACTCAAATCCATGTATGTCAGATAGTGGGCAGCAACCAGCTTATCTAACAATTCTGGACATTTTGTAGGCATCAGCAGTGGTAATTGCATTCACCTTTCTGTAGTCCATGCAGAAACTGGTCATTCAACTACTGGTACAAGCCAGGCACTCTGGGAATTCTGAATGAACCCTAACCACAGCCTCTCCTCAGTCTCCTTCTTCATATCTACCTGCAGCACCTCCAGTGAGATGTGGTAGGCAGACTATTTGGGGGAAGGATGCACCCTGTGTCTGTTTTCCCAAGGAAACTGTCACAGTGCTCCTCAAGCACTTCAAGAAGCTGAATTTCCTGTGTAGGAGAGAGGTGTGGGTTGAACCTGAGGTGAGATTGTCAGTCAGTGTCAACTAACATGTCTAGCAGTGGGTTGGCATCTTCCTGTTCAGGTTGGCTGCAAACTAGCATTACATTTGCTTTTCTTTTTATGAAGTGTCTTTAGCATATTTACATGGAAGCTTTTGTCTTCTACTTCCTTCTCCCAAACTTACCACATAAGTTAAGTTGACCAGGTTCCCTGTGATTGGATATGTCCCCTTCCATGCTGCCTGTAGCTTTGCCACATAAGGAATACACTTTCTGCCGTACTTTGTATATCTGCTGTTTGCCATTGCTTTGCCTGACCCTGTGTCATATTCTCCTGTTCCATCCCAACCAGTGTCTCCATTTTGTCCTAGAACCTCAGTACACAATCTGACACAGAGGCCTCGGGACAAGCAATCTGGCCCTCCTAATTCTCTCGGATTTGGTCTACAGGTCCTCTCACTTGTCTTCCATATAGGAGTTCAAACGTTTTAAAAGCCTGTCGACTCCTAGGGTTCGTCTCTGTAGGGAAATGGCAGATGAAGCAAATATCATTCAAAGCCTATTCTTGTGACTCCACAAACATCCATAGCGCTTGTTTAAAAAGTCAGACTAAAACACTCATACAGGCTGTTGTGGGCGGTAAAGCCATGATTTGCATTATCTTTATTTTTCTACAAAGAACCTGCATCAGGTCAAACACAAACTACAGGCCCTAATCACTAAAAATCTCTGCAGGGAACTCTGTGGCATAAAGATTCCCAACAAAACATCAGAAACCTTGCCAACCCTGAAAGAGGATAGATAGTATCACTACTTCTGGGTACCAAGTGGCATAGTCCACTACTGTTTACTTAGTCCTACTAAGGTTCGCCTGAACTGCTAAAGCTAGTGGCCCAATGATATCCCCCCACCAAATTCCCCAGCAGTCTGGCCTTGCTCTTAGTGATTTCCAGATGACATGCTAGGGAAATTTCATGCATTACTTTCACTTTCCAGTGCTTGCTCAAAGGCAGCACTATTCCGTATGTCTTTGCTAAATGTGCTAGCACGAGGAAAGACAGCAGCAGAGGCTTAGCAGAGGCTTTGAACAAAGTTACCATCCCTCTGCTCTGCAACCAGAGGCTGCACCATTGTGGCCAATGCAGCACTACAAGTCACAGCTAACATGGGCAATACATTGTCATAAGTTTCAACAAATGCATTTTCTGCATCAGATATACAGTACATGTACTGGGTAAATGTGCATGCAAGGTAGTTATTACTTCCCTAGGAAAACTGTGCACATATAGCCCCGTTTCCTTCTCTCTGCCAATTTCAAAGTTGGTCAGATGTCACACTCACATCTTTGCCCAGTACCCTGGTATGTCCA
Organism: Pelophylax lessonae; assembly: GCF_965119305.1. NCBI lineage: Eukaryota > Metazoa > Chordata > Amphibia > Anura > Ranidae > Pelophylax > Pelophylax lessonae. Next base: position 378,636,656 of record NC_138770.1, read on the forward strand.
GAAGGTCTGGTTACTAAATCCTGGGTGTCATTAGAAGGTGCAAATAATGAGACCAAAGTGTCCAGAAATGCACCTAGTAACACTGGTGCTTGAACCTTATTCAATACTCCAACCTCTCTCATCCCACTCCCAGTCCCCTAATAAATGGAAACCCATGCATGGGGTACATGTGAATGGGTCCCTCCAAATCCAGTGAGATTAAAAAATTTATCTAGGATGATATCCTTCTCATCCACCAGCTTAAGGCAAATGAGTGTGACTTTTGTGCTGGTGTCTGAAAAGCTAGTAATGTTTGGTTGCCCACAATCAGAAGCTGTAGGTTGCTAGAGTTTCTCCTTGATATTGCATTTATGTTTAGCATAGAGGTTTCAGATGATGCTGCCTTGGTATCAGGATCTCCAGTTGCAAGTAGCTGGGATGCTTGGCTCACAAATGTAGCAATAAGCATTAACATGTAGCAGAAAGAATAAGGTCATATTTTCCATGATCAAGTGTTCGGGGATGGTATCTGCAGATATGCAAGTGGGAGCCACTCTAGGAGGGACAAGGCAGTCATCACACTGCATCTAACCCTATTTGCATCACAAGAGAAGGTCATGAGTGAAACAATGCATGAAGTAGGTATTGTAAGTTTATGTGGAACTTGGACACATGAAGAATGGACGAAGAAAGAAAAGGAAAGGGTGGGCATTTGTAATTAAAAGAGATACAGGAGAAAAAAAGTAAAGGTCTGTAGGGGATTGTTAGGTTGTTAAGCAGAGGATCAGGTAAAGGGAAGGAGAAAAGGAGGAAAAGAAGGAGGAACAGGATGGAAAAGGTGTGGAAGAAGGTGGGCTGCTACCCAGTACTGTGAGTTCCAAACAATGAAACCCCCATGGCCTTAATTATTGAATATTGGAGCACTATAGTGTCATCATAGAAAGCGGAGTGTTTTGCTTGTACTACAGTAAGATATAAATTCAAAAAATTGAAAAAATATGCAAATACAGTAAAATCTTGAATTGAGAGTAACTTGGTTTGAGAGTGTTTTGCAAGTCAAGCAAAACATTTTTATAAACTTTGACATGATAAACAAGTGATGTCTTGATATACAAGTAGCGTCATGTCACAACTGAGTATAAAAGAGAAGAAAGGCACCCCTAAGTGTAACAACATGGTTATATTTAATGAAGGTACAACATTTAGCAACTCACATTTAGCAATTCACATGGTTGATGAATAAAACAGGCACATCTACTGTACGTATGCAGGTATCCGGGGTAAAGCTGTCCACATAGATTATAAGGTGAGGGAGGGCATTCATTGCACTACCTACACCTATGGTGCAGTGGCAGACCTATAGGAAAGTAGCTCATTAAAAATGTATTTAAAATATTTATTTGATTGGTTATGAAATTTTTAAAGGCAGGACTAACGGTTTTTCTTTAGTTCAATGGCATTTATAAACTGCTTGCTGCGCCACTGGATCTACAGACGCCGGCGGGGACAGTAAGAAGATTTGTATGCTGCTCCTGCTTTGACTGTTTCTGTGCTTCCCTGCTGTGCCCTGTTGCCGTGCTTTCTGCTGTACCGGGTTTTCTGCCATGGATTCCTTGTTACAGGCAGTACTGGACCGTGCCGGTTCCGCTGGCGGTGACCAGTGGTTACTTCGATGTCTCTCATTGCCTGTGGAACAGAGCGCCTCCGGTTTACCTGCCAGCGCCCCCCCCTCCATCTATGGATCAGCTTCCTCAGCCGCATCATACCTGGTCTCTGCAGCGTCTTCCGTCACTTCCCTCGGATCATCACTCTCCTCCTTTCAGTCCTTCATCGCCTCCAATGCCTGGCCGCACCTCCCCTCTCCGGCGTCATCACCGATCCCCGCCTCCGGTACATCACAGGTCTCCTCCTCGCAGCCTTCGGGACTTTCCGGCTGACGATGCTAGGCCCTCCACTTCAGGCGCATGCGCAGTTCCGACGGCTGTTCGGGAACTGCGCAGAAATAAGAAGAAGCCGCGCCGGTTCGAATCTCCCTCTCCTCCTCGGCGCCCTGCAGTTTCAAAGAAGAGCAGGGACAATGCCAAATCTACGGTCAGTGAAAGTAATAAAACTGGACCAGCTGTAGACTTAATAATTGGGGGTCAGGCTCCTCCTCCCCCCTCCTCTGCTTTCCCTTCACAGGTTCTTCACGCTGAGCGGCCAGTTTTGGCGCCGGCCCAAGTGGAATGTCCTGTAACTGCTGCTGTTACCCCATCTAGTGGTGAGTCTGCTAACTGCAGTTTGCTTTTGGAATTGGCACGTTCGTTCTCTAATTTTTTAAATCAAAATTGTGTGCCTCCTGTTGATGTCGCTCCTGTGTGTGTACCTCCAGTTGCTGCTAATGTTTGTGTTCCTCCTGTTAATGTGGCACCTGTATGGCGGGATAATTCTGTCCCTATTCTTCCTGTTTCAATTACTACTTCTGTCCCGACATCTTCTGTTGTGCCTTCTAATCCTGTACATGTCCCTAATGTGCCTGAATACTGTTATAAAGAAGCTATGTCATGCGTTCTTTCGCCACTAGGTTTTCATTTGTGTAACAGTATTAAAGAGAAAATATGGAAAGGGGATTATGTTGATCTACTTACCTTGTTGCCTTCCTCTAAAGATGTTCGGGTGGATAGTAGAAAGGACAGTGAAAAATCTGATGAGGATATGAAACGCAGAGCTGTTCCGCGGTCATTTAACAATTGGCTTCAAGCCTTTTGTATATTTGCTAGTGTTATGGGTGAAAAATGCCCTGAAAAGTGTAGCGGGTTATTTCAACATGTTGAAATAATTTTAGAAGCATACAAGAATTTTAATGGTATGTCCTGGTTTTACTACGATGAATCGTTTCGGCAAAAGTTGGCTGTCCACCCGTCATTGTGTTGGGGTATGAAAGATGTTGGGCTGTGGCTCAATGTAACGCTCCTGCGTTTCTTATTATGGTGTGGATTTTCAGCTGCAGAAATAGTTCCACGTCAGTAGTCATGTAAGAGATATGCTGAGATACCATTCCCAACCTCAATGACTCATCATGTGTGGAAGGTCTTATTTCAGCCAGTAAATACACACAATTAGCAAGCTGGTTCCTAGAGTGACTTTATATATGTGGTAACACAATGATGAAGGTTGAGGGATAGGTTGAGTGGAGGTGGTAGGTGATAGACACTTGAAGGTGAGACAGTAGCAGATGGATGCAGGAAGGTTTAGCAATGTTGTATGATAGCAGATGATAGAATAGCAGGTGGACATACAAAAGAGATCAACCCAGTGCAGAAAAGTAGCAGTAGTCTCAAGAGCTAGCAATCTAGTTTATGCAGATGTGATAAACAGTCTTTACTATGCAGAGCTAGATAGTGTAAGCTTAGTATAAGTTTATAGAGAATTCCCCTGCGGGGTACTTAGCACTATTAGCGATACAGCCGAAGGGTGGTTCAGGAGAGGCGGATGATCCAGTAGCGGGATACAGGGATCAGCGCAGCGAGCTTCCGTCAGCGAAGTAAGCTTGCAAGCATGGAAGCTTCAAGCAAGGTTAGCATCCAGATAAGGGTGTTTGAACGAACACATGTGAGTGAGAACCGGCGCTTTAAATAGCCATCTAGTCCGGCGCTGGGTGATGACAGCTCCAGTCTTAAAGGTGTATGCGCACCTTTTCCAAAAGTAAATGGTGGGGCGCATACACTTGTGGAAAGTGTAATTTAGGGTACCAAAGGTACCGGAACATTACAATACCCCCCCTTAAGGCCTGCTCCTGAAGGCCTCTGGAGCTGGTTTGTCTGGGTATCTCGCATGAAAATTGCGGATTAATCTAGGGGCATGTATGTCAGAGGTGTTTAGCCAGGTGTCGTCTTGGGGCCCATAGTTCTTCCATCTAACCAAGTACTGAAGTCTTCTTCTGTAGATACGAGAATCCAGAATCTCTTTTATCTCGTATTCTTCTCCACCTTCAACTTGTACAGGAGGGGGAGGTGGAATATTAGGCCTTATTCCTTGGTCCGGAACATGGGGTTTTAGTAGCGACACATGGAAAATGGGATGGATTTTTAGGTCCATTGGCAATGAAGGCTGCACTGCAGCTTTTCCAATAAGTTTCTTGAGGTCCAAGCTTTTTGCTAGGGATCTTCAGTCTCAAGTTTTTTGTTGAGAGCCAAACGAGGTCCCCGATAGTATACTGTGGAGAAGGTCTTCTACGAAGATCATAGTACTTCTTTTGTTGACTGTGAGCGTGTGCAATGGTAGTATTTAGTAAACCCAGAGAATCCTTTATTTGGGTAAGATAGTCTGAGGCTACTGGGTTCAGTGGCGGAGCTAGACTTTTAAAACAGGGGTGGCAAAGGGGTGGCAAGGTATTATTTTGGGGGGTCAATATACATGCGTGTGTATATATATATATATACACACACACACACATACATATACACACACTTTTATAACTAAATGTAAACAAACATCCTAAGCGGTATTAAAACATTTTTAATTAAATAAACAATTATCAAAGTAAACATTATTCTTTTAAGGCCGCACACTGATCACAGGGCTCTGCTCTAAAGGGGATCTATGGGGACCCTGCTCTAAAGGGGGATCTATTGCATAGATCCCCTTTAGAGCAGGATCCCCATATATCTCCCTTTAGGGCAGGCTAGGGCAGGTCCCCCATAGATCCTCCTTTACAGCAGGCCAGGGTGAGGTGAGGTCCCCTATATAGATCCCCTCTTACAGCAGGCCAGGGTCCTCCCCCAGACAGTCCCTATCAGTCTCCGCACCGACAGGATTGGGTTCGGGAGCTGAGCAGCCAGAGGCAGAGAGCAGCAGACAGAGCGGCGGCGGCCATGGCGGAAGCACTGCATGAGGGTGATTAGGGTGTGCCTAGGCACACCCGGCACACCCCGTGCGCATGCCTATGAGTAGGGCTGCACAATATTGCCCCCCATCAATGTAGTGACCAGCATGCCCCCCCATCAATTGACAATGTAGTAACCAGCGTACCAACCCATCAATGTAGTGACCAGCGTACCAACCCATCAATGTAGTGACCACCAGCGTACCAACCCATCAATGTAGTGATTACCAGCGTACCAACCCATCAATGTAGTGACCACCAGCGTACCAACCCATCAATGTAGTGACCAGCATGATTGCCAACCTATCAATGTAGTGACCAGCATGATTGCCAACCTATCAATGTAGTGACCAGCGTGATTGCCAACCCATCAATGTAGTGACCAGCGTGATTGCCAACCCATCAATGTAGTGACCAGCATGATTGCCAACCTATCAATGTAGTGACCAGCGTGATTGCCAACCTATCAATGTAGTGACCAGCGTGATTGCCAACCCATCAATGTAGTGACCAGCGTGATTGCCAACATATCAATGTAGTGACCAGCATGATTGCCAACCTATCAATGTAGTGACCAGCGTGATTGCCAACCTATCAATGTAGTGACCAGCATGATTGCCAACCTATCAATGTAGTGACCAGCGTGATTGCCAACCCATCAATGTAGTGACCAGCGTGATTGCCAACCCATCAATGTAGTGACCACCAGCGTACCAACCCATCAATGTAGTGACCACCAGCGTACCAACCCATCAATGTAGTGACCAGCATGATTGCCAACCTATCAATGTAGTGACCAGCGTGATTGCCAACCCATCAATGTAGAGACCAGCGTGATTGCCAACCTATCAATGTAGTGACCAGAGTGATTGCCAACCTATCAATGTAGTGACCAGCGTGATTGCCAACCTATCAATGTAGTGACCAGAGTGATTGCCAACCTATCAATGTAGTGACCAGCGTGCTGTGTCCCCTTCAATCATGCAGAGACCAGAGAGAGACTTACCTAAGGTTACAGGTAGAAGAAGTGAACGAGAGGGCCCCTGTGTAGCTAGTTCTCTGTGACTGTCTGTGACTGAGCGCGGTGAGCAGCAGCGGCGCCGTGATTCGCTGCCCAGCTAACCAATCACGCGTGCCTGCACACCTGATTGGTTCGCTGTGCCGCTACTCACCGTGAGTAGCGGTACAGCGAACCAATCAGGTGAGTAGGCACGCGTGATTGGTTAGCTGTGCAGCGAATCACAGCGCCGCTCCTGCTCAGCTCACCGCACTCAGTCAGAGTCACAGAGAACTAGCTACACAGGCGCCCTCTCGTTCAGGTTCAGCTATGCTATGTAATGTTATACGCATAAGCGAGCGTGAGCGGCAGGGGCATTGCTAGGTGGTAAAAAGACCAGGGGCTGCAGCCCGAAGGTAAATTTTATAACCCCTCCCACAAGTCCCGCCCAAGATCCACCCAATACCCGCCCCCTCACCCCTGCCCAATGCCCCACCATAAAATGACTCACCCTTCGCAGCTATAACAGGCACAGATGTTGGATGAGAAGCCCTGACCTCACAAATGTGCTTCTGGAAGAATAGAATCAGAATAGTCAGGGAGGGAGAGAGGGATAAAGAGAGAGAGAGAAATAAAGAGAGAGAGGGAGAGAGCGGGAAAGAGGGAGAAAGAGGGGGGTAGGGAGGGATAGAAGGAGAGGGAGGGAGAGAGAGGGATAGAAGGAGAGAGGGATACAGGGATAGAAGAAGAGAGAGAGGTAGTGAGAGAGTGGGAGAAGGGGAAGTAGTGAGAGAGAGGGGGGTAGTAGTGAGAGAGGGGGGAGGGGGGTAGTGGTGAGAGAGGGGGAGGGGGGAAGTGGTGAGAGAGGGGGAGGGGGGTAGTAGTGAGAGAGGGGGGAGGGGGTAGTAGTGAGAGAGGGGGGTAGTAGTGAGAGAGGGGGGAGGGGGGTAGTGGTGAGAGAGGGGGGGGTAGTAGTGAGAGAGGGGGGTAGTGGTGAGTGAGGGGGAGGGGGGTAGTGGTGAGAGAGGGGGAGGGGGGTAGTGGTGAGAGAGGGGGAGGGGGGTAGTGGTGAGAGAGGGGGGGTAGTAGTGAGAGAGAGGGGTAGTGGTGAGAGAGGGGGGGGTAGTAGTGAGAGAGGGGGGTAGTAGTGAGAGAGGGGGGTAGCGGTGAGTGAGGGGGGAGGGGGGTAGTGGTGAGAGAGGGGGGTAGTGGTGAGAGAGGGGGAGGGGGGTAGTAGTGAGAGAGGGGGGTAGTAGTGAGAGAGGGGGGTAGTGGTGAGAGAGGGGGAGAGGGGAAGTGGTGAGAGAGGGGGTAGTAGTGAGAGAGGGGGAGGGGGGTAGTAGTGAGAGAGGGGGGAGGGGGTAGTAGTGAGAGAGGGGGAGGGGGGTAGTAGTGAGAGAGGGGGGAGGGGGTAGTAGTGAGAGAGGGGGAGGGGGGTAGTAGTGAGAGAGGGGGGAGGGGGGTAGTAGTGAGAGAGGGGGAGAGGGGAAGTGGTGAGAGAGGGGGGAGGGGGTAGTAGTGAGAGAGGGGGAGGGGGGTAGTAGTGAGAGAGGGGGGAGGGGGGTAGTAGTGAGAGAGGGGGAGAGGGGAAGTGGTGAGAGAGGGGGGTAGTAGTGAGAGAGGGGGAGGGGGGTAGTAGTGAGAGAGGGGGGAGGGGGGTAGTAGTGAGAGAGGGGGGAGGGGGGTAGTGGTGAGAGAGGGGGAGGGGGGTAGTAGTGAGAGAGGGGGGTAGTGGTGAGAGAGGGGGAGGGGGGTAGTGGTGAGAGAGGGGGAGGGGGGTAGTGGTGAGAGAGGGGGAGGGGGGTAGTAGTGAGAGAGGGGGGAGGGGGTAGTAGTGAGAGAGGGGGGTAGTAGTGAGAGAGGGGGGTATTAGTGAGAGAGGGGGGAGGGGGGTAGTAGTGAGAGAGGGGGGGGGGTAGTAGTGAGAGAGGGGGGAGGGGGGTAGTAGTGAGAGAGGGGGGAGGGGGGTAGTAGTGAGAGAGGGGGGAGGGGGGTAGTAGTGAGAGAGGGGGGTAGTAGTGAGAGAGGGGGAGGGGGGTAGTAGTGAGAGAGGGGGGAGGGGGGTAGTGGTGAGAGATGGGGAGGGGGGGAAGTGGTGAGAGAGGGGGAGGGGGGTAGTAGTGAGAGAGGGGGGAAGGGGGGAAGTAGTGAGAGAGGGGGGAGGGGGTGGTAGTGAGAGGGGAGGGGGGGTAGTGAGGGGGGGTAGTGGTGAGAGAGAGGGGGTGGTAGTGGGGGGTAGTGGTGAGAGAGAGGGGGGCAGAGCCAGTAACACTTACCAAGTCCAGGAACCGGAGCTGACACCATCCATCCATCCATCCATCCTGCGGCTGAATCCTTCCTGCCCCATCCAGCTTCAGTCAGTTTCTCTCTCTGATGGTGGCAGGGAGGTGGGTGGAGCCAATTTCAGGCGCGGAGGATGAAATGAAAATCCTCCTGGCTCTGAATGCTGGGGGAGGATGGGAAGCTCTGTGTGCCCATACAGCAGCTACAATTGGTCCCGCCCCCTGCCAGCTTCCTTCCCAGCCAGCTTCTGTTTCTCCACGGAGCAAGGGGGCGGAGCCCCGGCCCCCCGCATACGGCCCCGCCCACACCCGACATCAATGCCTAAATTTGACAGCTGCAATCACATTGCAGCTGGCCCCCTCCCCCGCCGAATCGACCATTTATCACTTGCTGTGCTAGTGTGCTGCCTTTAATGTTAAAGTGTTGATATGTAGCCCCGAGTTCCCGGTCAAACCCCTCCTGCCCTGAGCAGGGTGGCAACAGGGGTGGCAAGGATTTTGTCTGGGGTGGCAATTGACACCCCAGCTAGCCCTCTGGCTCCGCCACTGACTGGGTTATTTGAAGGAAGGATGCGTGGAGGGAGAATAGAGGGATTTAACCCATAGTTCAAGTAGAACGGACTCTGCTTGGTTGTACTGTGAGTTGCGTTGTTGTAGGCAAATTCTGCCAGGGGGAGAAGATCCAACCAATCATCCTGTTGGTAAGAAGTGTAACAACGTAAATACAGCTCGATGCATTGGTTGACTCTTTCAGTCTGTCCGTTGGTCTGCGGATGGTAAGGAGAAGTGAGCTTCCGCTCAATCCGTAGTATGTGACATAGTTCTTGCCAGAATTTAGAAATAAATTGGGATCCACTGTCAGACAGAAGAGTTTTTGGGATACCATGTAATCTGAAGACATGTTTCATCAGGAGTTCTGCCGTTTGTTTGGACGAAGGTAGTCTGCGAATAGCAATGAAATGTGCCATCTTTGTCAGATGGTCCACTGACACCAAGATGGTATTAAATCCTTTGGAAGGAGGCAATTCTACGATGAAGTCCAATGACAAAACCTCCCATGGAGTTTGGGGTATTGGTAGACTGCATAGTAGACCGGATGGTCTCGTAGTGTCAATTTTGGACCTGGCACAGACATTGCATGAAGAGACAAATTTTTGTATAGATGTTTTCATGTCAGGCCACCAGAATTGTCGAGAAATCAAATTGAAAGTCTTTGTCATACCCATATGTCCTGCCATAGGCACATCATGCGATAATTCCAAGATCTTGGTGCGTAGGGTAGGTGGTATGTAAAGTTTGTCGTTGTAGTAGAGGAAGCCTTCTGCATCAGTATTTAGTTGTGGTGGGGGTGAATCCAAACTTATACCATGCAGAACCTCTTCCTTTAAGGAACGGACAACTCCAATAATGCGTTTGTGAGGTATTATAGGAACGGAAGGGATTTCAAAGTAGTTTTCTTCAGTTAGTCGTGATAGTGCATCCGCCTTTTTGTTCTTATCTGCAGGTGTGTAGGTCACTAGGAAGTTAAACCTTAGAAAGAATAGTGACCATCGTACCTGTCGATGCGAGAGAGTTTTGCTAGTCTGAAGATATTGGAGGTTTTTATGGTCCGTGTATATAATTATTGGTAGTTGGGTGCCTTCGAGTAAATGTCGCCAATTCTCCAGAGCCAATTTTATAGCAAGCAGTTCCTTTTCACCCACGGGGTAATTTATCTCGGGACTGCTCAGGGATTTAGAAAAAAAAGCGACTGGATGAAGTGGTGAAGTGTGGGTAGGTCGTTGGAAGAGTATTGCTCCTACTGCCATGTTTGACGCATCTACCTCCAGAATGTATTGGAGGGATGGGTCTGGATGGCGTAATATGGGAGCGGAAGTAAACCTTGTCTTTAACAAGTGGAAAGCCTTATTTGCTTCTTCTGACCATTTAAATGGTATTTTTATGCTAGTGAGCTGTGTGAGGGGTCTCACAATAGCAGAAAAGTTTTTTATGAACTTCCTGTAGAAATTTGAAAATCCCAGGAATCGCTGTAGCGCCTTGCGTGTAGTTGGTGTAGGCCAATCCTGAATGCAGGATATTTTACTCATGTCCATCTCGATTCCTGTTTTGGATATGATGTAGCCTAGAAAGAGTACCTCATCTTTATGGAACAAGCATTTCTTCAGCTTCACATAAAGATTATGTGCAAGCAATCTCGATAATACAAGTCTTACATGTCTTACGTGTTCAGACAGGGTCCGTGAATATATAAGTATATCGTCCAGATATACCACAACACAGACATCTAGTAAGTCTTTAAAAATATCGTTTATAAATCGTTGGAAAACTGCAGGGGCATTGCATAGGCCGAATGGCATCACAAGATATTCGAACAATCCGTATCTAGTTCTGAATGCAGTCTTCCACTCGTGTCCATCACGGATTCGAATGAGATTGTATGCTCCTTTCAGGTCTAATTTTGAAAAATAGGTAGCTCCACGCACCTGCTCAATGAGCTCAGGGATAAGCGGTAGAGGATAGCGATCTTTTATTGTGATAGCATTCAATTTCCTGTAGTCGATGATAGGTCTGAGACTTGAATCTTTATTGCGAACAAAAAAGAGTCCTGCTGCTGTGGAAGAAGTGGAAGGTCTAATAAAACCTTTTTCCAAGTTCTCATCCAAATAGGTTTTGAGATGGCCAAGTTCATCCTGTGAAAGAGGATAAACATGACCGAACGGCAATTTGCTATTTGGGAGTAGATCAATGCTACAATCATAGTCTCGATGAGGAGGTAATGCTTGAGCATTTTTCTCTAGAAAATCCTCAGAAAGATCCTGATAACATAGTGGTGCAATCTCATCTGTCACCACAGACAGAATCTTCCCGGAAAACGGGAGGTTACACGTTTCCTCGCAATAACAAGAAGGGAAGGTCAAGGACCGTTTCTTCCAATCTATGGTTGGTTGGTGTGTGTGCAACCAGGGAAGTCCCAACACAATGGGAAAGTGGGGTGATGGTATTAAATCGAAGGTAGAAGTCTCCCTATGAGACTCGTTAATAATGACTAGAAGTGCTTGTGTCTGATCGGTGATCGGACCAGAGGATAACGGAACACCGGTAATAAGACTTACTGAGACAGGTTTGAGTTTAGAAATAATAGGAATTTTATTTAAAGCAGCAAAACATATATCCATATAATTTCCACAAGATCCTGTGTCAATCATGGCCTTAGTAGTAATCCTGTTCTGGTCCCACTGTAATGTCAAAAAAACAGAAATGTAGGGGTTAGTGAATGAAGTTGTCAATCCTCCTAGAGAGACATGTGAACACTCACCCTTCTTTTTGTTGACTAGGGGACAGACGTTTATCTTGTGATCCGGGGATGCACAGTACAAGCAGAGATTTTCATTTCGTCTTTTGGCTTTTTCCATAGTTGATAGCGGTGGGCGTATGGTTCCTACCTCCATAGGAACGGCCAGACTCCGAGAGGAAACGGATAATGGCATTCCCATCTTTTCAGCCTTTCTTTCTCGTAGTCTTCTATCTATGGTAATACTGAGTTGTATTAATGCATCCAGGGTTTTTGGCAGATCCGCTCGGGCGAGCTCGTCCTTAACGGCTTCTGATAGGCCAAGCCTAAATTGGGTTTTCAGAGATGCATCATTCCATTCTGAATCAAGGGTCCATCTCTTGAACTCTGCGACAAAGTCTTCTACAGGCCTCCTTCCTTGTTTCAAGGATCTTAACTGAAGATCAGCAGTACTCTGCCTATTGGGGTCATCATATAGGCTAGTGAGCTCTGCCAGGAACAAGGCATAGGAGTTGAGAAGCTGGTCGTTTTTCTCAAAAAGAGAATCTGCCCAGGCTCGAGGATCGCTTGATAGGTAGGAAATAATAGTACAAACCTTAATGTGATCAGTAAGGTAGGTACGAGGTTTTAGCAAAAAAAGTAACTCACATGCGTTTTTAAATTCGCGAAATTTTTTGCGATCGCCTGTAAATACCAAAGGGGGATTTATCTTGGGTTCAGGGGACTGAGCAGAGGTAAGTTGTGTCAGTCTAATTACCTGCTGCGACAGAGCCTGATTGTCTTCTTTTAATTCAGCAAGTGCGTGCATTAACGCAGATACTTGCTGTTTTAATTGTGTCACCTGAGTGGTTATTTCTGCTGAATCCAATTTGGGTTCGTTCAATCTGTAACGCTCCTGCGTTTCTTATTATGGTGTGGATTTTCAGCTGCAGAAATAGTTCCACGTCAGTAGTCATGTAAGAGATATGCTGAGATACCATTCCCAACCTCAATGACTCATCATGTGTGGAAGGTCTTATTTCAGCCAGTAAATACACACAATTAGCAAGCTGGTTCCTAGAGTGACTTTATATATGTGGTAACACAATGATGAAGGTTGAGGGATAGGTTGAGTGGAGGTGGTAGGTGATAGACACTTGAAGGTGAGACAGTAGCAGATGGATGCAGGAAGGTTTAGCAATGTTGTATGATAGCAGATGATAGAATAGCAGGTGGATATACAAAAGAGATCAACCCAGTGCAGAAAAGTAGCAGTAGTCTCAAGAGCTAGCAATCTAGTTTATGCAGATGTGATAAACAGTCTTTACTATGCAGAGCTAGATAGTGTAAGCTTAGTATAAGTTTATAGAGAATTCCCCTGCGGGGTACTTAGCACTATTAGCGATACAGCCGAAGGGTGGTTCAGGAGAGGCGGATGATCCAGTAGCGGGATACAGGGATCAGCGCAGCGAGGTTCCGTCAGCGAAGTAAGCTTGCAAGCATGGAAGCTTCAAGCAAGGTTAGCATCCAGATAAGGGTGTTTGAACGAACACATGTGAGTGAGAACCGGCGCTTTAAATAGCCATCTAGTCCGGCGCTGGGTGATGACAGCTCCAGTCTTAAAGGTGTATGTGCACCTTTTCCAAAAGTAAATGGTGGGGCGCATACACTTGTGGAAAGTGTAATTTAGGGTACCAAAGGTACCGGAACATTACACTCAATCTGCTTTTGCCTCAGCGTCCTGTTGTCAAACCTTCGCCTGTTGCTCCGGTTGGTAATTTTCGTAAAGGTTTTTGTTTTAGTTTTAACGAGGGTTTGTGTAAGTGGGCTGGTTCATGCAGGTTTAAGCACGAATGTGCTCATTGTGCTGGAAACCATTCTGCTTCTCGTTGTTTTAAAAAATTGAATTCTATTTCTTCTCATTCACAGGGTGATCTTTTTCGTAAAAGCGGCAACACCGGTGAAACTGGGAGCCATGCTGCCGTGGCTTCACATTTAGCCAAACAGACAGATGGCAGGCCTTCTTTGTGAAGGTTTCTCGAATGTTTTTTTGTTGCCATCTTTTTGCGGATCGGGTTGTCTATTTTCTGAGAACTTACCTTCTGTTCGTCGACATTTTGGTATTGTTGCTGACAAAATCTTGACTGAAATTCGAGAAGGTAGAGTTTCTGGCCCTTTTACTGACCCTCCTTTTCCAAATTTTAGGGTTTCCCCGCTGGGGATCATTCCAAAAAAAGAGAGTGGTTCCTTTTGTTTAATACATCATTTGAGTTATCCGAAAGGGATGTCATTGAACGATGAATTGGATTCTGAGATTTGTACGGTGTCTTATTCATCTTTTGATGACGCTTTGCGTATTATTCAGAAAGTTGGTGATTCTGCTTTGTTAGCGAAAGCTGATGTTAAATCGGCTTTTAGGTTGCTTCCTATCAATCCGAGGGCTTTTAACTCTCTGGGTTTTCAATTTGATGGCTTTTACTTTTTTGACCGTTGTCTTCCGATGGGTTGCGCGTTGTCTTGTAGGTATTTTGAAATGTTCTCGACTTTTTTGGAGTGGGTTGTGTGTTTTCGCGCTGGGTCTGCCAATTTAGTTCACTACTTAGACGACTTTCTTTTTGTCGGCAATCGTGATTCTAATGATTGTTTGTTTCTTTTTTCGACATTTAAATTGGTGTGTTCTGAATTTGGCGTTCCGTTGGCGGATGAAAAGTCGGTTTATCCTACAAATTGTTTGGAGTTTCTTGGTATCACCATTGATACTGTTGAAATGGAGTTTCGCCTTCCGGTTGACAAAATTTGTAAATTGTTTAAATTGATCGATTTCGTGTTGTCCAAACGCAAGGTTACTTTGAGGACTTTGCAGTCCCTTTTGGGCTTGTTTGCTTTTGCTTCCCGTGTCATCCCGTTGGGCAGAATATTTTCGAAGCGCCTATACAAGGCAATGTCTGGTGTTTCTTCTCCTAATCATTTTATTAATATTGGTAGTTCTTTGCGTTCTGATTTGTTAGTTTGGCGTCGTTTTTTGAAGGATTTTAATGGTTGTGCGGTCTGGCGCAAACCTTTTTGCGATATGTCTTCATTGAATTTATTCACTGATGCGGCAGGTTCGGTTGGTTATGGTGCGTTTTGGCAAGGTCACTGGTCTGCTGGTTTGTGGCCTGCCTCCTGGTTTTTGAATGGTTATACTAAGAATATTGTCTTGTTGGAAATCTTTCCGTTGCTTATATCTCTTGAACTATGGGGATTTCATTTTAAGGATAGAAATATTTTATTACACTCTGATAATTCTGGTGTAGTTTATGCCATTAATTGTCTTTCTTCAAGATCTTTGCCTGTTTTACGTCACCTGGTTTTTAAATGTTTAGATCTTAACATATGGATTAAAGCCAAATATATACCTGGTGGTAAGAATCTAATTGCTGACTCTTTGTCGCGTTTACAGCTGAATGTTTTTCGGAGGCTGGTTCCGGATGCGGACCTACATGGCAGTTTATGCCCACCTCATTTATGGGACCTGGTATGACTCCTCTCCATGGCGCGATTCGTGGTTCCTTGGCGTCCTCCACGTGGGCACAATATATTGCCGCCTGGAAATTGTGGACCGATTTTTTATCCTCTTTGACGGATATTTCTGTTTTGTCTTTTGAGAGGCTAGTTTTGAGTTTTTTGAATACTCTAATGACTGGAGCTTATTCTTATTCTTACATTAAAAAAAGGTTATGTGGGGTTTCCTTTTTCTTGAAATTGTTCAATGCACCGTCATGTTTAGAGTATTTTTCTGTTCAACAAGCTTTAAAGGGCTACCGCAGAAGTCATTCATCAATTGATAATAGAATTCCTGTTACGGTAGGTCTCCTGGGACGTTTATGTTCCTCTACTGGTTATGTTTGTAATTCTCCTTTTGAATCATTATTGTTTAAAGTGGCCTTTACTTTATGTTTTTTTGGTGCTTTCCGCATCTCTGAATTGTTGCCCAATAATTCAAATAGTCTTTCTGGTTTTCATTTTTCAGATTTGAAGGTCTGCAATGGTTTTATTCAACTATATTTACGTTTCAGTAAAACTGATCAGCTGGGTAAAGGGCGCTGGATTACTCTTCGTACCTTAGAAGGTTCTTCTATATGTGTTGTGTCTTTGTTATTGGAATATTTGCAGGTACGTCCATCAGGGAGTCATCTTCTGTTGCACGTTTCTGGCAAACCCCTTACTATTTTTCAGTTTAAATCAGTTTTGAAGAAATGTCTTGTTTATCTTAATCTGCAACACTTGCATATTACTTCACATTCCTTTCGTATTGGGGCTGCTACTGAGGCTGCTATGTTGGGTTTTTCTGCTCCTGATGTCCAGCGCATTGGGGGGTGGTCTTCTAAGTGTTACCGTTTATATGTCAGACCTAACCTTTGTTTTTGAATTCACAGCTCGAAGACATGTATGGATAATTGGCCATTCGTTTGTTTTTTGGTCCTTCAAGAGAGCTGCAGGACGACCCTACGGTACTAATCTGGGTTTTCCTTAGAATTCTTTACAAGTTTGGTGGTACGGTAAACGTGGGATGCAGTGGAAGGACTTACATGATGCTTTGTCACTTCTTATGTTACATTGGCCTTCTCCATCTTTTATTGTTTTTCACTTAGGGGGAAATGATATTGGTGCTTTTAGGACTTTAGATATTATCTCCGATATTAGATTGGAGTTTATCAATTTGCATACTATTTTTCCGGATGCGATTTTAATTTTTTCAGAAATAGTTCCAGGAATGCTGTGGTCTGTTTCTTCTGATTTCTATTTTTGTGAAAAAATTCGTAAGCGAATTAATCGAGCAATTGCTAAATTTATTCCTTCGGTCGATGGTATTTCTTACAGACACGTTGACCTGGAAGGTTTTTTGCCGGGTTTTTATCGCCCTGATTTAGTACATTTGTCTGATATTGCCTTAGATGTTTTTAATATAGGTCTTCAAAACTGTATTGAACTGGCCACGGTTGGTGTGGGGTGCTAGGCTCCATGTTTTTGAGCCTGGCGTGTGGATGTATTTGTTATTAAAGTTATTTATTAGCTTGAGCTGTTTAGCTAAGCTAAAGTATGTGTATAAGTATTTATACTTACGTTGCTGGTTTATATCAATGCTATTAAAGGGCCGTGGCCAGTTCAAATCCATAAATTTTGGTGTTATTATTTCTTTATTAAAGTTAAGTTAAGTGATTTCCTTGGGTGTTCTGCCTACTGTACCATATAAGGTGAGGGAGGGCATTCATTGCACTACCTACACCTATGGTGCAGTGGCAGACCTATAGGAAAGTAGCTCATTAAAAATGTATTTAAAATATTTATTTGATTGGTTATGAAATTTTTAAAGGCAGGACTAACGGTTTTTCTTTAGTTCAATGGCATTTATAAACTGCTTGCTGCGCCACTGGATCTACAGACGCCGGCGGGGACAGTAAGAAGATTTGTCCCGCCCTCCCTCCCTCCCATGTCGCGGTCCTTTGTTGTGCATAGCTCGGATGTATTTGTTATTAAAGTTATTTATTAGCTTGAGCTGTTTAGCTAAGCTAAAGTATGTGTATAAGTATTTATACTTACGTTGCTGGTTTATATCAATGCTAATAAAGGGCCGTGGCCAGTTCAAATCCATAAATTTTGGTGTTATTATTTCTTTATTAAAGTTAAGTTAAGTGATTTCCTTGGGTGTTCTGCCTACTGTACCATATCCTCCTCACTGCCATTGACGTCATTCTTTCCATGCTGCGCTCCACAAGCATTTCAAGCCTTGCTTTCAGATCGCTGTACTGCAGGGTAGTCTTCCCGCTCACGATTGCAGACTGACGACGGTGAGAGCCGGTGGTGCGGAGGATGGTCTATGTGGACAGCCTTACCCTGGATGCCTGCATACCTAGATGTGCCTGTTTTAATCATCAAAATGTGAGTTGCTAAATGTTGTACCTTCATTAAATGTAACCATATTGCTATACTTAGAGGTGCCTCTCTTCTCTTTTATACTCTGCAGCTCCTACTATATTTTGCTTCTAATCCCCTTGTGGAGGTTGCCATTTGTGGATGGACATTTTATGGTTACACAACCTATCACATTGCTATAATCTTTTTATATGAACAATAAACTGAAAGACTTATGAATAAACGGCTGTGGAATTAATCATCTTAGTTTCTATTATTTCTTATGGGGAAATTTGCTTTGATATAAGAGTGCTTTGGAATACAAGCATGTTTCTGGAATGAATTATGCTTGCAATCCAAGGTTTTACTGTAGATTAATCCCTAGATGAGCATCTTAAAGTTTCTTTGTAAATGTACAGATTCCATCTCAAAAAATGTGCGGTAGGTGTTTCACTGTAATCCACTGGTGGTAACAGTAAACGCTCAGCTGCCACACTGTAATGCGTTTCGCCAGCTCTTAATCTAGGCAAACTTCATTAGAACCTCAACTGTGGGGTATCCATGGTTACCCCAGTCTGAGAGTGGCAACATAATTAATGCACTGTTATGTCTATGTGAGTCTGGGCCCTGTGTCTTTGTTTTTATTATAAAATAACAACGCTGTTACTTAAGTGTTGAAGTTTTCCAATTTTCATGTAATATTTTTAATAAGTCCAATAAAACTTACTTTTCGTATCTTCCACATACTGTCTGGGATAGCTTTATACCTACTTTTTTTTGCTTTTAAAGTGTCACCTATGGAGATTTTTACATACCATAGTTTGTCACCATTCCATGGGCATGCACAATCTTAAAGTCTGACATGTTAGGTATCTATTTACTTGGCATAACATCATCTTTTATATTTTACCAGACAATAGTGTATTATAGTGTGTTTGTGTGCATTAAAATACATTAAAGTATATATATATTTTCAAAACATTTGTGTTTAAAAAAACTGCTTCACAAAAATCGTGTGACATAAAAAAGTGCAATAACCAACTAATAATGTTTGGGGGTTCTAAGTAATTATCTAGTAAAACAAATGCTGATTTTTACATGTATGTGAGAAGTGTCAGAATTAGCCTGGGAGTAAAATGGTTAAAGGTGTGGTAGGAGTTACGTTGGCTAAAATTGTGGTGAAGAGCTTCAAGTCTAGATTGAGTAGAGAGATTGGGTGGTAAGAAGAGCACTGTAATAGATATCTTCATGCACTGCTATAGAGTCCATAAAAGTATTCAAACTCTAAAGAAAAGATTCCAGCACCAATTGTCAGGAAAGATCCATGCATTACCAATGTGATAGAGACAATCTGCTTATCATACTGCAATGACCCTCAAGTTATAGAGCGGTCAAAAAAAGCACCTTTTAGACATCACACTCCAGGTTTCCCCCTTTCAGCTTTGGCTCTAGCTAACTTCTCTATAGGTAACTAAAGATAAAAGCACTTGGATCCTGATGTACTATGTGGGGCCAATTTAATAAAAAAATTTTTGGGGTTAATAACACTTTAGGTGACTAAAACTAAAGCTGGGTATACAGTGACAGTTTCTTAATTCAACCAGCAGGTTGGATGAAAAAACGCACAGATTCCTGCCTCCACCCAAGCAATGTGGATGCAGGGATCTTCCCCGCTGTGCTATTGTATTCCGACAGCGGGGAGTCCCCCTCCCTGTCAAAATACACTGATCAGCGCTGCAGTCAATGGTTGCAGCGGCTGATCCAGCGCTGGTTTTCTAGCAGGACCTTTCGACAGAAGCCTGTCTAGTGAACAGCTTTATTTGAGCAGATGGGTACACATGAGTCAAAATTCAGCTGGTTCCTGCTGAACCACCCAAGTTTCAGTGTTTGTTTACCCAGCTTTAATCACAGAAATAATGTGTCAATGGCCTTGCTTACCTTAGAGATAAGGAAAGGCATGCACAAATTAGTGAGATAATTTGAGACTTTGCTCTAACTTGATGGGGCTTTTGTTCAGAAAAAAGTCAATGGTATTGTAAAGCTTTTTATAATATCTCGAATAACATTTCACAGGTTTCTGGACTCTCTAAACTTTCTTCCTTGAACTTGCATCTCTTCATAGTACATAAGATATCAGCCTGTATTTTCTCAAAGTTGAAGCCAAAATCCTTATAGGCTCATTTGTGAATTTATACATGTTTCTGTGTATTTTGACTTGTCTAGTATGCGCTTTGTGAAGAAGGATTGAGTTATTTTGGTCCCTGAGGATCCTCAACTTGATAGCTACACCCTGCAAAAAGGCTTGTTTGTGTAAAGCTTCAAGTCTGTGGGTTTGGTCTAGAAGAGAAAAGACCTTTTAGATTGTCCTACTTTGCTTACATTTGTCCTACTTTTTAAAACACATGTCATCTGAGTTGAGTCAAAATAATGTCCTGTTAGTTATAGGGGCTATTTGCATACACTACCATATCTAACAATCATTTAAAGAAACCATGAAACTGCTCCTGGAGTCCTGGTGTCCTGGAGATTCAAATAAAACCTAATGGTTTTACCTAATCTAGTTACCTGTCCTGCGATTCTGCTTAACTGCAAACGGTGGAAACCCATCAAATTAAATGAATCAACTCCCTATTGGTGAAAATAAATGAGAAATACATTGCTGAACTAAAACAAGCAAAGCAATAATGGTGGATATGCTTGTATACATACTACAGGTAACTGATTTAAAATGCGTAAAAATATATATATTGGAATATAGTTGGTGAATGAGTGTTGAGGGGGAAGTTAATGAACGTTAGCCAACAGAGCTGCCATTTTGTAATGGCCATTGATGTATTAGATAAATTAGACACTTCAAGTTGAGTTTTTATTCATTATAATTTCTCAGAATATTTAAAGTTTAAATGAAATAAATTTGATCTTATGAAGATTATATAAGTTTCTTAGAAAAGAATCCAGCAATCATTTTTATATAGTTAGCCACCTCTTTCTGAGCTGAAAACTATATTATCATGTTCTATATTTAATAAAGATAGTAGCAATCTTTGAAAGTAATAGGAACTCAGCTATAATCCCTTGCATATTTCAGACCAGAATATTGATGAATAAAATTCAAACATAAAAAAGAAACTAAAGGCAAACGATTTCTAAGAAATAGAAACTCATTTGGTTTTTTGGAAAAACTTGAAGCTTTGTTACTTGCAGTGTAACAAAGCTCTGCAGCCTGTAGTTTTAGAAATTCTTATATTTTTAAAAATCACACTGTTTGTGACTGATGGTAGCTAATATTCAACTATCTATGGTAATAAAGTTGCTTTCATAATAATGTTAAAAAGTATGCATATTTATTGCTAGAGAGTAAAAACAAACGCTTGTGATTTCTGCTATAAAAATATCAACTCAAAATCACAGTGATAACTGTTCAAACACATCAAAATGGATTCCTTGTAATGAAATGTGACCCAGACATGGCACATGCAAGTCTTATATTGCTTGTTTTTTAAAGTTTTATTTAAAGCAGAAATCCGTGTTTTAAACAAAAGTGAAACATAAATTGCTGTGCACTTTCACTGCATTTCTCTTTAATCTAGTCCTGTCTCCAGCAGAAAGTCTTCTCCACCACTAGATGGTGCTGCATTTCCCGGCTGAATAACGGTCAGCTTCATTCAATCCGTTTCCATTGAGCCCTGGCTGTTGTGGACACACCCACTGGGAAGGGGTCATACCGTGACCTCAGTTTAGAGTACTGCGGCACTGAATGCCAATAGTTGAAAAAGTTCTATGCTGTAGTAAGGTCTGCCCACTGCCACTGATGGATGAGAAAAAGAAGGGTCAGACCAGATCAGACAAGATTGCGGGAATAAAGATATGTATAACAGGAATTCTTTTTTTGGAAAATTCTTTTAATTCAAAAGATTTTCAATTTAATTTACAGAAATATAGACAACAGACCAGGCAAGTAAGAAACTGTCAACTTTGACTTGTACAGCATAATCCTCATCGTAAATTTGAATAAGTATACCAAGTACAGAAACTGATTGAAAAACAGAAATAATCCCATAGATAGTGTCCAAATGCCATATCCAGGGAGTGAAGTGCAAAGGAAATTCTGCAGAAGGGCACATCCAGTGGCTTTGTAAAAGGGGAGAGCTCTATTCACCAAGGCTTTCCAGGCTTCCAAGGTAGATGCCAGTTTCCTATATACAATGAGATTTAAAAAATATGTTTATACTTTTAAAAAATGCCCATATGATTTAATACGAAATATATCAGAAGATGTATCATTTCTATCTATTTAGGAATAAAATAAAATGTAATTTATTTGCTACTTGTACATTATTGTAGCATTGTCTGTTTCAAATGTATTACTTTGTCTTACAGAAACGACTTCCTATCTGTGGCTCTAAGAGTACATTTGTACTCTTCTAATTGTCATCTTGTACTGTATGTTTGTATATAGATACTATCCCTGCTAAAATTTTAAGGTCGGGTTTACAACATTTTTAGTTAATAATGTCAGCACTTTTTCAAGTAAAAAGATTTTATGCTCTGTTAAACTAAACTCCCTGTGCAACAGTATTTAATTAGGCCTCCACTGTGTGAGGAATACTCAAGTCTGAATTACTTGAAAGATTTGTTGGAAGTAATGCTATGAAATATATCCCGTAGTGATAGTTAAATCAGCTCATGGCAAATAAAGGTAGATGAGAACCAATTCATCAGCACAAACCTCTAGTCCATGTGTAACCGCCCCTGTTCCTTCCATTTACATTAGTTAAATTGCTGGCCCTTATCTATCACTATATGCATTTAAGCTTCTGCTGATTTAGTATATTCCTAATGGCAAATATCTAAAAAATTCTATGAATGATATAGCTCCACGGTTGACTGATAAATAACAAATTATTTGTATTGTTGGGGAAATTCATGACCACTGTCTTGCAGTGAAAAGTCAAACTTCAGGATACAGTATATACAGTACATAATATACTTTCAAATTGTTTATATCAAAAAAATTTAAAGAGAATGACAGTTCATTTAGTGCATCTATGGCGGGGCATAGAAGGTATCTAGCAGTTCTGCAGTATGACCCCTGTGACCACGTCCATTGCATGCATGTATGTATGCAATGCATCAGGGTGCAACAGCATAGTGCATTATGGGGCGCTCATCGGTGGGCAAATTTCCCGCTAAGCGCCTCATTTGTTCATGTGTTCTTCGAACACACGAATAGCTGATGTTCGAGTTGAATGTAACACAGAGCCCATCCTTACTGTTATATAGGGATGGTCAAATGGTTCCACCCAAGTTCGAGTTTGGGCCGAACATTGGCTGTTTGCCTGTTCGACGAACACCCGAATTATCGGGACGTTTGACCATTTGTTTGGCCCGCTGAATGACCACAATGCACTGTTTAGCTGAAGCAATGAAATCTTTGCCCATTCAGGCCACAGAGCACTATCAGAGCCATGATTGGAGAAAGTAATGATGACTCTATCCAATCATGGCTCATTGCTCTTAGTCCCACCCCACACTATAAAAGTATTCTTTCATTAGCGGCCGTTTGTAGTGTGATACCGGCGTGGAGAGAGATAGAACATGGCTCTGTTCAGTGCTACTAGGGAGTTAGTGTGCTATTCTGATTCTATTGTCAGTGTAGAATATTACTTTAGTGTGAATCTAGTGATAGTTTAGTCAGTGTGAGTGTACTAGTGACCATTGATTTTTACTTTAGTATCACGTTATTGTGAATCTAGTGATAGTTTAGTCAGTGTGAGTGTAGGTGTGACCATTCATTTTTACTTTAGTGTGAATCTAGTGATAGTTCAGTCAGTGTGAGTGTAGTGACCATAAATTTTTACTTTAGTGTCACTTTAGTGTGAATCTAGTGATAGTTCAGTCAGTGTGAGTGTAGTAACCATTAATTTTTATTTTAGTGTGAATCTAGTGATAGTTAAGTGAGTGTAGTGAGTGACCTTTCATTTTTACATTAGTGTCAGTATGTTTTGCGAGGGCAGGTTTACTGCATTATAGTTCAGTGCGTTATTGCACATTTAACAAAGTATATTTCTGTGCGTTATGTGCCATTTAACGCAGTATATTTCAGTGTATTAGGTGCTGTTTAATGCAGTATATTTCTGTGTGTTACTGCCCGTTTAACGCAGTATATTTCTGTGCATTAGAGCACGTTTAATGCAGTATATTTCTTTGCGTTACGTGCTGTTTAACGCAGTATATGTCTGTGTGCTACTGTACGTTTAACACAGTGTATTTCTGTGCGTTAGTGCACATTTAACGCAGTATATTTTTGTGCGTTAGTGCACATTTAATGTAGTATATTTCTTTGCGTTTTTGCACGTTTAAAGCAATATATTTCAGTACGTTATGTGCCATTTACTGCAGTATATTTCAGTGAGTTAGTGCATGTTTAACACAGTATATTTCTGTGCAAAACTGCATGTTTAACGCAGTAGATTTTAGTGCACTACGTGCTGTTTAACGCAGTATATTTCAGTGCGTTAAATGCTGTTTAACGCAATATATTTCTGTGCGTTAGTGCACATTTAACACAGTGTATTTCTGTGTATTATTGCAAGTTTAACACAGTATATTTCAGTGCGTTACGTGCCATTTACCGCAGTATATTTCAGTGTGTTAGTGCAGGGTTAACACAGTATATTTCAGTGCATTATATGGCCTTTAACGCAGTATATTTCTGTGCGTTATGCAGTTTTACTGCAGTATATTGTAGTGTGTCGGTGGAGTGTTTCTGTGTAGTGAGTACTCAAGTTAAGGTGCACCAAACACCACTTTCTATTGATTAAAGTGCATCCGCGTACACATTTCCACGTCTTTGTTACATTTTGTTAATAAGCACCTTCCCAATATGTCTGGGAGGCAAACAAGGAGAGGCAGATGTTCCCATGGCACTGTGAGGGAGCCAGCAGTGTATGTGTTCACAGGCAAAGGTGGACGTGGTCAGTCCTTAGGCAGGGTATCATTTTCTCTGTTTATTGATGTTGCCCGTGCTATCCAGCCACAGCATGTAGAGGAGGTGGTGGACTGGCTTACTAAACCATCCTCATCCTCCGTCACCCAAGCAGAGACTAGTGTGCAGTCCACTGAAGCTGCCAGAGTGGATAAACCTGCCTCCTTGTCCATAGCTATTTCTGCCATAGTCCCAGCATCAGGCATGGAGGAGTCTGCTGAGTTATTCGAACACAGCGTCAGCCACTTGCTCCTTGACGATGCACAGCCATTACTTGATTCAGATGTTGGTTCTGAGGTTGAGGAAGGTAGGAACATGAGCCTACAGAGAGAGAAGAACACTGGTACACAAATTGGCAGTCATGTTCCCCCAGCCGCAGCGTATTGCCAAGTTGTCTCCAGTGGTAATGAGGATGAAGGAGATGATGATAATGATGATAATGAGGTCACTGATGCGACTTGGATACCGGATAGAGCAGAGGAGAAAAGTGAGGGTGAGATACAACCCCAACAAGGCAGCCATCATGGAAGATTAGAGAGCAGCCACCCTATTCCATCACATTGTGAAGCTGTTATCTCTTAGCACAGCTCAGGTGTCTGGGCCTTTTTTTTTCACCAAGAGTACCTGTACAGAGTTATGGTGTGAAGGCACCTTCGACACCCAAAGACCAATTTTTCTGCACCTGTTACTTTTATCCAAAGTCTGCGGAAGAGACATCAGAATTTATCCAAAACATCTCTAATCTTGTTCCCAGTGCACTACATTGTTGCCTCATTATACAGACTGGCTCCCCAAACCGTTGTTTACAAAGTAAAGAAAGCTTGCAGGGAAAATGTCATTTTTTTGTCTTTATAAATGCAATTATTTCTGCAGGAGCTTCTGTACACTGTAGAGATGTGCCACTTTACAGGTCGACTAAGGGGACCCCCCAGGCACTATATTGAAAGGAATTTTTTTTTTTTTTTTTTTTTGTTATTTCTTATTTTGACACTTTCACTTTAAGCATCAGTAAAATTACTGCTCATTTAAAAATGACGTTTTTTTACAAGCTTTTTTTTCATTGATACATGTCCCCCAGGGCAATACCCGGACCCCCATAACCATTGTATGTGCAATTACTCGCATACAAGCCTTCAAAATGGGCACTTTTGATTTTTCCAGTTTGGGTCCCATTGACTTTAATGGGGTTTATTATTGGGTTCCGAACTTTCGCAAAGTTCGAAAGTTTTGGTGCAAAACCAAAGAAGGGGTCGTTCGGCCCATCCCTACTGTTATATCCTCCGCAGAAGTTTTTGCACTAAAGCCCCAGCCTGTGCTCCTAATACCTAGTTACTTTGGACTTAGCCTTGCTATTTAAAAATGTCCTGCTACTGGCCAATTTTACACTGCTGTGTCATCTGCTGTCTCTTAATTTTTGCAAAACACCTGCCTGTACTCTTTTTAGCTAGTATTCTCTATAATTTCAACTGATTTTCCCTCATTTAAAATATCTTCCTGTTGACCAAATTTACACTGCTGTATCATCTACAGTCTCCTAATTCCTAATGAAGGCTCGATAGAAAGTAATCAACAGCAGGACAATTTTGCATCAGGGACAACAAGGATAGCCAATGCGAAATACTGGCCAATTGCTATCTGCCATTTGAAACGGGTCTCTTGCTGTTTGCTAAAAAAAGCATGCATCTCTGCTAAAGCTACCTTAAAATGCCACTTTTAAATTTTGTTTTACATGATTAAGATTAGGGGGCTGCTGCTGTTTGTAAGCCACATTAGATCGAAATTCCACAGCCAAGTATGCCCTGCAAGTGTACGCTGTCACTGAGACCATTTATTGTAAAATAATAATTTTCTGTAACACCACGTGCAGCTTTAAGGCATCTCCCAATAATGGTATTAAATTACCTCAATATCAGCATGCTACACGCCCTCCTTTTCCAGGCCAGTTTTCAGTTTTCAATGTTGTGATATTTTAACTGAGAATTACTCAATTACGCAGTAGTTTACCCAAATTAATTTTATATAATTTTTTTTGGGAGAGGCAGAGATTTTGTTTGTTGGTATTTAAAGCAGGTGTAAACTGCAGATGTTAAAAAAAAAAAAAAAAAAAAACCCTGCAAGGCAATGGCATAATGTGCTAGTAATGCATCGCATAGAAGCACATAATGAAATCCTCCAGCACTGTATTGTCACCACTGAGACGGCTGACATGTTCCCCCTGCCTTTCTTCCAGGTTCGCGTGCTCCGACTATGTGATTGGCCAGAGCTGGAATGACGTCACTCCCAAGCATGTGTGCGGGAGCCCTCGCTTCCGGCACGAAGCTCTGAAGTACGATATGCCGGACCATTAGAGTGCATGCGCCAGTAATGTCACTGAATGCATGCAGGGTGAATATCTCCTAAACGGTGCACGTTTAGGAGATTTTTATTTTACCTACCGGTAAGCCTTAACTATAGGCTTACCTGTAGGTAAAAATGACTAAGCGGGTTTACAACTGCCATAATACCACTGTTTCATACTTTTTCTATATAAAAGACCAATACTCCCTTAGTGCCGGTTCACACTTCTGCGATGACAGAGATCGCATGTAATTCGGAGCGCGCTGCTCCTAAAATGACATGCGAAATCTGTGCGGTGCAAATTCAGCCATACAATTTGTATGGCTGAATTTGCACCACAATCACACCAAACATGCACAGGACCCTTTTTTTGGTCAGCAGAAGAATCGGATCGCATGGGGGTTCACACTAGTGCGATCCGATCTCGTGCGAACTTTCAGATCGCACTGCGATATGCGATCTGATCTGGGGGTGTCGTTAACTTTGAAGTGACACCCCCAGCGTATCGCATATGGCAGTGTGAACTGCCAGGGGTGCGGATGCGATGCGTGAACTCGCTGTATATTCGCAGCGTTCCCTCATTGCAGAAATGTGAACCGGCACTCATTCTAATGTTATAAAATGAATTTAACAAAAATCCCAGGACAAACATACAGGAATGACCTCTTTTTGAAAAATAGAACAGCCAATGTTTTATATGTAGTAACTAGAGCACCCCATCTGAAACTGGGGAAATATGTACATGCAGTTCAAATGGACCTGTACTCTGCTGCCAGATGTCTTACAAGTAGAAAAGTAGAAAGTAGTTCATCTTTTACCTGCTTAGTCATTGTTGGAAGGCCCATTTCAGACAGAGTGGAATCTGCCAAGCTGATCCCTGCTGAGCAGGCAGGTAACAGGTCAATGTCTGCTCCACTATGCAGAGCGGACAGGGACACAGCCCGCTGTTTTCTTTTGGGAGGTCGGACAGAAATGGAAGATAGATGGACAGCTAATGAATCATCTATTTTTAGCGGAACGGATCAAATGCTCCATAGAGAACAATGGGTGGTCCTATGAGGTCTGCCTGAAAAACTGACAGGTGGACCTGATCAGTCCGCTGGTGTGAAAGAGGCCGACGGGACTTGCTGTTTGTTTACACTACACGGTTTACTACTGTGACCGCTGCGATTAGTTCACAGTGTTTACAAGTCACAGAGCAACTCTTCTTTAGATTTTTCCTATAATCTGCACGGTGTAATGACAGCATGATCACATTGTAAGCGCTCAGTGCACAGTAGAAACAATGGCATTT
Organism: Pelophylax lessonae; assembly: GCF_965119305.1. Lineage (NCBI taxonomy): Eukaryota > Metazoa > Chordata > Amphibia > Anura > Ranidae > Pelophylax > Pelophylax lessonae. The sequence continues at coordinate 378,664,563 of NC_138770.1, forward strand.
TAAAATATCTTCTCAGAAGAACACATGCTCTGACCAGCCTTTTAGCTAAAATTGCCAGTCATGAGGGGTTCAAAGGATTTTTTGTATTTTGAATGTTGCCATTGTGTCACATAATATGACCCACTCCCCCTGAATGGTATTTTTTTTAATTTTGTTTGTGCATTGTTACATGCCCCTGATGGCAGTGCTCAGCGACCTATTCCTTTTTTGACAGTCATTTCCTTATTAGTCATAAAAGCGGCCAGAACTTAAAGCGTAACTCCACTTTTGTTAAGAAAACAACATTCCTCTCTGGGTGATCTATGTACATTGCAGGGATTTTACCAAACATTGTTGCAGATTCCTACCTTTTGTTATTGTTAGGAAATCATGGTTTGTTCCTCTGTGCCGCTCTGCTAAGTGAATCTAATGGGAGTGGTTTCATAATTATCAACCCGCTGTTGCTGCTTTAGGGCTCTAATGAGGAAAATTGCAAGGTCTGCATCCCTTTAGACGTGATTTCCTATTGGGAGTATCTCACCAAAAATGACATTTTTGTTACAGGGGATGCCAAAAATCTGACTTGTATCTTAGTGTAGACATCTGAGAAAATCAGTGAGCTAATCATACAAGCAGGAAATTATATTTTTGGGGTGTGGTCAGTACACGTTCTGTACACGCCTCCAGGTAGCCATATGGCAATGCATTTGACAGAAAAATACAACGGCTGCAGATTGAAAAAGAAAGGTAATTTTTAATAACATTCAATTACAATATGACTTGTGACCTTTTTTTTTTTTTATTTGCTATTTTTTCCCCATTAAAGTGGAGTTACCCTTTAACAACATAGTTCATTCCCTTTAGGCTTTAATGAGTTTGTCTCTAAGTTCTGGTTCACTGAATTTGAAGCAAAATGTGCTGGAAACTTGGCAAATTGGACCTGGGCAGATTCATTGATCATTACTGTAGCTGGTAGTCCTCTCAGGCATGCCTCTCAATCCTCCTGACTGTGTGTCACTCACCAGCCCTCCTGGTTGTCTTCCTCCCTGGAGATTTGCCGGCAGTGTCCTCCTGCTGTCCTTGACTTGTTCTTGTGCCTTCTGGGCAGGATCCCTCCATGTGTCATGAGAAGGCTCCCTTCTGTGCCCGAGCCCAGGCCTGAGTTCACCCCCCCTAGACTAGGGGGATACTCACAAAGGCCTCAGACTGCCTAACACTCCATCTTTAGCTTCCACTCAAACTCCACTGCTCCAACTTGGCTGATCCAGAGTATTTGAGTGGGTCTGCCTCCTGCCAGCCCATCTGTTGGGGATTGGTCAGGGCCCTAGTGAATACTCCAGGCAGCTTCACCTTACTTCCCCTCCCATTCTTCTGGAAGTTTCTAGGAAATTTGGGAAGTAGGGGGGGGGGGGTCTCAGTGATGCTGCCAGTGAGTCACCCAGCTCTCCCTGGATCTCTGCCCAACCCAGGAAAAAACACACAGGCTTGGCTGCCAGCCAAGCCTGAACAAATTTACCCACACTAAACAAAAACCTGACCCTAGCACCCTAGCAACGCTAGGGGGTGCTACAGAGCATTTCAGAAAATATCCCCACAATCCAATTCTCTAATATCTTTGACAACACTCTAACCCAGTTTGAAAAATGTTGAGTTCCTAATGAGAAGGGAACCACCAAACTTATTTTGTAATGTATGTGTAGCCGGGAGCGGACTACAGTTACCTGATGCTGCAGACTTGTCCACTGTATCCTAGACTGTCTCTACACTCCCCTAGTCCTGGCCTCGGAGTTCATGCGTCATACTCCTGAGACTAGAAGAGAGCATTGTGGGAACTATGGTCTCCTGAAGAGATATTACTGAACTGCTGAACTGTTCATGGACTACACCTCCAAGCAGGCCATTTGCTCCAATTGTGGGAGAGACTATAAAGGGGTTGTGCTGACCAGGCCCGTGCTATCTTGCAGGATCCATCGTGTGCATCAGTTCACCGTTATGGCCTACTGCAGGACACCCAGCCATCTGCAGACTAAGCCCAAGTGGGGCAGACGACACTTGCTACATCGGAGACACCCTAGCAGCCTCGCTGATTCAGTGAGTCAGTGGACTCACTGAATTAGCAGACCACAGCTATCTCAGTTGCTTGCAGCATGGAGAGTTGACTTTGACTGGTCTCCAAGGAGTTATTAAACGGTCATCAGGATTTACCGTTAGAATCAGCAGAAGAATGACCGCCACCGTGACGAGTGCGCTTTGAGGAGCGTGTGCATGCAGTCTGTAGAGCAGGGAGGCGTGAAGTGGCCTGTGAATAAACAGAAGCAGAGTTAGATAAATCAGATTCAGTTTCGTACTGAAGATTTTACTGAATCTGACTCGTCTAACACTGGAAATAGCCATGAAGCAACTCCAGAAGAATCCACACGTCATGATAAACCCTCCGATAAGGGGAGGAGCATAGTTATTATGTCACACACTCAATACCAAACTATGTGCCTTGATGTGCTCAATAACTCGTCCTGGTACACCCCCATTAGTTCTGAAGTAACACTATCTTTTGAAAATGAACTACACAATCTTTGTTTGGATGCCTTTTATCAGGCATCATCAGCAAATATGTCTTTGAATACCTACATACCAAACACCCTAGAACCCCTACGTTCTACACCTTATCTAAAGTCCACAAAAGTATGACCCATCCCCCGGGTTGACCTATTGTTTCTTGCATTGGCTCCCTTACAGAGCTGATATGTCGACCCTTTCTTGTTGCCACATGTACGTTCCTCACCCTCTTACATTCAAGATACCCCCGACCTTCTCCGACATATTGAGAGGATATCGAGACGCCCCCGGATGCCCTCCAGGGGATCCAGGCGGTAAGCTCTTTCTTACAGGAACAGGATAGGTCCATCTGGCCTCACAATGCATTTATTCTTCTTCTGCTTGGATTCATTTTGACTCAAAATTTCTTCACATTTATGAATATCACCTATTTGCAGGTCAAAGGGGTAGCAATAGGGACATCCTGTGCACCCTCATATGGTCACCTCTTCTTGGGCAACTGGGAATGACACATCTTTTCTAGCGACAGATATGCAACCTGGTTGACACACGTGATGTGCTTGTTCCGCTATATAGATGATTTATTCATCATCTGGACCAGCCCACATGATAAACTTAAATCGATGCTGCAAGCTCTGAACAATAATCATTACAACCTCAAATTTACCCACACTATTGATAGAGAGAAAATCACTTTTCTTGACATCAAGATGAGACGTCACGTGAACACAATGGCTACATTACCACCAATTTACACAGAAAACCCACCGCCAGGAATACTTTATTACACGTGTCCAGCACTCACCCTATGCCATTCATTAACAGCATCCCTTACGTGCAAAATATGTGATTACGCAGAAATTGCACACATGATTCGGATTTTCTCATAGATGCCCATAAGCTCCAGCAATGTCTCCTTGCACGTGGATATTCACGCACCACGTTGAGGAAATCATACAATCAAGCAAAAATTCAATCTACAAACCTGCTAATAATACACCTACAGTTAGACTGATTACACAATATTTAGACAACTCTGCAAAACTTCGGCCCATTATTGCCAAACATTGGCATCTCCTCACCAAAGACTCAACACTATCTAAATAGGTTATGGACCACCCCAAACTGGTTTTCAGGTGAGCCACCTCCCTTTGTGACCACCTGACAGCCAGTCACTATGGGGATAGTCCCTAACCCTCCTCTGCTATTGAGTACTTGTCAATGTGGACAATGCCCTCGCTACCTTTGGGTAAGCAAGGGCCCTGTCACTATATTACCTAATGCCCAAAGGCATAGACTACGCACATATGCTACTTGCACTACACAGGGGGTAATTTACCTCATGACGTGTCAATGCTCAGCATTTTACATAGGTTAAAACTATTCGAAAATTCGGCCAATGCATTGGGGACCACATCTACTACTCGGGGGGGGGGGGGGGGGGGGCTGGTAAGATCCTCACTCCTGTGACTAGGCACATTGGGTTGCATCACCGTTTTGAAAACATGGTAGTGTCCTTCAGGGTATTGAAAGTTGTCCCCCCTGATCCCAGGGGTGGTGACTGGGACCGTCGCATTTTGCAACCAGAAGCCTTATGGATCGAGAGGCTGGATGCACTCCCTCCTCCAGGACTCAACGAAATGCACTCTTACAGACATTTCCTCTGAAACATGAAGTTATGGGTGTTCTATATCTATACTTTCAGATCTTTCCTTTTCCCTTCTCTCCCTATTCTCTTCTCCCTTCCCTCCCCCTCCTATGGTCCCTTTTCTCCCTCTCTCATTCCCCCTTATTGTTTTGTTCCTTTCTTACTTTCTTTCTTCCCTTGTCCATGCTTAGTGATCCTTCTGAAATTTTGTATGTTTAGGCTGTCTTTATTGACAGCTGGGCACTGCTCTACTAGCTAATTTGGCAGCTGAGAAATAGTGTTATTTTTTGTAACAGCCCCTTTAATGTTATACCTTTTGATTTATTACTGTTACAGTTTGAAGCATTATTACCTGTCTTGTATGCATTTTTTGTCCTTTCACAGCATTTACCATTATGCTTGCATTTTCAAAATACTGGGTAACTGCATGACTTCTGGGTATGTTTGGTTCCTGTGCCTATATGCTCCTTTTGGGCCCTCCCTCTCTCCTCCATTTCACTGTTTACTGGTCTTGTGGGCCCTGAGTTGGAGGATACCATGGGGCTCTCCAAGGGGCGAGTATGCGGCCTCCATAGGAATCCCTCCCCTTTGGGGATGGTTCCTTGTGTCTTCACGCATTTCCTCATGCTGCCCCGCCGCCCCTCCCCACCATCATCATTGAGGCTGTGCTGGGTGGGGTTTCCCGATTTGACTTCTCCTGATCTCTTGTATGGCAGAGCGCATGTGCATTCGGAGGTCTGACCCAGCGGCGTCTAATTGACGATGGCCATTATAAGGACCCACCCCTCAGTCCTTTCCTCACTTGGCAGCAGGATGTTTGACTGGAGGCTATCTACAGGTAGATTTCCTAAATTCTTTCTTAGTCTATACAGTTCTCTTGACTCTTCTATTTTGGTGATTCACTGGCTTTCTGGTTCCTTCATATATGACTGTTAACTTGCTGACTTTCTTTGCTCCTTCATATATGTTTCTCTTCACTAGTATACCGGTGTTCCTACCTCTGTCTGTATTTAGGTGAGGGTTTTGATCTGATACTTATCCAGCCCTCCCTGGTCCTTGGTCTTTGGTAATGCTACACTTAAATACTTTTGTTCCCTTTCCTTTTCTCTATATTTAGTACCAGTTTGGCTTATGTTGTCCGCTCCATCCACAGGCACCTGTGATACCCATATTCTGGGCTGTAGACACATTGACTAACCCGCCTGTGACTCCTTATTTACATACTCTCCAGTCAGCTGAGCTTGTCCATCTGCTCCCCCACCAGCCTTGTCCTTGACAGGCTCATTAGTATCTAGGTATGTTATTTCAGTTTCTTTTTTATTTAGCAAGTACTATTTCAGCATCAGCTTTGGACTACCACCGTCCTTAGTGACATTGCTGCAGAAATATTTACTTTTACCTGTCCTTGGTTTTAGTGTGTTGGATACCTCATTATAGATTACAATTTGCCTTACCTGTGGTCCCTATATATAACCGGCCGTCTCCGTGCTCGCCCGGGGGAGACTTTACACCTGGCTGCCCCCTCGCTCTCTGGCCTGATGGCCGCCTATGGACCAAGGTGGGTTGTGGGGGAGACCTGGCACAGGGGGGATTTGGACATACTTTGATGTAATTCAGTACTACTAACATCTAACAATGTGTTTGTGTTTTGATATGCCATGTATTTATGCTATACTCATCATGTCTTTTGTCTCATATTTAGTTCATGTATGTGATACCTATCTTGTACCATCTCTCAAGCCCCTAAAGAAGCGCTAACCTGTGAAACATGTCAGGCAATTGAGCACCCCAACAACCTTATATGTCTGACTATTGGTGTAGTCAGTTAAGGGGACTATTGTTTGATTTGCCCCATATTTGTTGTAGTTGGTGCGCACATCATGTAACTGTTTTCTGGATGATCTTATGTAATCTGTATGCCTTATTGTTCATATTTTTTGGACAATATATTTAACAATTTTGTTTGTTATATAGATCAATAAAATTTGACCTTTTATACTTTGTTGTATCTTTACACTATATGCCCGTGACGGTACACTTCAAAGTCACCACAGCCCCCCTCTGTTTTCCTTCTCTCTCTAGATTGCAAAAGATAGTAGGACAAACCCCAAAAAATTATTCAAATATATTAATAGTAAAAAGGTTAGGTCTGAGCATGTAGGTCCTTTACACAATAATCTGGAGTGGGTGACTGGGGACAAACAGAAGGCAAATTTATGAAATTCTTTCTTCAGCTCTGTGTATACAAAGGAGCATTGGGGAGCTCATGACCATAATGAGGATGGTATTGACACAGCCCCAAATGATCCACAATGGCTCAAAAGTGATATGGTCCAGAAATATTTAGACAGAATAACAGTGGATAAAGCGCCTGGACCAGATGGCATCCACCCACGCACCCTAAAAGAATTAAGCACTGTAATTTCTAAGCCTTTGTTTCTAATTTTTGGGGACTCGTTAAGGACTGGAATAGTACCACTGGATTGGCGTAGGGCCAATGTGGTGCCTATAATTAAAAAGGGATCAAAGTCTTTGCCAATTAACTATAGACCCCCCCCCCCCCGCCCCCGGGACCCAGATATACTGTGACCCCTTAAGCGCTACCAGTAAGATAGCTGAGCCATGGTTCCCATATTTTATCAAACTTGAACATGTTCTCATCTAATAAACCGACATACGTTAGTTCAACATAATCCAGGATAGTTTGTGCCGAAGTTGCTTGAATGGCAGGACAGGAGACCTCCAAGACCTTGCAATCGTGATTTTTCCTGCTGTAAAGATAAAGGTTATAAGCCATCTCTGAGCCCTTGTGGCCATATCCACCTTCCGGCCCAGCAAGGCCTGCTGTGGGGATTTGGTCAGGTTAATTTGCGTAAGGGTGTATATTATACACTCAAATCCAAAAGCGAACATAGTACCTTCCTGACCACAGCCACGAAAACACAGGGGAGACACCCCAGGCACAAAGGACGCAATCCTTGCCGGTACTTTATACCAGCGTAGCAGTACCTTATAATTGGCTTCGATTATAGGGTTGTTGATTAGCAATCTGCAGGCCTTCTGAGCCATATTGCGCCAGTCCGCCAATTCAATGGTTTCCTGGACGACTGCTTCCCAATGCTCCATATAAGAAAGTTTCAGAGGCGAATCTGACAATACATTGTAAAGTATAGAAATATAGCCATGTAGCTTGTCATACCTTCGACACAGATATTCCATAGGAGTCATAGTGGTCATGTCTGAAAGGTGAGACAAAGTACGCAGATAATGTTCAATTTGAGTGAACTGAAAGTATTCAGACTTAGGCAAGGCATGTTTATCAATCAACTGCTGTCGTGTGAGGATTCCCCTATGATCACAGAAGTCAGCTATATGGATAAGTCCTTTGTTTTTCCACCACTGAAAAGATCTGGGGGAGAGACCTGGGGGAACCCACTGTTGGTGAGCACAGGAGCCAATGGGGTATGAAGAGATTTAAAGCCATGTGATTTAGACAGTCTATCCCAAATGGCCAGCGAGTGGAACGGGGCCGGACATAGGATGGGAGGACGCTCTTTAGGTATCAACCACAAGATATGTGAGATCACCTTATCAGGGACAGGGCTAGCTTCCAACACCAGGAAAAAAATATTTTAAGCAACAGACAGCATGGATTCATGAAAGACAGAAGTTTTCAAACAAACCTCATTTCTTTTTATGAGGAGGTAAGTAAAACCTTGGACAGAGGGGTAGCTGTGGATGTAGTATACTTGGATTTTGCAAAGGCGTTTGACACAGTTCCCCACACATGGCTAATGTGTAAGGTAAAGTCTACAGGCTTGGAAGGATCAGTTTGTAAATGGATAGAAAATTGGCTAAAAGATTCTTACTCTGAATGGTCTAAGGTTATCAGTGGTGTACCCCAAGGCTCAGTGTTGGGACTCTTACTTTTTAATATCTTTAAAAATGATATAGGGTCTGGGATTAAAGTTATTCACTTTAAGGTCAACACAGAGGACAAGGGGGCACTCTTTACGTCTAGAGGAAATCATATTTTGTCTCCAAATATGGAAAGGTTTCTTCACCGTAAGAGCTGTGAAAATGTGGAATAGACTCCCTTCAGAGGTGGTTCTGGCCAGCTCACTAGATTGCTTTAAAAAAGGCCTGGATTCTTTCCTAGGTGTACATAATATAAACAGGTACTAATATTTATAGGTAAAGTTGATCCAGGGAATATCCAATTGCCTCTCGGGGGATCAGGAAGGATTTTTTTCCCCCAGCTGTAGTAAATTGGAACATGCTTTCCTGGGGTTTTTTCGCCTTCCTCTAGATCAACTGCGGGTATAGGATTGTGTATATGGGATTGTATGATTGGGTTTTCTTTACTGTTTTTTGTTAATTATTGGTTGCGCCAGATGGACTTGTGTCTTATTTCAACCTGAATAACTATATAACTATGCTTGCTGTACCATATACTTGCATGAAAGGGTATCCTGTTCTCTTTGTATTGCTTCCTTTGTGTGAAATCCCTGGTGTTCCTGCTAGACCCTCTGCTTTACTATTAAAAACTGACCACACTAGGCAGGAGAACACACCATAGTCAGTTTCCTAGCTGTGGTAGAAACCCAGCTTGCTATCCTTTAATTATCAGATTTATCCTAAAACACCTCCTGCACAGACTTTTCTCTGTGGAGATAAGTGTCGTGCTGTTTGTTCTCAGCTGCAAAAGGGCTGGGGGAGGATAGAGGGAATGTAATCACTAAGCCCGCATTCACACTACCGCGGCACGACGGTACTACTTGGGGGGCGACTTGTGAAGTCCCGTGCACTGCGACTTCGGCGCGACTTGCACGGACTTCATATAATGAATGTCTATGCAAGTCGCTCCGAGGTCGCCCCGAAGTGGTACAGGACCCTTTTTCTAAGTCGGAGCGACTTGTGTCGCTCCTATTAGAACGGGTCCTGTAGCAGTCAATGGACCACGAGGGACTGAGACTTGTCAGGCTGACAAGTCGCCTGACAAATCGCGTTAGTGTGAATGGACTCTTATAAGAAAAGGAGAAAAGGGTATTTATTGTGTTTTTTATATTTTTATAAACAAACGTTTTGCCTTTCATTTCTTTTTTAAACTGAATGGGTTGTTTTACAAGGTGAGGGTTTACAATCACTTTAATGACATAGGCAAATCATGCAACTTTAAAACATCTAACATGACTTTTTAAATTACATTAACGAGTTAAAGATCATATGAGATTTTATTGACTGGGTTTATGTGTATTTTAGAGCAGAACTTTATAGACATGTGCGGTTCATTTCGCTCCGAATAAATATTAGTTATTCAGAGATTCTGACATATCCTAATACCCGAATTACAGTTTAAACAAAGTTTACCGAATGCTCCAAATAACGAAACTAAATTCATCCGAATTTCAGAAATTAAAATTAAAATGAGAATTGAATTTTACGCCGAGTTCCGGACGCATTCGAACTGTAAACATATTTCTGAAATCAAAGACTGTGTGTGTTATTAGAGTACCATTTCAAAATAATGCTGTTTTTATTAAAGTGGAGTTCCACCCTAATTTAATGCTTACCTCCATCTTCTCGCTCCGGGTCACCTGAAAAAGAAATGGATAATCGCATATTTTTTTTACTTACCTCGTAGCGAAGAAAAAATACTTACCATACTTCCTTCTTCCTCCTTCCTCGGCCGCGGCCCATCGTCACTTCCTGGCTCTGCAATGATTCCTGGGAGCTGAACGTCATAGCTCCCAGGAATCATTGCGCCTGCACCGGCCCCGACGTCAGTTCCGGGTCGCGCTCGTCATCCCCTTCTAAACAGCTTCTGGGCATGCCCAGAAGCTGTAGAGGGATGACGCGCGCGACCCGGAAGTGACGTCGGGGCCGGCGCAGAGCATCGTGGGACCCAAGAAGGCGGAAGAAGACGCCGAAGGGGATCTCGCTGGCTTCAAGCTGCCCACATCTGAGATGGCAGCACTGGACAAGACGTTTTCAAGGTAAGTATTTGTCCTAACAGGTAAGTGCAACCCGGGACAGATCAGAGGCTAGCCATTGTGGAATGTACTAGCCCTGACTGTCCCGGAGGTATTAAAAAAAAAAAAATCCAGGGTGGAACTCCGCTTTAAGCCAAACGTGATTTAAAAGAGTTATTGTGTTAGTTTGATGAAGGTTTTCCTTTTGTTTGTTCACTTTACCACATTTGAATCTAAAAAAAAAAGAAACCTACATTTTTTAATTCGACTGATTTAAAATTTATCGGTTCAACGTTTCGAATAGAAAAAATTGGTAAATTAGAAGAGAATTTGAAAAAGACATAAAACAAATTCCGAATATGAATTGAACGAATCAACTGAATTTAATTAAACTAAATAACTAGATTAACAAAGTAACAGCTTTCTCTAAGATTTACAATCATGGGTTGAAACTCAGAATCTATAAGCAAACATTATTTTTTAGTTTTGGATAGAATAGAGGAATAGAAACTAGAATGTCAGAAGGCGAATTCAATCAGCGAAGACACAGTCAGCAATACAAATCTGACAGGAGCTGTAAGCCCTTGCCACTCATTGTAAAACTACTTTGTCTTTAGATAAACTTTCATATCTGGTTTGAGGATCTTTATTTAGGGAAATGTCCTTCATTTTAATATTTCATAGCAGAAATGATGGTGTCAGTATAAAGATATGACAGTAATAATGCACACATTTTACAATCTTTGCTGTTTAATATTTTTTCCAACTTTCCAACTTTTTTTGTTGTTTCATTCTCTAGTGGCTTTCTCTGTGATCAACATAAACATACATGTTCGCCAGCACACCATGGATCTTGCAAACTTCATCACATCACATCAGGATAAGTGCAAGGTTTCAGAGCCACGCAGGCCCCTTCGTCAGGTATGTGATGACAAAGGGGTCCTGTGTGGCTCCCAAACGTTGCACTTATCCTGATGTGATGTGATCCTTTGCAATAAAAAGTTTTTTTGGACTGCTTTGCAAGATCCATGATGTGCTGACGAACATGTATTTTTATGTGTAATAGATCCAGTGTCCAGCTGGTGATTGCTGCAGCACCCACAACAGATGTGCCTATACCCAGAAAGGTGTGCGATAGGAATATGAACTATTCTTTCTCTGTGGTCAGTCTGCTCACTGAAAACTACTGATATAACAATTTGTTAGCCATATAAGAATCTTCATTTTAATTTATATTGATGTAGCAATTTTTCCAGGCATATGGCCTGATGTGGGTCTGCCATCAGTACCGGTAACCTCTCCAGCCCATGTGAGCTGTGACCCTGGGTGTGAAAACTGAAGCTGCGAAAACTCCGGCATCTTTGTTTGTGTTTTTTTTTATTGGATTTAAGGGGATGGGAGAAGGGAATGAGTGGGATACTCCTTTAGGCTCCAACTAATTACATTTGGGACTTTGCTTCTGGAAAATGCCCGTTGGCGCTTCTTTGATGCCAGTTGGCGCCAGCCAACGCTCACTAACACTGATAACACTCTGTAAAACAATGGAAGTGCTGAATCCTCGACTTGTAGTCCAGAAGATCCAGGACTGAGAACTTTAGAACTTCTGACACTGCTGTACTGCAAAGGTCACTGAATACTTTCCCCCGCCTTGCCTGGCTTGAGGTAGTATGATGTAGAATTCTGTACGGCTGTAGCTTTAACTGACACTCTCTGTACAATTCAGGGCCCAACTGCAGGTGCCCCCTTTTGTCCTTGAACTCTTCAGGGTCCACTAACTAGGTACCCCCTCTGTAACGTCAGGGTCCTCAACCTAGGCACCCCCTTTACAGCTAGCTGACACTGGATCACAGAACCTCTTCCGGAGTGGTCCCCTTTGACTTCAGGCGGACCCCCAGGGGCACTCCGCAGTACTCACGACCTGTGTAGGCTTTCCTGGGACTGGACCCCTCTCTTGCCCTCCGCAGGCTCTCGGCACACCGGATCCCCTCAGTTCAACTCAGCACTCCCTCTGGATACTCAGGCGACACCCCGAGACATCCACCTTCCTCTGACAGGAGGAAAGACAGCTGTGTTCTCCTTCCTGGGACTCTGCTCCCGCCAAAGACACCGAGCCACGCACTTCCCCCCAAACTTATATCCACTCCCAGAATCCTTTGCCGCATAATCTGCCTACTGGGGTAGTTACAAGCTGGGATGTGTCCACTGATTGGGCTTCCCACACTGCCCTATGAGAAGCCTCTCACAGGAGCCAGTGGGGATACTTCTCCCCTCAGCAGGCACATCTGGAAGCCCTGACACCCTAGCTAAATAAATCACAGCCCTGCTGTTAGGCAGACAAGGCCTACTATACATTTACCTAGCACCTACCTGTAGGGTGCTACATTGATTAAGATGCGCAACTGTACTGAGCAATTATAGCAGCCCCACTTATATTTCTCTATACAGCTCCAGAAGGCCTGGGAAAAAACAAAAGGTGTCAGCAGACACGTCCATCCTTCACAATATTTCTTATTTAGGCTTATGAGTGACATATAAAAATAAGCACAGCATGGCCTTACAAAAGTATGTATATGTAATTTATTTTCCTTTAAAAAAGTATTCTGTGTATGCGTATTGCAAAAAAAAAAGTATATAAAAACCAAGCACTGCTTGGGCGTATTTGAAGGAACCAAAAGCTGGGCCATAGACAGTTTGAACCTTGGCCAGTTTACCAGGGATTGGCTGAGATTTAAAACATGTATGGGCAGGCTGATTTTACCCAAGTCGATCCGTTTAACTTAGGTGCAACCAGCATGTTGGATTTTTAGGATGCGAATATTGCCAATGGCTATAGACGCTAGCAATAATCACTGTGTTTCCCCGGGAGGGATGTCTGCCCGCATCCCCCTAGCCAGTAGAACACAATAGCTCAACAGGAGAGATTCCCACATCAACACTGACTGTATTGATGGGGGAATAATTCAATTTTTTTCCTGCAACCCATGTTTGCAGGAAAACAAATTGTATCATCTATGTTCTGCCCTAGTTATACCCCAGGCTCTTTCTGGCTGAAAAAAGTATGCAGGACTTGTTTTTAAGTTTCACTTGTAAATTTTAATAAAAGATTTTTAGAGGATTAAAGTGTGTGCCAGCACCTTCAATTTCTTATGGCAGGGGTGTCCAAACTTTTTTCAAATAGGTAAGAGGCAACGTGTGGCACACCCCATCACCTGGAGCACTATAGATCTAAGCAATCAAGTTTACACAAGCACTTCTTTGTTGCATGAATTGCTCAGGACTATCAAATATTATAGACACTTTAATCACATGTTTTGGAGCACTGTAATAGTGAGCACGAATAATCTAATGTTGATATAATTTAAGGATATATATCATTTGTGATTTAATTTATTAATTTATTTGTGGATGCACTAGGAAGCACTTTTTGATTTGCAATAATCTTTGCACAAGTAAAGGTTAGCACTTGCACCTTAATTTATTATGTTGATGCACTAGTAAGCACTTTGATTTGCAATAACTAACTTTTGCACCAAGTACAGTATAGCACGTGCACTTTTACTATAATATTGATTATATATGTTATAATTTTATTGAATTTTTATGAAAATAATTTAGTATTTGTATTTAGCACTATAAAAAGATTACCAGCGCCTTTTTACCAATTATATACACCTTTTTTCAAATACGGCCAAATTTGCGTGAGGGCTGACTATTTTACCTGACATTCTTTGGACCATTAAATTAAATGCAAATTAACTATTTTATGCAAAGTTCATTGCAGACGGCATACTTTTCATTTCATCACATTGATGACAAATCTAAACAGGTGTTAAATTACTCTGCCTTTCATATCTGAAGCCCAGATGAAAAAAAATTCAGGAAGCTGAAATATATTTTAGGAACATTGTAAAGTACATTACATATTATTGATAATAAAGGGTGTCTGTAACTTTTAAGTTAAAAAAATATTAACAGGAACATAACACCATGTATACATGTTGTGTCCAAATATATTTAGAACTGATTTAGACCAACTGACATTAACCGAGATTTTACAATGTATTCATCTCAATTCAGAGCATGCGTCCAACTCTGGGGGAAAGGAGGACCAAAATGAGGCTTGAACTGCTATAGAGCCGCTGGTGGTGAGCGTGTGCGGTGATCCAATGCAGGGGAGCGTAAGGAGTGCCTCCTTCTTGTATGGTTGTCCTGACAAATTTTCAATGTTCTATCTACTACATTGTCATCATTCATGACTATTATTGCTGCCATCATTAATCATTATCGGTGGGTTCATATATCGCTTATAAGTGTTTAACCCTTGTGTGACTGATACGTTTTAATATCCCTCCTGGGGTGTTTTGTTCCCACACAGCTGCTACTTGACCCCCAGGTGTTATGCCAATTATCATGGAGAGGGCGATGGTCCTGAGATCCCAGGGGTCCTGGGCAGCGCTCGGGGATTCACAGGGGCCATAAGAATAGATTTTTCCAATTTACCTGTGGGGCCGTATTAAAGTGGCCCACGGGCCGCAATTGGCCCGCGAGCCAGGCTTTGGACATACCTGTCTTATGGGACTTTTTAGGGAAGGAAACTCCTTGTTTGTGCAATGGGAAGTTATTATTATTATTTTTTTTTCTTTAGTTGAAATAGACTCCAGAGGAAGATTCATGTTTTAACAGGAAACTGTTAGTTTTGGGTTCTGGAGTCTGGCCAGAGAGCACAAGGGTGGGCTACCTGGTTTCCACACCATGAGAAAAGGAGGAATCAAAATGATAATTTTGGCCTACCTCCTAAACTGAAGTAGTGTCTCTTCTCCACCCCCCCCCCCCCACCTCAGCCTTACATGAACTGATTAGCTGCAAAAGGGAATCTTCAAAGTCTTTGTCTGAAATATTCCCTTGACTGGGTATAACTTTGTAGTCAATCCCTATAGGCTCCTACAGGGTCATACAGGAGACACCTGGCTGGGAGATGGCCCCATAGCCATTTATATGGTAAAAATATACTAGTGCGACCAGGAGAAAAGACTTTGAATAGAAAATAAGATTCTGTGGATCTATGCAGGCAGCAGCTGTTTTATCCAGGCAGGCATGCATATGGGGGGCTGAGGTGGGGACATTAGGTTGGGTGGGTGGTGTAAGTCAAAAGGATAACTGTACTTTTTTAAAAACTACAGTTAGCCTTTAAACCTCTAGCTCAGCAATATAGTTCTAATTAGTATTATAATAGTCATATCAAGCTATTTGTGATACTATGTATACTATTGTAGCCCTGGCTACTATAATAATGTATTTTATTCTGTTACGTAGTTATCACTACATGTAATAATACCTTTACACTTGCTGGCCCGAAATCAGTTGATGATTTACTGTAGAATAACTACATAGCTAACTTCTTCTTAACATATAAATATACAGTATATAGATAAAACAGTTTATTTTAGTTTTGGTTAACGCGAGGAAGGGTTAAAACTGCTGTCAGTTTGGGGGAGGTTTTCCTTGACTTTCTGTCCCAAAGGTACAACAGGAATTGAGAGGAAATCTCTACAAACTGAAGAGAATTTTTCCTTTTTAGACAATTATTACCAAAATGGGTTATAGACAATTTACCACAACCTTTTGTTCTGGTGACAACTGTAAAATGTTTATTATCCTACCATTGTCAGTGGTCACTGGGACAAATATACAGGGATACTCTTCCTAACGGTTACACAGGGAGCAATGAAAACGTTATAGATGTTTTTTTCCTACTCTACCTCTTTGCTATTACATACACGTTAAGTCACCAAAATCTTATGCAGCAAAATAATCTAGTATTATATGTTAGGTTTATAAGATTAGGCATCCTACCAGTGCATGAAGAATGATGTAAGCTTATTTCTTTCGTTATATCCATGAGGGGCTATTATTTGCATTTCATGATATCCACTTAGCTCTCACTGTAAGAGTAACTTATTCTTGTCTCCACCCCCTTTCATGTTTACTTTTACTAACTAAGCCGATTATATATCTTTTTTAAATCTGATTTCCCCTTATGGACCTCATGTACATATAAAACAAAATGAGAACAGCATAAAAATTATTATTTATTTTTTTTAGTTTAGTTTTGGTTTACCTCTAGCTTTTATCAACCAAGATTTCAAAATCTGACTAATCCTAAAAACTGACCTACTGAAATTGCTTTTTTATAACCTGAATTGGGTGGAAATTCTTATTTTTTAGACCGTATTCATGGTTTTACGTTTTATTGCATATTGTTTAATCCTTGTTTCCATATCCAAAACTTCTGTACTGCTTTAAAACTGTAAGCCCTTTGCAAACCTTTGTTTTATATTACCATTATTCTCATCCTAAAACAAGAAAAATTGTCATTGTTTTTGATACCCTTCTGTCAGGTTGCCACTAAATGGAACATGCACTGGTTGATCTTGTAACTAGGGGAATCACAGTATTTCACACTTTTTCGGTCAGTTTTAAAATTCAAATCGTTCTTAGTTTTAAGGGTCTGGAATTTGCTCTCATTTATATTTCGAACTGTATGACATTCATTTAATTGTATCACATTTTGTTACTATCGCCTAAGGATTAAACAGTACTTTTCCAATGTACAGACTATATTTGAGCAGACTGGCTAATATTATGCTAAAAATCAACACATTCTGCTTTATTGAACAGCATGCTAACTCTAAATTGGTTGTAATATATCTTAGAAAAAGAGGTAAACAACATTAGGAGGATGAAATTGTGTATATTAGAATTAACTCTTGCATGGACATGTCCCGATTGGAGCCTGGCTAACAGATCTCTAGACAAACACATTGGATCCTATTCTTTTACAGGTTAAAGTTTGTTATTTTATATTGCCCTGGGTCAGGGAATGGCAAAGTGAATGCTTTATCACAAATGTTGTCTGGGTCTCTTCAGAAAGGGAATTCTGAATATACTATCCTGCCCTCAACAGAACTTCCTAGGGACAACAAGTTCTAAGGCATTTAGGAATCTTCTCAGAGAGGGCTATAACAATGATCCACTTCCTAATCATCTTCCTAAAGACATTAAAGTTGTTTTTACTGAAACCCATGTGACTGTGCCACCATTTGGTTTTGGTTCTGCCACCATTTTGTTTTTGTTCTGCCACCATTTTGCTTTTGTCTTGCCACCATTTTGCTTTTGAAGTAACTATTTTTGTGTTTTTGTACTGAAAGGCAAGTTTTAGTACAACTATTATGGGTTTTTTTTGTATTGAATTTCAGTTTTGGTAGATTTATACCACTTTTAACTGAAATCCAGTGTTTAGTGATATTAATATTGGTTTGCAGCAGTTTTTGGCAGGAAATCCAGTTTTCGGTAGAACTGTTTCATTTTTAATTGAATTTCAGTGTTTAGTGAAACCTATCTGTTTTTGAGTTTAATTTTTGTTTGTCGGGTGTAGGTATTTTTGTTTTTGTATAGCGTTTTCTGTTTTTTGTTTGTTTTTATATAACTCATTTGTTTTTGGCGGTAGAATTCAGTGTTGAGTGTAACTAATCCGTTTTTTTGCACCAGATTCAGTTTTTGCGGTACAATCATTTTAGTTTTGTGCTGATTTGTGGCTATTTTGTGGAGATAGTACTTTCTGTGCTGGAATTTGGGTTTTGGGTAGAGACATTTTTCATGCTGTGAGTGGACGGTAAACCGGCATCCCGATAGTTGTTTTTACATCTAGGAATAGATAGAAGTCACAAAGCTTTGTATAGGGGAGGGTTTCCTGGTACTCTCAGGGTTGTTTGGCCACACGGAATAGGTTAATACTAACATGTGTACTTTGGGCCGGACCGAGTGAAATGGGAGATTGCAACACGTCTGTTTTAGCATACAATGTGAAGGAGTAGATTCTAAACTTACCCATATATGGCCGTGTAAAATAATCGGAGTTGGAGTGTGTGGTCACTATGGTGCTGTATAGCTGTAAACATACCACCGGGTTGTAGTCTCTAGCTGACCGGCGTATGGCCATGTAAAATAGGTGGAGTCCGGAAACAAACCAGTACCGTGAGAATAGTCACTTGGCGGTACTGCTTTCATGATTGTTCAATAAGTGAAAACCACATGTGTGTTTATGGGGCTACTCTTCAGCTGCAGTGTTAGGCCTCTTTCACACGGCCGTTCAGTTTTTTGTTCCGCTCTGGTGCTTTTTTTTCTTTTTTCACGGAGCGGATGACACTTGTGTCATCCGCTCCGTATGTCCGCATATCACCCCATCCGTTTGCAGATGATATACGGACATAATGTGGCATTGCTGACATCCGATTTTGCATCTGTTCCGTTTTTTAAACAAAAATAGAGTTCTGTTCCGTTCCAAAAAATGGAACAGAACTGAAAGGACGAATATCGGATGTCGCTGACATCCGCAATGCCATTGACATACATTATGTCTGTATATCATCCGCAAAAAAATAGGATGATTTACGGACATGCGGAACACCCGTGTGAAAGGGCCCTTAAGCAGTAGTAAAGGAGAGTAAAGTGTGGACACCTGTGCAGCTGGACTGGATACTGGTGCAACCGCTATAATTTTTTCCCCTACTACTGCATCCTTACCACTAGATATTAACATTGCTTGTAACCTTGTTAAAAATAGATTTTAATTTCATATTTTAATTCTGATCTAGTTAATAAGAAGGTCAAATGTTTCTTATTAAACAAGCCAAATAAATAAATGAATAAATTAATTTGGTACTTGGCAGGCATACCAGCTTAATATTTTGCATGCCACACAAGGCAGGTTTTACTTACAAGGAAATAGCATCCACTCTTGACATTATTCCCCTGTCAGCTGTTCCAGCAGTTTTTTGTTCATAAAGATGTTACTTTGGAAATGCTTTGTGATGCTCCTATCTTTTCATTATTGCTGGTCATCCATGCTGTTTTTCTTTGCTTAAGGGCATGTCTCTTCAATTTATTCTTATTTAATCATTTTCTATTTTATTTTGATAAAGGAGCTTTATTTTCTTTGTCAGATCACTTAATTAGGCTCTGTGCAATATGCTTATCCCAGCAGTTACTTTTCAGTGTTTCATCACAAACAAATCCATTAAAAACACTTTAGGTCGGTGACTCATATGGGCTGTAAATCCTCAGCACACTGTCCTGAGTGAATTACAGTAGAAGAGAGATATTTCATATCACACAATAACGGCACAGTACGTGACCTTCTGTCATAATCAAGTCACATTTAAATTGTGTTGCCTTTTTTTTTCTAAAGCATCACAGGTTTTCCTCGGCATCTTCTATCTATTCTAAGCTTTTATAGATGAGGTGCCACTTGCATAATAATAAGCAGTTGCTAGCAGGGGTATTAATTACATAGAAGATTTGCATACTGAATAAAAATAAATTTACCATAAAATAACCCTTTTTAAGGCAATATTTTTGAAATGGTGATCTTATACCAACAAATAATATATACACTGAAAACCTATAGCATAATTCCACCATATATACACTTTACTTACCTATTTATTATATAAATATTTCACAAATTTATATTTAACTTATAACTTATTTCTGTAATTTGTTTTGATTGTCTAAAACACGTGTCAAACACAAGGCCAGGGGCCAAATCCAGCCATTTCTTGTGGCTCTCACACTTTACCTACAGCTGCAGCACCCCCCCCCCCCTTATCTCCGTTCCACTTTGTCTAACCAGTTGGCAGCTGAGAGGAGAACAACAGAACTCCTCCACCAAATCCTGTGCACCTCTGTGCAGCCGTGGAGAGGCTTGTCTCTTCCCTCCCATCTCAGCAGTGGCATTAGAGATCCCACAGAACCTGTGCCTCTCTGCAGCCACTGCACCCCCTCGTCTCCTTCTCCCCTGGTCTCAGCATTCAGCAGACTCCAGCAGATGACTCCAGCCCTCCTCTGGTCTTCCTCCAGACCCTGCACTTTCTGCTTCCCAGCCCCGCTCCCAGCTTCTTCCTAGCAGCAGCACAAGGTAAGGGGGTGCATTGTGATGTAAGGGAGGGTGGGGAGCTTGACTTCTGATGGTGGGGGGCTCTTGGCATCTAATGTAAAGGGGGGAGGGTGCTCTGGTCTAGTCTTACAGCTACAACAGGCCCTTAGAGGGTAACCATAATGCTGATGTGGCCCACGATGAAATCGAGTTTGACACCCCTGGTCTAGAAGGTTACTGCTGATACTTGTTAAATTGACAGCAGTTTATATTGGACTGGAACTGGAAGTGACCTCATGACATAGCTCCGGTCCTCCTAGACCATAAGGTTTAGCTAAGGCCATCTTTCTTCAGCTAATCTCTGTGGTCAGCCGCTGCAATTGCCAAATCAGTTTTGGGGCTACAAATCATCCAGGTAAGCCCGAGAACCGCCAGAAAGAGGCGAGAGGGGCCGCTTCTAAAAGTAATCCAACAGCTAACAGCTAATCAGCTGCTTTGATCACTTTTAACAGTTAGAGGATCACCGGCTGAAAAAAACAGTACTGGACAGGCACAGGCTGGTAGCAGACAGGCGGTGAGCGGAACCAGTGGAATAAAGGCAGAGGCTCACAGCAGGCAGTCCAGCAGGGATGGGTAAAAAAGCAAAGTCAGATGAACAGCTCATACACAGGCAGATGGATGAGGTGCGGATGCATGGGCAGAAGCAATGTCAGGATGCAGGTAGAGTCGATAACAGACCAGTGGAGCAGCAGCATGGGGAACAGGCGGAAGCGTGGTCAGAGGCAAGCCAGGATCAATGCAGGCAGAGTTCAGGAGTGGTCAAGACAAGCCAGGTCGGTAACAGTAGTCAGATGCAGAATAATGCTGTAGACAAGACAGCACTGAAGCATAGCACAGGCTCAGTTAAAATGTCCCACATACACATAGTGGAGATTCTACCAACATGTACCTGTACCTGTAACTGTAAGTCCACATAGTTGATATGCATACACATACAGTATATTCTACACGCATATAGTGCTGTCCATTCAGTTATTCACTTACTGATTGTATATTTGTTACCAGTACAATACCATGTTTTCCTTGCTTTAATGTGCGCCCCCCCCCGCTGGTCATCCAAATGCATACTACACTTATACATATGTTTCATTCAGTTCTTTATACATTCATTTGTCTGCCCTCTTACTAACTATCGTCACTCTTTTTCTTTTTCATTCATTTAACTCCTCCCAATTGCTTCCTATGTGCCTTACTGGCATTTGTAGTCCCACTGATCCCATGCTATTGTTTTGGGTTTTGTTATTTGTGCCACTCGCCTGACGTTTTTAATTTCAAATGTTTAATATTTTTTTATTCCACTACTTTTCCCCTCAGTATGTATTCTTTCAGATATATTTTTTTATTTAGTATTATGTAGTATAAATATTCGTTCATTGCTTTTTACTAATTGATTTTTATGTATCGATCTAATAGATTAATATTCCGGGCTGTGGCCGCTGTTGTCCCTGTTCCCGCCCATAGTCCCACCTATGACCTCGCCCCCAGTTTGTATATCAAGAAACGGTCATTTGTTCATAATTATAGGCATAAAAAAGGATCCAATTGACACTCAGAAACGCCTCCCGTCCCTTTTTTGTAATTTCCTGGCACTTGCAACATCCAGGGTCCTGCATTCTACGCTGGTCATGGCAGCGCAGTCGTCCTTCCTGGTCCTCTCTCCTGTGGCCCCCCTCTGCTGGTCGGTTGGGATTCTCTCCATCGGGCTGCACACTGGACCACCCCTGGGACTGTCAGGGTGCCAAGAAACCAGACCACACGGTAATGCAGGTAAAATAAAGCAGTTTATTGGAGTAAACAACAATAAACGCAGAGCAAGAGTGAAGAAGTGTGAGCAGGAACAAGATGGGGTCAAGTCCAGAAGTGGGTAGTCATCCAAGCCGGGCTCGAGTCCAGAAGTGGGTAGTCTACGGATGCAGGGGTCCTCTGCCGATGAGGGCTCGAGATCCAGGAGAGTCCTCAACCAAGCCAGGTCATACAGGGAGGAATACAGAGAACAGAAGACTGCTAGCAGGGATGCACCTTGGAGCACAAACGGAATGGCAAGGACTGCAACCCATCAGGGGATAGATATAGTCGGGTGTGCAGCATCATCACTGTGCAACACCCAGGCAGCATGCAAGTGATGATGCAATCAGAGTTTATAAGAAGCAGCAGTCTGCACATGTTCAAGATGGCTGCCAACAGGAGGGCAAGGTTAAGACCTTGACAGGGAGCACCTGTCACTGAATTCCCTGCTACATCCTATGACGAGCCTTTCTATATGTTAATGCTAGTGAGTTCATTTTTATCCTTTGGCAATTAAAGTCTTTTGTTTTCTGCACTTAGAGGCACCTTCTGTTTGATTTTTTTGTACTAGAGCTTGCTTCCCTCTTGTAGTTGCTGCCCAAGTGCTGTTGAGACTTGCCTGATCTGTATCTATTCCATTCCATTGCGGACATCTCCTGTAGCCATAATTTGTTATCCAGAATGCCCTTTATCTCTTTATCTCAGTTTAAATAGCCCGCTTGGTGCCAATTCGAGCAACAGATGCGCGTACGTGAGCATGTGCTCTCATGTGCACAAATATGCTCTGGAATGTGCACAATTTCTACAATTTATGTAAACGAACATGAATTAGCCTGTGCCAATGCACAGGACACTGTCTAAAAGAGTCACCCTGTCTGCTGGTATGTCTTTCCTGACAAACTTCCAACTGAGCATGTCTTTTCACTATGGCCCGATTGTGAAGCGGTTAAATATTCACTGATCTCCTTCTGTTCCACCATTGACATCCACAAATCCATCCTGGGCTTGAAGGTGAGACAGCGGAGTCTGTAATACATGGTTGGGGAAGTTGGGTGGGGGTCACTACCTTTGATGCTGTGCTAAGGTGATCGGGCAGCTGAATCATTTTCAGCAGAAAGCCCATCACCAGTTGAACAAATTTAAAGCAGTCTGAAGTGTGTTTAAATTCCTGCTTTGCCAGCTGCCATTTATAAACGCTGGTAGACAAGTGGTTAATCTCTCCAGTTATAAAAAAAAAAGTTTAACCACTTTACAACCGGAGGATTTTGCTGTCTTCCGTCCAGGCCACTTTTTGCGATTCGGCGCTGTGCGACTTCAACTGACAATTGCGCGGTCGTGCGACGCCGTACCCAAACGAAATTTACGTCCTTTTTTTCCCACAAACAGAGCTTTCTTTTGGTGGTATTTGATCACCTGTGCGATTTTTACTTTTTGCGCTATAAACAAAAAAAGAGCGTTTATTTTGAAAAAATAACAATATTTTTCACATTTTTTTATATGAAATTCCCCCCAAAAAAGATGTAAAAACCAATTTTTTTAAAAGTTTTTGGCCAATTTGTTTTATGCTACATATGTTTGGTAAAAAAAATCGCAATAAGCGTATTTTGATTGGTTTGCGCAAAAGTTATTGCGTTTACTAACAAAGGGAAAGATTTCTGTCATTTTTGGTGTTTTTTTTTTAATGCGTAATGGCGGCGATCTGCGATTTTTTTTGCGGGACTGCGACATTGCGGCAGACAGACCGGACCCCTGACTGACATTTTTGACACTTTTGGGGGTACCAGTGACATTACTGCAGTAATCAGTGCTATATATATGCACTGTTACTGTAAAAATGACACTGGCAGGGAAGGGGTTAATTTTATTGGAGAGGGAGGGGTTAATGTATGCCTGGTGCTTACTGACGTGTAGGGGGGGAGGTGACTATGTGATTCATGGACAGATCAGATGTCCAGCTATGCTGAACAGTCCGATCTGTCACTCCCTGTCACTATGGAGATCCGCCCGCTGTGTTTACACACAGCGGGCGGATCTCCAGACTCGATCCCCGACGATCGGGTAAGAGCAGCGGTGATCGCCGCTGCTCCTCCCCTGGCCCGACTCCCGCTGTGAATGAAAACAGCGGGAGCGAGCCTCCGGCGGCGCGCAAGCGCCGCCCAGAAGGGGGAGTGTCCAGTCACGTTAATACTACGTGGCTGGACGATAACGAACCACTCTGCCGCAGTAGTATTACTGTGAGCGGTTGCAGAGTGGTTAAATAAACTAAATGGCCTTATTATTTCCCTGAATTTGTGTTTAACTGCCTGGCTGGGACCCAAGCCATCTCTCTTCTGTAGTGGAAAACAGTATGGGCATTCCTCAGGTGAATTGGTCTGGTGATGTGGTGATGTGTCCATCAGTGAGATCCTCACAGGGTCCCAAAGACTTTAGTGGCTTTGTGATGATGTCACAATGATGAGTGGCATTAAGATAAGTTGCAGTGGTGGATCAGCAGTCAGCCAAAAGAGCCACCATGGAGGTTCACATGATTACAGATTCAGGTAAATTTAAAAAGAAGTTTGAATATTTTTTTATTTGTGAATGAATGGGAGTCGGGTAGGGGGAAAAAGGAGGGGGGGGCAGAGAATTGTGGGATACCTGTAAAATATTTAGCCTTGTACAGATATACCCTTGTATGTAAGGGTTCAAAGAAAGAATAAGTACAAATCCATGATAAAAATGAAAACAAAACTGCAATTATGAAGTCTTAAGCCCAGTCTGCATCTGTTATATCAATAACATATTTCTTCAGGAGAGCAAAGGGCAATACAGTTTTTTCTTTTATAACAGAGGTTCTATTTTATGCAGTATTTTACTGCTTTTTTAAGTTAACCCATGGTTAGAAGCTTGCAGCCCAAAAATAATCATCACTATAGCCGAGGACATTCCAAGAGACAGCAGTAGTTGGGAACATGCACAACCAAAGAAAAGGAAAAGTCATGAGTAGAAGTGAGGAGAAACATGAGCAGACTGCCTGCATTTAATTACCGTATAAAGAAGCCATTGTGTAATTTAATAACCTGTGATTTAATGTAGTTTGATGGCAACATATTGTGAGCAATGCACATACATATCTGAAGAGATACTAGGAATGGTTTAATATAATTCCGTAAGCAGAATATCTTGTTTCTGCAGATTGCTTTTTCTGATAACAGGAGATGTGGACCATCAGAGCTATTAAAATGTCCAGTATAGCCTGCTGGGGATAGCAAAAATAAGCAAAACAATGAAAATTTTGATTTTCTTTTACACTGTATATTTAAGGAATTAAAGCATGCCAAATTATTGAAGGAGTAGTCACCTTTGGTCTGAGAGCCAAACACAGATCAAGATTTCAGATTTCCTTGGATTAAAGAACGTATTCCATGAAAAGTGTGCCATGATGCCACATTCATTGGTGCACTAGGAGGTTTTTTTTTACTGTGATACACCCTTTAACCTCTTCCAGCATCAGCTTTCTTGTGGTCACATGAGCAGTAGGGAGTTGGTGCTAGAAGACTTCCCTCTGTAAGACCTGATCACAGGTCTGAATAAGGTTGCTTTATAATGATTAGCATGTGTCACTGACTTTGGGTCCTGCGCTGATCAATGTCTGAATGCTGAAGTATCTCCAAATCAAGGCCACCAGCCTAACATATCTTATTAGTACTTGCCCAGGGAACAAATGGCCCAGGTAACAAATGCCCCCCTACCCTCCAGCTCAAGTTAATTTATTGCATACTATAGAGCAGTGGTCCTCAACTCCGGTCCTTGGGGCCCACTAACAGGCCAGATTTGAAGTATTACCTTGGGGAGATGCAGACTAGAATATTGCAATCACTGAGCAGCAAATGAGATCACCTGTGATGTAATTAAGTTATCTTGAAAACCTTGCCTATTAGTGGGCCCCAAGGACCGGAGTTGAGGACCACTGCTATAGAACACTTCATCACATTAAAATCATTTATCACATTTTTCTGAGGAACTTCACAAAAAAAAATGTTATCCTGCTTCTGGTCTATTAAATACTGTGTACCATTGAAAGTGTTTTGTTATATCTACTAGATAGGTACAGACCCCCCCCCCCCCCAAAAAAAAAAAAAAAAATGTACATGTTGGCAGAAATCCAGTGAGTTTAAAATTTGTAGTGCCCTGCCCAGTTTAACTTTTTGATCTACAGAAAAATTAGCCCTTTGTTATGGAGATAAGGTGTTCTGTAGACACTCACTGTCTTTAGTTGACAATGCTGCTTATTTTCCCAAGATAGGTCCCGGCATCACCTCTCAGGGTAGCACACAATGTGTGCCCCATTCCTCAGCGGCATACGATGTCCGGTAATCCCATCCATCCACCAGTAGCGGGGTAAGGGGGGTGGAGGCGACGAAACTCCTGCCGGAAGCTGAAGTGTAGTGTGTGCGGTAAAATTATACTTGTGCTAGTAATAGTGGTGCACGATCCTTTTTGCTTAATCTGGTGTGTCAGAGAGGCTGAGGTAGTTTAAGTCAGGGGGAAGGACCTGAAAATCCAATTTACCAATCAGCTCATGCAGGGGAAGCACTACACCAGCATTGGTATGTTATACATAGTTACATTGGTCCAGCTTGGATCAATGTAACTATGTATATACCATATAGGGCTGATGCATCTGAAAGTTGGAATCACTAAAGTAGACACCGCTACTTCAGTGATGTTCACTGAGAGGCTGGCCTTTGTGAATACAGATGCTCAGCCACTCAGCATGGCCACCATTTACAGAATATTTTGCATTTTCTAAATCAATGCAAGACAGGCTTTGATTGAACGAGGTGGAGAGGTGGGGCAGTAATATCAGAGAACACTTGGCATTTTTTCAGAAAATGCAAAGCCTTTTCTGAATGATGCTCGTGATGTTTGGCTGGCTTGGCAGCAAGTGGAGATCACTGAAGTAGCGGTGTCTACTTCAGTGATTTCAAGGGACATCTGCCAGGTATAATGTATACATAGCTACATTGGTTCAAGTTGGATAATTAACTATGTATAACGTACTTATGCCAATAATTATTCTTTAAAGAGGCTTGGATAAACTTGCAAATGCTGGTGTCTTCTTTTGTTTTGCTGGCTTTTGTTGTACCGGGGCGTAGATAAGGGGGGAGAGTCAGGGGGGTACAACCCCCCCCAAACCCCCCCCCCCCCAGCATCAGCCAATTTCACAGCAGCTAGGCTATCAGCTGCGGGAGCTGCACTGCCACTGGGAAGACCACCTGTCTCATCCACAAGGCTGACAGGCAGGGCCCGGCTGGGATGCTGGATACCAGATGAAAATACATTTGGTCCCGATGTGCCTGCATTGTAAAACAACATGTCAGTACTCGGGAGGTCCCGTATGATGTCAGGAGGGAGGGAAGAAGGCACTTCTCATGAGCTTCAGCTACCTATTGGCTGAGAAGGCAACAGGGGGCGGTGCTCCTGTCTCCTCAGCCAATGGGTACACAAATTGCATTGTCCTTCCCTTCAAATTCATTCCGCGGGCTTCCTGTCTTGGTTTGGGAAGAAGTAACTCTGATGTGGGGAGATGCATGAACAGAAGCTGCAGAACTGCATGCAATGAATGACCTTCCTGCAGTGATTGAGGTGAGGGAGGAGAAAAGTTACTATCACTTTCTCCTGCTACATCAGCATCTTTTACCCTTCCCTCTTTGTACTACATGGCTCCACATGTTCCCGGTAAGACCATGCTATAATCAGACACTAACATACCGATCCTTTTTCCCTGCTTTCCAGTTCACTTTCTCCTGGTACTTTCTGCTCTCCACACACATACATCTGCACTGAACAAGTCCTACAGCCATCAGTCCCAGATGTGGGCATTACATACTAGGAGTCTACACACTGACTGTTTGCCTTCCATCCCAGCCTACTGTACTTCCAACTGTTCTGAAGCCTGATACCTTTTTTGCAGTCCTTTAAGATTACTTTTTTTTTCTTCCAGCCAGCAGGCTAGTATAGTACTAGAGTGAGACACAGGCTGCAGTGTTTGCTATACTGTTTCTACTTTTGACAGGAGTAGTATTATATACAGTGCAAACACTACTGTCTGCAGCCATGAATGATACAACCACAGCACCTGTAATCATAATTATCATGCTGATGATCACACTGTACAACCTATATACAGTACAGTCACATGCAGTACACTGTGATCATCAGCATGATGTGGCTGTGTCATTTATGGCTGCAGACAGTATTACATTGTATATTTTTGCTCAGGGCTTTTATTCAGCTGAAATGTGGCACTCCTAGACCCTGCACTCTGTTTGTAGCCCACCCTGGACCCTGTGCTCTGTGCGTAGCCCACCCTGGACCCTGTGCTCTGTGCATAGCACACCCTGGACCCTGCAATCTGTGTGTAGAACACCCTGGACCCCACACTCTGTATGTAGCACACCCTGAACCCTGCACTCTGTGCATAGCACACCCTGGACCCTGCAATTTGTGTGTAGCACACCCTACACAGTAACCCTGAACCCTGCAAAAAACAAAATAAAAAAAATGCTCAGCAATCGTAAGAATGTGTGTATACATATGTACTATATATATATCCTGTGTGTGTGTGTATACACACATACACGTGCGTTTGAGCTTTGGGGGTGCACACCCTAATGCAATAGGCTGCGCACACCTATGGTTACTAGGCTGGACATCTGAACTCCAGTAACCACCTTTAACATACAAAAAGTTTAATCACAGTGAAAGTAGGGGAAAAAAAAAAACTGTTGATACGTTTCATGCTGAACTAACGCTTACTCATAACGCAATGTGTTATGAATGCATTATGAGTAAGCGTTAGTTCAGCATGAAACTTATTAGCAGTTTTTCCCCTACTTTCACCGTAATTGCTGTATTTTTAAGAACCTATTTCATATTAAAGTATAACTAAAGGTAAAACATTTTTTTTTTCATTGTGGACAGAGTGGAGAGGGATTAGATTGCTTGTCAGTTTTTATTGCTGCCTGTGTATGAGTGACAGATTGGTATGAACCAACCGGGAGCAGTATTCATTCTTCAGTAAAACTGGGGCTTAGCCGCAGTCTGTACTGGGCCCCATGGTTTCTAATGGTGGCCCTGCTGATAGAACAGTGGATAGAGAATAGCTTATTCACTGTATCGACAGCTTGATTTGGCCCCACCCAGTGGCAAGGAGAAAGTGCAGGGGGAGGCATTTTGGGAAAGTAGAACTTATTGGTAGGACCAAAGAGCAGGAGCATGCAGAGAGAGCCATCAGCGGCTGGGAAGCAAGCAGCCTGCAGTACAGGAGAAGTTGGGTGCAGAGAGTTCTGGGTAAAAAATTTGATGAGGCATGAGGTGTGCAAGCCAGGGGAGAGAGTAGCTGTGCAGGGAAAATCACCTGGAAACAATGGCGAAATCTGGGGACACACACAAAGACAAAGCAGCTCTCTCTGTACTCGGTTAGGAAACCCCAATTATCCAGAAGCTCAGCCCTAAATAAAAAAAAAAGCCCCTCTATAAACAGTCTTACAGACTGACCTTTTTAGAAACCAGACATTGAAGCCATGTTTACTATTTGCTTCACTAACAGATGTGCCTGCTGGGGGCGCTGTATATACTGTATATCAGCCTTTCTCAACCCATTCAAAACAATGGAACCATTGAAATAAATTAGTCTCGGGGAACACCTGCTAAAAATTAAAAATCTAGAACTCATGACACATTAGTGTGACAGTCAGTGGGAAGAATGCTCCTTACTCTTGTCATCATTGGGAAGAATTACCTCCTTACAGATAGCTAAAAGGAACAATGGTGTCATTGGAAACTTATCTGAGAGGCAGAAATTGGCCATTTCTCAAGGAACCCCTAGCAACCTCAGGAGGAACCCTAGGGTTTGACAGAACCCTGGTTGAGAAACCCTGCTGTATATATACACACCACAATTTATCACAGCATGGCAGGCATGCTAATTATTGTTCTCTGGGTACTCAAGGCTGAACCCCCCCCCCCCAGGAAAGAAAAATATCTATGGCCCTGTGTTGTACAGTAGTGAGACCCACTAAGCGTTAGCACTTATTTCTACTTTATGTATTGGCTAAATTTGTTTAGAATTTAGTAATGACACAGAGGGATCTATTTAGGACAAATTCACTGTGCAAATGTCTCAGCAATCCCACAGATGTTGTGATTAATCCCCGTAATGTGTCTAATGTTTATTTCCTATGATCCTCATCTAGTGCCCACAATGCAGTATTTTTCTGATTGAGATATTTCAGGAAAATACCACAATATGGCCAGTGAATGGAGCTGATGTTCATAGAAAATAAAAAAAACGGGCATTACAGATGTTATTCACGGCGACTGTGCAAATGCCGAGCCATTTTCATGATACATTTTTTTTTATAAGTAGAGAGTATAGGGTTTTCCTACTTTAGTTTACAGGTTTTCATTAAATTTCAGTGTTTACTCCTGTAGATACTTTAAACAGCTAAAGCTGAACTCCAGGCACTAAAAAGCATTATCTTTTCCTGCTTGCTTTCCATAGATTGAGGATGATGAATAGGGTGATATACTTACCCAATTCCTCACTTCCCCAGTATGTGACGCTCTCCTCCACTGTCCAACGCTGTTGGGTTGTTGGAGTCTCTCAGCATCCTCCTGTACAATGCAGAACTGCTGGGATGACTACGGAGAGCTTTGACTGGTTAGGCAGTAAAGCAGGAAAGGGAGGGGGCATCAGGGGTCCAGTTTATCATCTTATTTAATTTTCCTAAGGCAAAACAAGCAGTTAACTCTTGAACAAACCCTTTTTGCTCCCGTGCAGCTTCAACCTAATCTATAGGTGCCTTATACCTATATAACTACAGAGTTGCTGCAATCAATCTGTCACTTCAACACCAATATACATCTGTACATGTAAACATGTGCAAAACAATGTTGTGCCACATATACACCCTGAGAAAGTCACCTGACTGGAGACGAAACACGTTGGGTATATGTATACTGATTGTGTCAAAATGGTTTTGGTCGCAGGGTGTCTAGGCGCACAAAAAGGAGGGGTAATTAGGGGTGCCACATCCTGAGTTACAAAGTAGAGAGAATGGAAGGAAGGGATTGGACTTTATAGGCACCAGTATTAAAATTGTATATTCTTTATTGAAAATTCACAAGAACACATTAATAACAAAAACACAAAAGAAAAAGGATATAAAAAGACCAACATACAATATACATAAATTGCAGTAAGGCGGCAAGGCCTCAAAACAGTGTGCAAATCGCATAGCCTGTCAAGTACTAATATTTGTAACAACAATCACAAGTATTACAAAATAACCTGTGTTCATAAGGCGGCCCTGGAGAAGGATAATGACCGTCTCCAAAGGTCGTCTGTACAGAATGGATACACAGATGTTGGGTTGAATCCCAGCTGCCCTACATGTTTCGCTTAACCAAGTAAGCTTCTTCTGGAGCATATGATGAAAACAAACATCTGAGAAAGATTTCAGGTGAGAGAACCTTGTAATAAATCAAGCCTGGAAGGCTAGAGATGATAACGAGGGGGGTCGGTACGCTGTAGTTGGAGCAGAATGCCTAATACAATTGCCAGGAATAACATAAGACAAGGTACTTCATATAACATGGGTATAGATCAAAGTGAGGGCTCGTTGTTATGGGAGTCCGATCCCAAAAAGGGATTATGTAAAGCGGCCGAAGGAAAGAAAAGCCCCGGCCAGCAGACCCAAACAAGGACAGGCGAGGTGAATACACCTCATATGCCTAAGACCCAGGTGTATTCAGGCACATATATGCTACCAATTCAGTGACCGTATGTGTGCCCCCCCGGATGGGGATACCGCCAGCCATATGTATACTGATTGCTGGTAACCCTGCAAAATCTGTTTTAACCACTTTCTGACCAGTCACATACCTGGTACGTCATTGGTCTTCAAGTGGTCATACTGGAATGATGCCTGCAGTTGCAGGCATCACCTTAGTACCATTTTTTAGAGCCGGCAGTTTGCTCTCTTGTATTGGTTATCAGAATGGCTAACTAGCTGCTCGATTTCTATTACAAGCAGCGGGAGGGGGCACCCCCCCTTCCCGCCACCTTCCGCAGCTTGCTTGGACTCTCCTGTCCCATACCAAGATCTGCTTTGATTAGGTTTCTGATATGGCAACATGGAAGCAATGACCTGACATCACTTCTGGTTTACCCGGATGTCATATGCGCCATTTCTAAAACATCTAAAGTATTCAAAAACACAGCTCTTGTTTTTTGGATGCTTTTAAGTGCAAAGGAGAAATTTGGGGTCCTTTTTAATGCCAGATCCCCCAATAAAGAGTGCCTGTCACTTGCTTAATGTTGTCATAAGGATGTTTACATTCCTTGTGACAGCAATAAAGTGATAAAAAATGTAAAGCAACAAACAAATAGTTAAAAAAGCGCCCCTACTTCCCATGCATGGGCGTGTAAGATTTTAAAGCGTGACATTTTGGCTATCTATTTACTCAGCATAACATAAATAATATTTTACAAAAATTGTGTAATGTATTATTTTTTGCAATAAAATTCATAAAAGTGTGTTTTTTTTCCGTAAAATTGCATTTAAAAAACCTCTGAGCAAATACCCTGGGACAAAAAAAACCCCAGCAATTTATTTTCTAGGGCCTCTGTTCTAAAAATATATAAAATGTTTGGGGTTCTAAGTAATTTTCTGGCAAAAAAAAAACCTGATCGCTACATGTAAACAAAAGTACCAGAAAAATCCTGGTCCTTAACCACTTCCCCACCAGGCCTATTTCGGACACTTTTTGTTTACAAGTTAAAACCAGTATTTTTTCCTAGAAAACTACTTAGAACCCCCAAACATTATATATATTTTTTTAGCAAAGACTCTGGAGAATAAAATGGCGGTCATTGCAATATTTTTTGTCACGCGGTATTTGCGCAGCGGTCTTTAAAACGCCATTTTTTTGGGAAAAATTACATTTCACTGCATTTAAAAAATACTAAACAGTAAAGTTAGCCCATTTTTTTTGTATATTGTGAAAGATGATGTCACGCCGAGTAAATAGATACCCAACATGTTACGGTTTAAAATTGCGCCCCCCCCCCCCGTGGGATGGCGACAAACTACGGTCAATAGAGATCTCAATAGGCGACACTTTAAATTTATTTAACGGTTACCAGTTTAGAGTTAGAGTGTAGCTCTTTTTTTAAAATTATTGCTCACGCTCTGGCGATCGCGGCGATACCTCACATGTGTGGTTTGAACAGCGATTTCATTCGCGGCTCGACTTCCGTATACGTTTTTTTTTGTGCGTGAGCTAACGGTGATCGGGGCGGCTAAATTTTTTTTTTTTCCCATTTATTTTATATATTTTTTTAACTTTATTACAGTTTTTTTAAAAAAAAAAAAATCTTATTGCTGTCACAAGCAATGTAAACATCCCTTGTGACAGCAATATGCAGTGACAGGTACACTTTATGGAGGGATCGAGGGTCTAAAAGACCCTAGACCCCTCCACTACACTTCCCTGTATGCAAAACGCCGAAAACTGCGTTTTTGCATACAGCCGTTTTTCAAATTTGCCACCGTTTTGCAGCACACTAACCCGGAAGTGACGTCATGGACGCCGCCTCCGGGTTACGTCATCGGAGACCCGATCAATGCCGTTTCCGGCATTCATCGGGACTCCATCCAGCCAGCGGATGCGCTGGCTGGGTGCTCGGGGCTCCCGGTGAGACGGGAGCCCCGGTAAAAGCCGCGGAAGGCGGCGGGAGGGGGGGGACGTCCCCCCCCGCCCCCGGGTAACGATCGAGCGGCTCCCGAGCTGCATCGATTGGTACCAATGGAAAGCCGACCGTCGGCTTCAAACAACGGTACTGGGATGATGCCTCTAGCTAGAGGCATCATCCCGGTATACCCCCGAAAAATTTACGACGTCATATGACGTCCACCCAGGGGGAAGTGGTTAAAGTGATATTAAAAATAACAAACATGTTATACTTACCTGCTCTGTGCAGCAGTTTTGCACAGAGCAGCCCGGATCCTCCTTTTCTCTGGTCCCTCGCTGGTGCTCCTGGATCGCATCTCCTCCCTAGTGACGTCACCATGCTGACGGTGCCGTCCACAAAGCTTTCCAGCCCTCGACTCTTATGACAGATGTCTCAGCCAGCTCCACATCCCTGACAGTGCTGTACAACTGGACTCCTCCAAGCGTTCCCTGCTATGCAGTGGCGACCATTTTATGGGGTTTTTTTATCATTGATGAGCCTTCCTGTGTTTTACATTATGTAAGTTGCTACAATTACTACAATTATGAGCTTATTAAACTATATTACAGTATACATTTAGAGGTGCTTCTCTTTTTCCCCTTTTGTTTTCACATTTATAGAGTAGGGAAACCAGTAGCCATGACTGCACCCTAGGCTGATGCCTAGTTTGCCTAGTGGTAGCACTGGCCATGGCTGCCTGTGTAGAGAGCAGAGCTGTGGGAGGGATCCAATAGGTCCTCCTACTACAGGCTAACTGCAGAAAACTACAGGAGTGGGCAGATACAAGGCCAGTCAGACCAGTCTCTCTGCACAAAGATAGAGAGAGAGAGAGCGCAGCAGTGACTGGTACAGGAACAAAGGGGCAATTTATTTAAACTGGAGCATGCAAAACAGTGGTGGCTGGTGAAGTCTTACGATGCTGGGTCGCCAGACCCTGCTCTTCATTGTTGACCCATCCCACTTCTCAGAATCCCCATCCACTACTTATAGACCCCACCCACTCTGTTCCAACCTTCTTTTTGGGATTATAAATAAGTGTCCAGCTTTAAAAAAACAAAACAACAACTTTTTGATGGGCTATAATAAGTAAAGCTCTTAAGATGCAAACCATTGGTGTCACCACTAGGATTACCAACATTCCTTCCTAATAATGCTCATCAGTCACTGGTTCAGATCATCTGCTGCTGGGCTTACTGGCACAGTGAGTGGCACTGGCAAGTCTGGCAGGCTGGAGTCAGCGTGAGCTGCATTATTAGGAAGGAATGTTGGTAATCCTAGTAGTGACACCAATGATTTGCATCTTAAGAGCTTTCCCTATTACAGCCATTTTTTTTTTTTAAGCTGGACACTTATTTATTCCAAAGGTAAAAAATGCCATATTCAGTAAGGCAGCTATTGAAACTCTTAAACCTCAGTCAGGTCACCTGATTAGACTTTTTTCTACTCGACCTAGCAACAGCAGCACAGATAAGAGTGAAACTCAACAGAAAAAATAATTATCGTTTCTTTTTTTTTTTGTTTACTTATTTTTTTTTTCTGCAACAAAACTGGTGGGGCGCTGTCCCAGGAGCCCCTTTATATGAGCCTCCACTGGCGCAAAATCTGGTGCAGCTCTGCATAGAAACTAATTCGATTCCAGGTTTTATTGTCAGAGCTTAATTGAAACAGCTGAAGTTAGAAGCTGATTGGTTACCATGCACAGCTGCACCAGATTCTGAGTGCACCAGTTTTAACTGCAGTGGATAAATACACAAATGGCACTTTTCCACTGCAAGTACCGGCTAGTACCAGCTTGGCTCTACTCGGCCCTGCTTGGCCCGGTTTGCTTTTCCACTGCGGTACCGCATTGGTATAGTGTCGGAACGGTTCGGTACGGTACGGTATAGGTTTGCTTTTCCACTAAAGTAGTACTAAAGTTAAGTGGGTGGGATAACAACGGGGTGGGTGTGATTCTCTGACCAATCAGTAGCTAGTAGTGACTGCATGCAAAGGATTGTGGGATATGGTACCAGTTTGGTACCTGTTGGAACCACAATCGAGTAGGTACTGTTTTTTCAGAGCCGTACCGTACCGTACCGTTCGGTTCCATGCAGTGGAAAAGCAAACCTATACCGTACCGTACCGAACCGTTCCGACCCTATACCATGCGGTACCGCAGTGGAAAAGCACAAAAGCGTGCCGAACCGGTACGGTTCCATGCAGTGGAAAAGCGCCAAAAGTATACACATGCCTATTGTATTTAGGCAATAATTGCTTATCCTGGAGATCGACTTTATTAGGATGGAGAGCAATTAAATGTAAAAAGCATGTGTACTTTGACTCGCACTTGTGAAAGCACAAAACAAAAAGGTTTATATGGTAAAAACCCATAGGCTAATCCATCCTGGGGCTCTGCATTTTTTACTTAAAAAACGAATACAGCTAATATGTTTTGTAGACGACATTTTGCTAATATTCTTGTGTGCTCCTTGAGTACAGAGCTGTCTTTTGTTAGTGACTGTGCCAATCTCTAAGAGATTACAAAATACAAGTGGAAAAAAAAATTATACTATATGCTTTTCCCAGTAGCACTGAAAGAAAGATTTGCAATGTAACTACAGTTACAATATAGAAAAACTCCACAGTCTGTAATGGCAATAAAACACTATCAAATGCCACCACTGGAAGACATAAGCAGCAAGCCTACTGCTGCATAACATATTGGTGCTGCAAAAAAAAAAAAAGTGTCCTGGATGTAGGGTTGCCCCTTTAAACTAGGATAGATATTAATTACACAGGTTCTGAGGCTGATATAATGAACATAAGGCACTAAGTGAGTATAATTACCACCTTAATCAGCCACAGAACCTGTGCAATTAATATGTGTCCTGGTTTAATGGGATGAGATGGCAACCCTAGTCGTATGAGAATTTTCATAACTTTTGTAAACTCTTTATTTTTAATGAGATTAGTATTGGAAAAAAAATTAGAATATTGCAAAAAAAAAAAAAAAAAAAAAGATAGACAAGGACAGTTAAATGCGTACAACATTTAACATATAACAAATGTACAGATCATTTGACATTCAACCTAGATGCAAAGGGGGAGATTTACTAAAACTGGAGCCCTCAGAATCTGGTGCAGCCGTGCATGGTAGCCAATCAGCTTCTAACTTCTTCTTGTCCAATTAAGCTTTGACAATAAATCTGGAAGCTGATTGGTTTCTTTACAGAGCTGCACCAGATTTTTCATTTTCCAGTTTTAGTAAATCTCCCCCATTATGTTCCAAATCAAGGTGAATAGAGGCATAAGCAGAACCCAAAGTGATAGCCTGCTGTGTGGTTGATCTTGTATTTGGCAGCACTCTTAAGCTGAATACACACTATCCAACTTTTGTGGTTAGATTTCCTTCAGATTTACCTTTTCTATGTAGTGCAAGGGCCTGCCAGATTGCATACAAATTGAAAGTGTTTAGGTTTGACCTCATATTATATGGTTTTGGTAAATCTAAAGGAAAAAGTATTCAGAAAATCTTATAGTGTGTATGGCCCATTATAGAGCATGACCCCAGTTTGAAATATATGCTGAAAGCTCCAGGGAATTTGGCAGTTTTTCATGACCAAAGAGCATTTATTAATAGATAAAATAGCTGAACACTAAATTCCAGATTCCGATATGCCTCCGCCTGCAGATCCCTATAACCACCAGGCCAATATTGCTGACTCCCTAACAGCCAGGAGCCATGAACAGAAAGTTGTCACATTTAGCAGTAGTACTGCTGCTGCTAAAGGTTTCACCACACACTACAGCTGGAGGTTGGCTTGGCCAAACCCCTATTTGTTCGGCCATTCACATGGGAATCTCTATAGACTATGTACACAATGCTGACCGCTCATGTTATTTCCTCAGCTGGTCCAATGTTCTTAGCCAGTAGTGTTAAGCCCCGTACACACGCGTCGAAAATTGGCAGGGAATTTTCGTCCAACGACCGATCTGCCGATTTTCGGCTTGTTAGTATGATGCTTCCGACAACCAACACCGACTTTTCGGCCGAAAAAAATCTGGTGTGCAGACTATAAAATTTTTGTTGGCCGTCAGCACAACGGCCAATTTTTGTGCAGTCAGTACAGATTTCGACAGGGAAAAATCTGATGAGCAAGTCTTGGCATGCTCAGTGAAGAAAGAACACAAAGAAAGCAACCCAACACATTAGACAGCACCGTGCTGTAATCTGTTATAATTGAACAGGATCTCCTTTTTTCTAGGGTTACAATAACTTAAAATAGGCATATATTTCTCTCAACAAACATACTGTAGGTAAAGCTACCCACCAATTTCTATTTACCATAAAAAATATTAGTTGTAGTATTGTGTTCTGAACAAAAAATGAGTTTCTACTGAGAGATATCAGTGAAGCCTGGAGGACAGGAACTGTACTTGATTATCTGCATTGCACCAATTTATTAAACATAAAATGTACTTCACATGGCTAGTACTCAAAAGACCCTACAGCTATGATCCCTCAGTACACTCAGCCCCTTATGTGGTAAAGGATTTCAACATTGTTTACATGGGCTTCAATCGATTTCTGATTCCACTGTAGCAACATAGCACTACTTTCACCGAACATGTTATTTACTTCCACAGAAATCTTCACATCCAAGAAAATCTACAAGAAAATGCTTTTCCAATAACTGCATCCTTTAGGGCTTATTCATATTCTCAGCCAGTCAATCAAGGATTTTATTTCATGACAGCTTGTATCTATTACTACTAGATAAAGAAAAGATCCCTATAAATGTAATAAAAATAAAAATTACATGCTGTAATTGAAAAAAAAAATAAAAATGAAAATCACAGAATTTATTAACATAAGATTGTTGTGAGCAAGATTTATAATGACCCTGTATTATGCCCATACTAGTTAAAGTGGAACTGAACTCAAATGTGAAGATTTTCTTTATTATAGGGAATATGTGGAAATGTTATTTGATCCTACATGACACCCTGAAAAAAAATCTACTTTGAATTACTTCTGAAAAAAAACAAAAAAAAAACAGTGTACTTCCTGGTATGTGAGGGTGCCATTGCCTAGGCACTTATAGTGCCTATAGCCTCATAGCTGTATATCAGCAGTGGGAGATCTAAGGCACTTCTGCTTCTGACTGCTAGTCCTAGGAGATTTTACTGATGTCTATACCATGCTGGTGGTTCCTTGCTTGGAGGATATGACACGAGGATGCAAAGCCCTGCCTAAGATGGCCACATTCATAGAGGCACTGCAGAAAAGGGCATAGTAAGTCAGTGATGGGGAAAATATGAACTGCAGGGAGTCTGCCGGCAATATTGGTGATTAGTCCTTACCAGGCCCGGATTGGCTAATCGGGAGCATCTGGAGAATTCCAGATGGGCTGGTCCATTTGGGGTGCAGGCAGGGCCGGTGTAATGCCGAAAGTTACAAGTATCATCTGCTCTGTACATGTCCATATCTGTGATGAAGGGGGGGGGGGGGCACACTGGGAGCTTTTGCCTTCTCCTGCCTGACAGGGGTGAATATCATTCTCCCTCCTGTCACTGTACAACAATGTATGATCCTCGGACTTGTTCATTCCATTCACTTCACCTCTGCCTTATCTCTCCTTCAGCTGTTTATCACTCTACTCTTTACAAGCTCCCCTCCCCCCTGTCAGCTTCTTCTACTTCCCCGTTCCCGGCCAGGTCACTTGAGTCTTCCTTGTTGGTCACTTTCACTTTGTCCGCAGCATGTCGTCTCTTTACCTTCCCTGAACAATAGTAAGGGCTCTTTCACACGGCCGCTCCGTGTGAAAGCTCCGCTGCGGTCCTTTTATTTTTTCACGGAGCGGATGACATTTGTGTCATCCGCTCCGTATGCCCGCATATCATCCCATCCGTTTGCGGATGATATGCGGACATAATGTAAGTCTATGGGGATTGCGGATGTCAGCGGGTGACACCGCTGACATCCGATTTTCCTTCCTTTCCGTTTTTTGAACGGAACAAAAATAGGGTTCTGTTCCATTCCAAAAAACGGAACAGAACTGACAGGAAAAAAATCGGATGTCAGCGGATGGTATTCCGCTGACATCCGCAATGCCATAGACTTACATTATGTCCGCAAATCATCCGCAAAAAAATAGGATGATTTGCGGACATACGGAGCGCCCGTGTGAAAGGGCCCTAAGTCAACACCGAGTCTTCTGCTCCTCTCTCCTGTTCACATTAACCCTTCACCTTCTTCTTTCAGCTGTCCACTCCATCATGCAGATTGCTCTTCAGAGAGCATTTGACAAGAGGTAAGGAGCCGTTGTATCGCCTCCCTACTGCCTGAAACAAACCTTCTACCATTATTAGCCTTATGGGGTGGGGGGGGGCACAGCTTGCCATGTTTGCCCTGGGCACTGAATGACCTTGTCTCGGCACTGGGTGCAGGGGGTTCGGTCACAACATCTGAGGGGGTGTCGTGTAGCATGACAGTGAAGGCAGTTTTATTCCAGGACAAAGCAGTGTCCCAAAATGAAACGCACACTGTGTGATTCCTGAACTGGTGATTCCAGTGACATCAGGCACACACAGGCAGAAGCCGGGCATTCATAGCGGAAGAGGGTTTTAATTCCTCCTCCTCCGCGCCAAGAAAGTAGCTCAACCCACCTCCTCAATTACAAGGCTGTAGAGAACAGTGCGCCTTTGCAAACTTATATTCTGAGGTTTTAATTACATTATTTTAATATAGTCAGTCGTGAACTAAAGTGGGCCGGTCTAAGGCATGAAACTCCAGGGCTGAAAATGAGTCCCACTCCGGCCCTGGTCCTTACTTGCCTTTTATAAGCACAGCTTTCCAAATTAAGTTCTTCTTTAACCACTTTAAGACCAGAAGATTTTCTTGCTTAATGACCAGGCCTTATTTTGTGATTTGGCACCGCATTATTTAACAGACAATTGCGCAGTCGTGCGACCCTGTACCCAAATAAAATTGACGTCCTTTTTTCTCCACCAACAGAGCTTTCTTTTGTTAGTATTTGATCACCTGTGGGATTTTTATTTTTTGCGCTATAAACAAAAAAAGAGCGACAATTATGAAAAAAAATAAATATTTTTCACATTCTGCTATATAACATCCCCCCCCCCCCCCCAAATGTAAAAATCAAAATTTTTTAACATTTTAGGCCAATTTGTTTTCTGCTACATATTTTTGGTAAAAAAAAATCGCAATAAGCGTATTTTGATTGGTTTGCGCAAAAGTTATTGCGTCTACTAACTACGGGAAAGATTTATGTCATTTTTATTTTTATTTTTTTTTACTAGTAATGACAGCGATCTGCGATTTTTTGCAGGACTGCAACATTGCGGTGGACAGATTGGACCCCTAACTGACATTTTTGACACATTTGGGGGTACCAGTGACATTACTACAGTAATCAGTGCTAAAACTATGCACTGTTACTGTAATAATGACACTGGCAGCGAAGGGGTTAACCCTGTGGGTGATCAAGGGGTTAAATGTGACCCTAGGGGAGTGAACTGTGGGGGTTGGGCTTGTGAGATGACCATAAAGACATGCGATCCTATATAGAAGGATCACATAGTCTCTGTGATCATCTCAGGGAGAAGGACGGACGGCTGTATTTACATCAGCCGTCCGTCCTTCTCTGTCAGCGGGAAGAGATCGCCGGTGTCAGGCGGCAATCGGAGCCTCCTGACACATGCACTTTCTCCCCAGCTGACGAGTGGGGGCAGGAGTGCGCTGCGGGCGGCGAGCGCTCGCCCCCTAGCCTCCTGAGAGCGAGCGAGCGACGTAGAGCTACGTAGCTTTGCCCAGGAGCGGCTGGCTGACGCAGTAAATCTGCGGCGGGCAGTCGTCAAGTGGTTAAAGAAATATTTTCACTTTATAAGAAAAACCATGCGCAAACTGTACAATCTTCTTATGCTCCCCTGCCACCCCAGTCAGACCATCTGAGCATCTAAATTTCTTCTTGCTTAGCCCAGGACAATGCAGACTCATTTCTACTCCACTTGACAGCTCTTGGGCATGGTGGTTGGCTGTTAAGGCAAAGAAGACTGCATTGTGGTTAGGAAGGGAGACTGAATCTTTATGATCCCTTCTTTAAATCAAACCTGTAAGTAATATTTCCTAATATAGGCAAATTTTTAGTTTTTAATAAAGGAAGAATACGTGTGCTCAATTTTAAATTAGTTTTCAATGTGCAGTTCTTTGTGCTGAGAACAAGTGTAAATCCTGAAGCCCTGCTAACTAGCCATGAGTTGTAAACTGTCTCTCATCTTACTGAATATTTACCCTATTGTCGACCACCCCATGTACATTTACTGCGGGGTGGTGCCTTATGTGCGCAGAATCACATACAGGTACATTCTGCTTTTCGGGGTCTGGGGCGTACATGTGCACCGCCGGTGACCCACTCCCACTGTGATTGGACACAGACACAACCAATCAGTGAACTCAATGTCGTTCGGAACATAGGCACAATCGCTATTCTGTGTCAAGGGAATGCTGTAATCCTGTGTTTCTACAAAGAAGGAACACGGATCTCTGCCTTCCCACAGTAAAAGCACCTCCACACAGTTAGCAAGCACTCCCTAGGAACATATTTAACCCTTTGATCGTACCTGATGTTAACCCCTTCCCTGCCAGTGTCATTAGTGCAGTTACTTATATTACTATATTTGTAGCACTGATCACTGTAATAATGTCACTGGTTCCCAAAAAGTGTCACTTAGTGTCCGATTTTGTCTGCAATGTCGCAGTCCCGCTATAAGTCGCTGATCGCCACCATTACTAGTAAAAGAATAAAAATCCCATAAATCTATCCCATAGTTTTTAGACGCTATAACTTTTGCGCAAACCAAACAATATACACTTATTGAGGGTTTTTTATTTTACCAAAAATATGTAGCAGAATACATATTGGCCTAAATTGATGAAGAAATTTGATTTTTTTTTCTTCTATTTGCTATGTTTTATAGCAGAAAGTAAGAAATATATACATATATATTTTTTTTTCAAAATTGTCAGTCTTTTTTTGTTTATATCGCAAAAAACAGTTGATCAAATACCACCAAAAGAAATTTCTATTTGTGAGAAAAAAAGGACATAACATTTCTTTGGGTACAGTATTGCACGACCGAACAATTGTCAGTAATGTCGTGCCATATCGCAAAAAATGCTCGGTCATGAAGGGGGGGGGGTAAACTCCCAGAGCTGAAGTAGTTAATACTTAAAGTGATATTAAGCCCTCAGTTTTTAAGCACTTTTAGCAGCTGATTAAATCACTTACTGAGTGTGCAGTGTTTTTATCTTTTAAACCCTCCCTACGCTCCAGTTTAGGTTGGCGTCATGACAACTGCTTATATTTCTTGTTTAACCACTTAAGCCCTGGAGGATTTGGCTGCTCAAAGACCAGGCCCTATTTTGCGATTCGGCACTGCGTAAATTTAACAAACAATTGCGCAGTCGTGCGACGGTGTACCCAAATTAAGTTGATGTCCTTTTTTTCCCACAAACAGAGCTTTCTTTTGGTGGTATTTGATCACCTTGTGTGATCTTTATTTTTTGCGCTATAAACAAAGAAAGAGCGACAATTTTGAAAAAAATAACAATATTTTTCACATTTTTTTTATATGAAATTCTCAAAAAAAAAATTTAAAAATCAAAATTTTTTAACATTTTAGGCCAATTTGTTTTCTGCTACATATTTTTGGTAAAAAAAAATCGCAATAAGCGTATTTTGATTGGTTTGCGCAAAAGTTATTGCGTTTACTAACTAAGGGAAAGATTTATGTAATTTTTGTTGTTTTTTTTTTAACTAGTAATGGCGGCGATCTGTGATTTTCTTTTTTTTTTTGCGGGACTGCGACATTGCGGCGGACAGATCGAACCCCTGACTGACATTTTTGAAACTTTTGGGAGTACCAGTGACATTACTACAGTAATCAGTGCTATAAATATGCACTGTTACTGTAAAAATGACACTGGCAGGGAAGGGGTTAACTTAATTGGTGATTAGTGGGTTAAATGTATCCCTAGGGGCGTGATTCTAATTGTGGGGGGGGGGGTGGCTTGTGATGTAACCACAGAGACATACGATCCTACATAGCAGGATCGTATAGTCTCTGCACTTACATCAGGGAGAATGACAGACGGCTTTGTTTACATTAGCCACCTGCCTTTCTCCCTCTCCTGCGGGAGATTGCGAATGACCGGCGGACATCGGAGCCGCCGGTCACACGCGCAGGGATCCCTGTGAATGAGTGGGTGTGGGAGCGCGCCTCCAGCGGCGTGCGCTCGCCCCCCACAGGATCCTGGGCGAGCGACGTGCTGTAGTTTTGCACAGAGCAGCCAAGATTCTCCTCTTCCTGGGTCCCTCGCTGGCACTCCTGGCCCCTCCCTCCTGTCGAGTGCCCCCACAGCAAGCAGCTTGCTATGGGGGCACCTGAGCTGAGCTGCAGCTCCATGTGTCCATTCCGAAACAGAGGCGTGGTTTGGCCCTGCCCCCTCTCTCTCCTGATTGGCTAACTGACTTTGATTGACAGCAGCGGGAAAAAATGGTGCCACTTCGGTGTCTCAGCCAATAAGGAGGGAGAGTCCGAGATGGCCCAGGCACTCGTGCACATCACTGGATAAAGATGGGCTCAGGTAGGTATTAGAGGGGCTAGGGGGGGGGGGGCTGCTGCACACAGAAGGCTTTTTATCTTATTGCATAGAATGCATTAAGATAAAAAAACCTTCTGCCTTTGCAAGCACTTTAAAGGGGAGTTCCGCCAAAAAGTATATGCTTCCTCTCCTCCTCCGATGCAGTATGGCACCTTTCAGGGGGGAGGGGGGAACAGGTACCTGTTTTTGACAGGTACCCTTCCCCCACTTCCAGGAGACAGCACCATGGCGCTGTCCCTTGGAAGTTCAGCCTCCTCCTTTTTCCTCCGCCGCCGGGCC
This sequence comes from Pelophylax lessonae, assembly GCF_965119305.1. Taxonomy (NCBI): domain Eukaryota; kingdom Metazoa; phylum Chordata; class Amphibia; order Anura; family Ranidae; genus Pelophylax; species Pelophylax lessonae. The sequence goes on from NC_138770.1 coordinate 378,709,224, forward strand.
AATTACAAAGCGCAGTGCGCTTTGCGCATACGCAGTAGGGAACCGGCAGTAAAGCCTTTCGGGTCCCATACCCCGGATAGCGGCAGCAGCACCCGACAGCCAATGCAAAAAACAGCTTTGGGTGCCGACATTGCAGGCTCCCTGGACAGGTAAGTTTTACTATTTAAAAGTCAGCAGCTACAGTATTGTCAGCTGCTGACTTTTAATTTTCTTCATGGGGGGGACGGAACCCTGCTTTAAAGAGGAGGCTTCGGGGACTAGATGCATAGATGGAGGGAGCTTGCCAATGCCAGGAATAAGGCAAGCACTACACCTTATTACACACCTGAGCACTTGCAGTGTGAAAGGCCCCTTCTTCAAGGGTGTTTTGTTCCTAGGATCCAGAGTTGGGGTTAGTCCATCAAAGCATGTATTTCAGTTGTAGTCTAAAGCTGGCCATACACTATACAATTTTCTTATTCAATTTCCTTTAGATTTACCTTAAACTATGTAGTGAAAGGGCCTGACTGATTGCATACAAATTGAAAGTTTGTAGGTTTGACCCTATATTACATGGTTTTGGTAAATCTAAAGGAAAGTTGCACAAGAAAATTGTATAGTGTATGGCCAGCCTAAGTGTAGTCTAATGCCCCGTACACACGTACTGATTGTCGGCCGTAAATATTCGGCCGACGACCGATCGGCCGATTGTCGGCTTGTTAGTATGCTGCTTCCGACAGCCGACAGCGCATTTTTGGCCGAACAGAATCTGTCGTGCAGACTTTAAAATATTTGTTGGCCATCACCAGAACGGCCGATTGTTCGCCAGTCAGTACAGATTTCGGCCGACAGACAGCAGATTAGCAAGACTGGGCATGCTCAGAAAAGAAAAAAGACAAGGAAAGTTAACCATCACATGACATCACTTCTGCAATCGGCTGTTGTTGGCCGACAAAATTCGTGTGCAGTCTTTTGCAGTTTTCAACCGACAGGACAGCCCTGGACAAAAGACGGCCGATCGTTTGGCCGACGATCAGTACGTGTGTACAGGGCTTAATGGACTGATCTGTTTTGTTAACCACTTAAGCCCCGGAAGATTTTACCCCCATTCCGACCAGGGGGTATTTTGCGATTCGGCACTGCGTGAATTTAACGCACAATTGCGCGGTCGTGCGACGCTGTACCTAAACGAATTTGACGTCCTTTTTTTCCCACAAACAGAGCTTTCTTTTGGTGGTATTTGATCACCTGTGCGATTTTTTGATCACGCGCTATAAACAAAAAAAGAGCGTCAATTTTGCAAAAATAGCAATATTTTTCACATTTTTTTATATGAAATTCCCCCAAAAAAAAATGTAAAAATCAAAATTTTTAAAAATTTTCGGCCAATTTATTTTATGCTACCTATGTTTGGTAAAAAAAATCGCAAAAAGCGTATTTTGATTGGTTTGCGCAAAAGTTATCACGTTTACTAACAAAGGGAAAGATTTTTGTCATTTTTGTTGTTTTTTTTTTTAACGCGTAATGGCGGCGATCTGCGATTTTTTTTGCGGTACTGCGACATTGCGGCGGACAGATCGGACCCTTGACTGACATTTTTGACACTTTTGGGGTTACCAGTGACATTTCTACAGTAATCAGTGCTATACATATGCACTGTTACTGTAAAAATACACTGGTAGTGAAGGGGTTAACTTTATTTGGAAGGGAGGGGCTGTGTGTGTCCCTAGGGGCTTGGTTTCTACTGTGATTGGCTGTGGCTCTAGCTGTAAGGACACTGATCAACGGATCTACATACCAGATCCGTTTTATCAGTGTCTTTGCAGCGAGGAGAATGACAGGCAGTTTGTTTACACAAGCTGCCTGACATTCTCCCTCTCCCCCGCCGATCGCCGAGTGACCGGCGGACATCGGGTCCGCTGGTCACACGCGCGGGGGGGTCCGTGACCACGCGGGAGCGGGAGCGCGCCCCGGGGGGCGCGCGCTCGCTCCCTAGACCCTCACAAGCAAGCAACGTAGCCCTACGTTAGTTTGCCTGTGAGGGGCTGACCGCCGACGTAGATAGTCGTGCGGCGGTCGGCAAGTGGTTAAGACTTTAGCAGTGAAATCCCCTTACCCATAGCTCCACGCTTTGTTCTTCACCTTGATGGGGTTTTGCGTATCACTATTTTTGTCTCCCTTCTTCTCCTTTTGCTTTTCATAGACAGTGGGGGAGGCCTAAAGCTGTGTAAGGGGCTCCAACATTTCTGATGGCTGCCCTGGATGGAATTAAAGATGTTAAAAGAGGATGTATTAAAAAAACAAAGATCACATCTCCTACTAGCCTCATGGTCTGCAGCCTAGCCATCAAATATTATGTACAGAAAAAAAATAGGTCAAGTGCACTTGAAACCAGCAGTGAATAAATGACCAGAAGATCTCCTTGCACTGCGTGGGTGTGAATTAAATGAAAGCTCTAAGAACAAGCAATTGCCCACCATGGGGGGCTACCACCAGTATTCTTTAGCTAAAGTGCTTAGGTTACTACTTACATGCTTTTGTTACCTCATGGACTTTACTGCACCAAAGCTGTTTGCAGCACTTCCTTTCAGGCTTGTTAGTATGTTTTACAAAAGGTAGACATTGTTTAGTCAGAGCAGGAGTATACTTTAAAACTTTAGCACGCCTGTCTTCAAAAAACAATGTTAGACTAACATTTTGCAAAAAGCACACTATATTTAATGACTGGTATAAAATAACCCTTTACACAAAGCAGGGATTTAACTACATGCACACAAAGACAAGATGGAGAACAACTAGTGGACTTCAGCATTGATATAACTTTTACAAATCTCATGACCTAGAGTTCACTTCATTTAAAGTAGCTGCTCAAAATATCACAGTTGCATCTGACATTTAGAGCCGGTTCACACTAATCCAACTCAAAGTCGCCCCGACTTTGGGCAACTTTGAAGTCGCTCGTGCAGCGCGACTTCATCGTGGCTTGCAAATGACTTCTCATAATAGAAGTCAATGCAAGTCGCTCCGACTTCGCCAAAAAATAGTGAAGACAAAGATGTATACCCCAGCTAAATGAAAACTTGGAGGTGGTTTGCCAACATCCCTGGACTGAACAAACAGAATGGGGGTCCCCCTAGGGTGTGGGACTTTACCGGCAAACACACTTCCACAAATGTATAAAATTTAAATGACTTTATTAACAAATAGTAAAATAGATCTTACATAGATCTGAAGTATTGCAAATGTATGTACAGAAAGCATAAATACTATGATATTCAAAGAATATATAAAACTGAAGAGAATAGTGATGCATATACTCAGAGGTATATGTTGGTTACTTGAAGGAAATCCTCCCACCCGACGCGTTTCAGGCACGCAGGCCTTTCTTCAGGGGTCTGTAAGTGGGCAGGTTTGTGATTTCCTACATAACATAATAGATATTGTGTAAATTAATTGCATAGAGAATTATGTCAGTTTCAATATAGGTAGATCTCAAACATTCAAATGTTATACCTGTAGATAAGATTTGGATATGCAAGTTTTTTGTACCTGTAACTTGTTGAGGGTGTGACAAGTGAGTCACTGCTGCTAAGAGAAAGAAGGAGAAAAGAGGGTTCCGCTGTGTTGAGTGCCGATGTGTGCACCGCTTGGTCCCTGAGGGTGTGGGTCTTCCCGAATGTGGCCCCAGCGAGGATGCCGAAGAGGGGGGGTCGCACTTGTCTCTGTGTAGGCGTATATGTGGGAGAATCAGTATTTTTAATGTACTCAAAAGGATAGAAGATCTGATCTTGAGATGAGTGCAGAGGTACAGGAAAAAATACCTTATGGCAAAAGTCTCGGCATATATAGTTGAGGAGATGTGCCTGTCGCACTGAAGTTCAAAGGGTGACTTGTATGGTCCTCTGAAAGAGATATATATATATGTATATGTTTCTTGTTATATATTGAGGTTGAATAGTGTCAGAAATTTTAACAAGGAGAATGTATATATTCATACCTTAATTTGTTGGTGTATGTGTTCTGACAGGGAACGTATTTCTGATTCTCCGTGAAGGAACCTTTTTCTAAGTCGGAGCAACTTGAGTCGCTCGATTAGAACTGTTCCATTGCACAGCATTGGGTGCTACTAGTGTGAACCGGCTCTTAAGAGAAATGTTTAAAGTGTGGGATACATTGTTTGTTTTCAGTATAATATCCCATTCAAACCAAGTTTGATTTCTCCTGCATTTGTTTATCACGCTGCAATGCACACTAATGTAAATTGCATTATTCTTAATGGTGCCAGTTCACATCAATGCCACATGGTGCTGTGCGATTTTAAGGTGCAGCTTAATGCCCTTTCACACTGAGGTGCTTTTTTTGTTTGGCGCTAAAATAAAGCACCTGAAAAGCTCACGAAAACCTATTCCCATTAAAATCAATGAATGCTTTCACACTGGGGCAGTGAAAAAAAAACTTGCATCTTTGGAGCATGTTTTAAGCGCTAAAAACAGCGCCTTAAAAAAGCCCCTCTCTATTGAAATGAATGGGAAGCGCCTGAAAAGCATTTCAAAAGCGCCTCAAAACGGTTCTTGAAGCAGTTTTTAAATTGTTTTGTTAAAAAAAGTACACCGCTAACGCCTAAAAAGCACCTGAAAAGCACTGCAAAAGCGTTTAGCTTTTTATGCGCAGTTTTCAAGCGCTTCAGTGTGAAATGACTCTTAGTGTGCCTCCGGGCAAGTTCATGGATGCTTTCCAGATTCTTTTCTACATGTGCGTTTTTACGTGTATTTGATACGCTCTAGTGCATTTTTGATCCAGTCCCGTGCCTTGTTTCCCCTCTTTTTTCTTAGAGCCCTTTCACACTGAAGCGCTTGAAAACTGCCCATAAAAAGCTGAGTGCTTTTGTGGGGCTTTTCAGGTGCTTTCGAGGCATTAGCAGTGCGCTTTTTATAAAGATACGTGACAAAATGGTTCAAGAACCATTTTGAGGCGCTTTTGAAGCACTTTTCAAATGCATTAGAGGCGCTTCCCATTCATTTCAACGGAGTGGGGCATTTTTGAGGCATGTTTTTTAGTGCTCCAGTCCAAAGATGCTACTTGCAGAATTTTTTTCACTGCCCTGCCAGCGCACCACCCCAGTATGAAAGCATTCATTGCTTTTCTTGGGAACAGGTTTTCGTGAGCTTTCGCAGGTGCTTTTTTTAGCGCCAAAGTACTTGAAAAGCACCTCAGTGTGAAAGGGCTCTTAACCTTAAATAGGGGCATGTGTGTTCCAGTGCATTTTTGGTGCGCTCCAATGCATTTTTGATGCGTTTTAACGTGTTCCAGTACATTTCAGTGCAGAAAAGAATGCAGCTTGTTCTATTTTTTTTTTCTGGAACTGGATGCACTGGAACTGACTGCACTGGTGTGAACTATGCCATTGAAAATCATATAACCTACTATCCATGCATTTTTGATGCAGAAAACAAAAATGCACTGGACTGCATGTGGTGTGAACTGGCCCTCAACAAAGTCTCCTCCAATAAAAAAAAAAAAAAAAAACATTAAGTATGAAACTCATCAAAAATATGCATACAAATGTGCAAAAACTTGCTACAAAAAACAATAATCTGCAAAAATGCATGATTAATCTGCAGCAGTATTATGAACCTAGGCTAGGAATCATGGATTTTAGGATCAGAAAACATTTTAGTCTAACATTTTTAAAACAATAAACTTCAAAACCTTTTTGTGTGCAGTTTAAGATTTTATGAATATCTATAAGGATCCACGAGAGGGCAGGGCAGCTCCAACAGCTGCATCTTTTTAAGCCTGCAAATTGATGGTGACAACAGAACAGGCAAGATCCCTGGCCAAACAACAAGGATTGCAGTTCTTTCCAAAGGTCAGCACATATTTATATCTGCTTCATTATTGGCACCCTTTATGTCTGAGATTTTCATTTCATGGAATCAGTTTACCTCGGCATCCTTTTGTGGACAGAGAAATGAAAATGCTGAATTCTATTTTCATTTAGAGATATCAGATCTCTTATCAAATTACAGATGCGGTGTTTGAAAATATTTCTTGTGTGATCGAAACAGAAATTCACAGTCTCATCTACACATGGGACTTTTGTATCCTGTTGGACTGTTTACTTATAAAAATAAGATAAAAATGTGCCCCCACCAGTTGTTTTTATTCATTCACCTATTTTTTCATTCTTTCTTTTTTATTAGGCTGAATTTTTGGTTTTCATAAAACAGCTTCGGTTATTTATTACTTATTTAGAGAAAAGCATATTTTTATAGGAAAGCATATATCCAGAATAAATAATTTGAAAGAGTTGCACCCACCTTTCTTTTAGGCATTAACCTGCAGGCAGTGGCAGGTTACTATTGTTGCTGCTGTTCTCTTTGCAGGACTTTCAGCAGTTATACAATTGTAAAAAAAAAAAAAAAAAAATATATATATATATATATATATATAATATATATATATTTTTTTTAGATGTTATATTAAAGGCTAATTTCACCTTTTATAACATGTTACATGTTATACCATATCCAGGGTGTAATATGTAACATATTACTAGACGAGCTACCCCCCCCCCCTTGTGACAGTGGGCTGGGGATCTTCTTCCTGGACCCGTTGTCACAATAAAAAACGTGGCCATTCAGGGCTCCACCCATCCGGCCACGCAATTCGTTGACAGAGTTCTGTGAAAGAGAGAACTACACTACCATCAGTCATTGAGACTGATGATGTTCTTAATGAACAACAAGGGTGCTGATGAGTGCTCTAGGTAGTGCATTGATGATTCATTCAGTACCTGCCAGTATGTGGTATGGACAGACCGCTACACTCACAGTCTGCAGGAGCCTTGCTTTTGCACACGTGATCTGCTGATCACGTGTGCATTTCTTTACAGGCTCCTAATAAAAAAAAAAAAAAAAAAAATCATAATTAATGCACTTTTTTTTTACCTGCAAAAAGATGTGCATTTATAATTTTTTTGAAAAAGGTGAACTTATGCCTTTAAATTTTCCTCCCAGGACCTGTGACTACACACTATATAGTGGGTGAACAAGTTAAGCCTAGTACACACGCAACGATTATCGGCCGACCGATCGTCCGTCTTTTGTCCAGAGTGGTGTTTTGTTGGTTGGAATGTGCCTAGACTGCACACGAATTTTCTCGCCCGACAAAATTCTACTTCAGAAGTGATGCCATGTGTTGGTTTGCTTTCTTTGTGTTCTTTCTTCTCTGAGCATGCCCAGTCTTGCTCATCAGATTTTTCCCTGTCAAAATCTGTACTGACTGCACGAAAATCTGCCGTGTTTTGATGGCGGACAAAAATTTTATAGCCTGCACACCAGATTTTTTTCAGCAGAAAAGTCGGAGTCGGTTGTCGGAAGCATCATACTAACAAGCCGAAAATCGGCAGATCGGTCGTCGGACGAAAATTCCCTGACGATATTCGACGCGTGTGTACGAGGCTTTAGGCTCTCTATTTCACTTCTATAGAACGTGTAGTTACGTTTGCGCTTTGGAACTCAAGCCGTGGTGGAAAAATTTAATGTAAATGCCAGCAGTGTAAATGCAGACCGAAAGGCATCTGAGATCTTTTCAAGTTTTGTATAGAGTAGGGAAGAGTTATAATTTCTGTCCGATGACCAAACAGATGTGAAACCAATAAACCCTTGAGCTGCTAGATAAAGCAATTATTCACATACAAATATAGTAGCCAACATCTTCTAACACTCTCATGTGTATCAGTGAATTGCAAAATATATAAATGGTATAGCGCTAAAATTCTACATAAATTATATAAACCTTCTTGTGTTTATCTTCAAAAAAATGTAACATGTAAAAACAAGTCAACCAAAACCACGTACAAATGTCCCAGTGTGAAATGTCCTTTGAGCTTCCTCTTGGTGCTTCTTAACATGCTAGTACATGCCCATAAAAGTTTCATAAATGATCTCTGGCTCAAAGCCCTCAATCCTTCCCTTTTTCACCTTCAGTGCTCTAACCTGGTATTTTTGGCTCACAAATAATGTAAGGTCAATACAAGCGTAAGTTCCTTTTAAATGGACCACCCTCTTCTCAGTTGATTCCACCTCCTGTACACCTCTCCTCCAGATGATGGCAAAAAAAAACAAACAGAAACTCATAGAGCTTCACGTCAAAAAATCTTTTTATTCTCTCACAATAAAAGTAATCCACTCACATTATCATGGTGTACATACTACATCAATGCAAAAAGCCACCATTTGAATCACATATGCCATTTTTAGCTTTTGCTTGCTGTATGGATACTACACTTCCGGGTTCCGCCATGTGTAATGATGTCATCCAATAAGCCCTGCCCCTACGTATTCTGTCACCAGGGTGCGTGAATTCTTCAGGGGGTTGACTTATTTTTGCATGGGATAGTTTTTTGAAAGATCAACACGAGGATTTATATCATTTTTTTTTTTGAGTTTTACCACTACACCATTGACGTATTTTGCAAACTACCAGACAGATAGTGAGAAGACATCTCAATTTTCTCACCAGAACAGATAGGCTTTATTGATTTTACTCAAAAAATATTGGATTCAGACTATTTTTCTAGTTGGGCAACAATAGTGAGAGATCAGGGCAATAGTTAATAGTCAATAGCAATATTCAGGGCAGAGAGTAAAATAAGTAATCTTAAGCACACTCCAACATAGGACTGAAAATATATCATAAAGATGTAGTCAAAGGGGAGGAATACAATTACTATCTTGCAGGTCTATCGTTGGATCAGCCTGGAAATCCCACCAATTATCTCCCAAAAACAAGCATAAACAGATGATGCATGGATAGTGTAGTAATTAGAATAAAATGTGAAATAAAATTAAATGTAGTCACAGAACAGTGACATAATGGTAACTCATCTGTGGCCCAAGTCCAGTCCAGAAGACCCCTTTCACCATGACCAGTGACTGCTGTATGATAGATCCCAGGAATGGCCATAGCAGGCCTGTTCACTGGATGTCTGCAGAGCGGTGTCCTGCAGCTTGAGAAAAGGGAACTGCCCCAAAATGTGTTGCCTTGACAGATGCTATCCTAGTAAACTGGAAGTGGGAAGATCGGTCATTCTTCTTGTGGCTGCAGGACGCCACTCTGCATATAGCCAGTAAGCAAGCCTTTTATGGCAATTCCTGGGATCCATCACACAGCATAACCTATCCCCAGCCGCTGGCCACGTTTAATTGGAATACTACATTATCCTTGTATTTTCTGTTTGTATTTGTGTTTTAGGACAGAGAGTAAAGCTGAATATACATCATACCAAGTACCAAGAGAAACCAATAGATTTCCTCATCCACACTAAAAAGAGTGGCTCCTGTTGCCGGCTTTTATATTCTGCCACTTTCTGGAAGTGCTTTTTTTATTTTATTTTGTGTTTAATTAAAATTACTACATCCATGCATTTTCTGTTTTGTGCTTTGTTTTTTTTGTTTTTTTTGAGACAGAGAGTAAAGCTGGGCATACACATAATAATTTAAAGATTCCTCCATTCATGCTAAACAAAGTGGATCGATTAGTCTTTCACTACTGGCTATAGTATTCTGACAACCAACATCATCAACTTCGAGAAGACCTGAACAGAGACTGCAGCTGAACTCTTGGTGCAAATCCTAATGCCCCGTACACACGTGCAGATTATCTGCAGACTTACCAAAACCATATAATATGAGGTCAAACCTAAACACTTTCAATTTGTATGCAATCCGGCAGGCCCTTGCACTACATAGAAAAGGTAAGTCTGCAGACAAAAGTCTGCAGATAATCTGCACGTGTGTATGGGGCATAAGATTCTCAATCCCAGGATTTGGATCCTATGTTTAGGGGAAAAGGATGTTCCATAAAGTCTCCAACCTGTATCATATTGCAAGTAATAGTGCTTCAGACAATCAAATAAATTACTGGTGATTTTTTTTTTTTTTTTTTTTATCCTGATCGAAGATGTTCTTTAACAGAGAAATGACTTTGAGTTACTTTTAACTTTAATATTAAAAAACCCAGATGATTTAATAATGGGTATATTGGATATGGAAAGATTGGGAGACAAGGATTTCGGGCACTTGAATTTTCATAAAATTGCTTTTTATTAAACAAACATTTTAAAAACATCTGATGATACAAGCAGATGAAAGAAATCTACATTGAACATGAGACCAGAAAACGGTCAGCAGTATCAGATATAGTTTTGCATGAGGTGCTAGACCTTCATATAGTATAGGAATAGTTATGTACAGAACAAGTTGTATTATGCATACATCCAATGTAATATACTTCAAAGCAGACAAAAGCTGCCGGCAGACACCTCGATGCTGAGGGTGCCAGTCAGCAGAGTCGGCCGAAGTTTACAGTAAATATATAGTATACATTACTCATGACAGTTTGCTCAACATGTTTCGCCTTCTCGGTGAAAGCTTCGTCTGGAGCTTAGTAATTGTTTTGTCTGTGTAAAAACATAAGTAATTTTAAGGAAACAGAATATATTGTCTACTACATATTCCATAAATGAGAATAATGCATTTTATATATGATATACAATGTCAATGTAAAAGAAAAAACATTTCACACATATGATATTGTTGTTCTAGCCATCAGGGGAAAGGGGGCTCGATGGGTAGGCAAGATAATTTTCTATTATCAACCTCACTCCCTATCAACTATCCTCACAAGAGGTGGAAGTGTTAGAACTGGGCCTTACCTTCTGTCCATCAGCTTCGTTGGACAAATATGACACAATAAAAGACATTTATATGTTTGCTAGGAATCTAACATACAAACATATCTATGATCCTGAACGTAAACGAACTGCACAAGATAAAGAAATCTCTGAAAAAATAAAAAACTACACAATGCAAGAATTCCGTGCTTTACGAGACCTAATCCTGCTATTGGAGGAAGGGGATCCCTCGGAATCCCAATCCTCCAGCCAACCTCCACCTAGCACCTCTCATAACGAGAGACAAACTCCCTTTAAACCTAAATCAAAGAGTTTTCCAGATTTAACCATAAATTCAAATATTTGGGCCTTCCTAACATCGGTAATAGGAGAAATAAAAAACTCTGAACTTCCATCTACACAAAACAACTTATCCAAACAACAAATACAAGCAATAAATAGATTGAAAAATCACACAGACCTTGTTATCAAGCCCTCGGACAAGGGTGGTAACCTTGTACTAATGACCCGGGCAGGGTATGAAAAAATGTGTACAGATATTCTTACAAACAAGAATTGGTACAAAAAGATTTCCCTGCTAGCTACGAAGAGATATCAGGCTCAATACTTGGATATAATTGGATGTGCCTATCAATCAGCGTTAATTGATAAGGATTGTTACGACTATCTGAACAATAAGTTCCCTAGACAAGCTACATTTTATTCCCTCCCTAAAACTCATAAAAACCTGACCACGCCCCCAGGAAGGCCTATTATATCAGGCATTGGAAGCTTAACGGAAAATGCTAGCCGTCTGATAGACTTTTTCTTATTACCCCATGTTGTTCGTCTACCATCCTACGTCAAGGATACACTTGAATTTTTGAAAATGATTGAGGATATGGTCGTTCCTCCCGACGCCCTGCTCGTGACTTTGGATGTAGAGGCTCTATACTCGAGCATCCCTCACGAGCAGGGCGTCGGGATAGTACGCACCTTCCTCTATGAACAGAACCACCATACATGGCCTTTCTGTGAATTCCTTTTGAAATTACTCCTGTTCATCCTGCAGCACAACTGGTTTACTTTTAATGGGTCCCACTACCTCCAGGTGCAAGGCGTGGCCATGGGCACCTGTTGTGCCCCGGCCTACGCCAATTTGTACCTGGGGGGGTGGGAACGACACATTACATCAGATGAGACTCTATCAAAGTTTTTTACACATGTGGCGGTTTGGTATCGTTACATAGACGATGTGTTTGTAGTTTGGACTGGCTCTAGACAGCTATTTGATGATTTTGTTCAGGCGTTAAACATTAATAATTTCAATTTAAAATTCACATGTACTGTAGACGTTTCAAAAGTTAACTTCCTTGATCTAACGGTATTGAAGCATGAAAATGGCCAATTGACCACGAACCTTTACCGCAAACCAACATCGGGTAACGTAATATTGCATGCGTCAAGTGCCCATCCAGCGGCACTAATACGCAGTATTCCCTATGCCCAATACGCACGCCTTCGGCGTAACTGCACAACCGACAGAGATTTTAAAACTCAAGCCAACTCACTACGTGAACGCTTAAAAGCCCGTGGATACAGTAAACGCCTTTTACGTACAGCATACAATAGAGCCTTCTCACAAGATCGGAATAGTCTGATTTTTAGAGTTAAAGATCGAGATACACTACCCACGGTGAAACTCATAACGAAGTTTTCAAGCCACCAAAATATACTCCGAACCATTCTTGAACGACACTGGCATTTACTCAGTCATGATCCAATCACGAGCAAATATGTGGGACCATACCCACAAATTGTATTTAAACGTACTAGATCATTACGAGATCAATTAACAGCTAGCCACTACCAACCCATAAAAAATTCCAAAACAACTAATAGGGGTACGTATAGATGCCGTGGTTGTGCCATGTGTCCATGGGTTAAGGAGGGTTCCCATTTTGTTCTACCTAATGGGGAAGATTTCTCCCCTACCTTTCGTGCCAACTGTGACACTCGTGGGCTGGTGTATCTCATGCACTGTATATGTGGCATGTTCTATGTTGGGAAAACAATTAGAGAGCTCCGTCAGAGGATAAATGACCATATATACATATCAGAGGGAGGAAAGATGGTCACGCCCGTGAGCAGGCACCTAGACCTCTACCACAGATTCAACCCAAAAAAAGCACGCTTTTATGTCCTGGATGTGATTCCCCAGGACCCACGAGGTGGCAATTGGGACAAAAGAATTCTCCAGAGGGAAACCATCTGGATTGAACGTCTCAATGCCACCGTTAGACCGGGTTTGAATGAAACCCAATCTTATAAGTCATTCTTGTAAATTATGCATTTTTCAATGATTTAAGAAAAAAACCCCCTTTCCGCCGTCGTTACTATTTGTCATCTGTGGAGGGTGGGATGGGTGTCGGCCTGTCTGGCGTGACCGTCTTTCCACCCCCTGTTTCTGTCTCTTCTTCTTTTTCTTTTTTAGCCCCGGGCCCCCCCCCCCCCCTTTTTGTGTCTTTTTACCCCTTATTATCTTTCACCAATCATTAGACGATTTACTATTGCATCATATGAAACCCAATGAATGTCCATGTGCTGACCCTATGCCTCTTTGATATGTATGAGAATTATAATTTCCAAACTCAGCTCTTCATATGTTTAAAAACTATTGAGGGTAGTGTCTTCAATTTTTTGGGCCTAACGGCTCTAATTCTTCCATTTCTTAAGCACCAAATTGCCTGGGTGCTAGATATACCATTCTTTCCTCTTTCTTTTTTTTTTTTTTTTTTTTTCCCGTATTAACATATTCTGTTTATCCTGTTTTCAGAATATAATACATTATTATATTCTTGGTTTTTATCACTCTCTGTTAACTATTGATGTATACATATTTTTTTCTGTAATTATTACTCAGATTAATGTATTCTTATTGTTATCATGTGTTTGCAGATGCTTTGTATCTAAGTGTGCCATGCTAGTAACCTCTGGGGGCGCTGTGGGACGCTAGAGTTTTCAGCCAATCCGGTGATATATGTGCGGCCTGGTAAGCCACAGTGGACTTCCGCTCCCAGGAGCATCGTTTCCTGTGGCACCAGATCAGACTTTCTGGAGCTCGCCAGCTCTGAGAGTCTGACCTAACCTCTCGGAGCGATACGAGTGGCCGTAGCGGAGTCACTTCCGCCTACGCCGCATCGTCATTTCCGGGGGGTGTGGCCGGGGTGGCGACGTCGATCTGACGAACCGCCCGGGACCCACGCCATAAAAGGACGCCATACAAGCGTCCGAGTATGGCGGCGGTTCCCCATCCGGGGAGGACATTTATGACGGAATTTGGCTCAACAGGGTAAGCCGACAAACTTACATCTTCGCTATCTTTTGGATTATGCACACCATTTTACCTACAACTCTGTCTTTAATCCTTTCTCAATTCAACAGTGTCTGCCACTTACAAGGCAGGTTTTATTTACCCCTATCTTAACAAAGTACTCTGCAGGATCGGTGAGCATGTTTAATCATTAGTGAGCCCCCATTACACCCGTATGTAACTATTGGTGATTTTCCAATTATCTTGAAACATGCATGGACTACCATTGCTGGGCTTATTGAAAGTAATGCGGTATTAGAAGTAATTCTTCTGATCCACTATACATTCAAGGCTGAATAATGTTGCACCTTATATGAGGGAATCAATGTATCCTATTTGTTTGCTTGTATGGAAATTTGGGACCATACAGGCGACCTATATCTAGGCAAGTACTCCTTTGGAACTCTTCTCATAAAAACCAAAAAACCTCTAACTATTGCGGTATATGATGACATAAAGTAGAAGCTCCTTCCCTGTGTTTGGTATATGTCCATGCATCTTTCTTCAATGGGTTTCTTCCCTCTTTTATATACAAACTATTCTATCCTCACCTATTTGTGTATCAACATGCACCGGGTGTGGCTATTTTCTACCGATAATGGTTTGATATATTATAATTAGCGCACTTTCTATATCCAACTCAGATACAAATACACAGGAGCGTTTGTATTTACACTCCTTGTGAACATCGGCTCCCCCATTTATGAGCTCAGTGACCGTCTTCTAGTCCTCCTCGTTACAGTACCAAAAAAGTTCAGAATATACACTGTACAGGTATGTTCATATCCTATACAGATATGTTTTCTTTATCATGTATATATACTGATGCCCAAAAAATTAGTGTTATCTATTTCATACGGTGTGTGTCCCCACATGTGTCCCAATGGCTATCCTCTTGCCTACCCATCGAGCCCCCTTTCCCCTGATGGCTAGAACAACAATATCATATGTGTGAAATGTTTTTTCTTTTACATTGACATTGTGTATCATATATAAAATGCATTATTCTCATTTATGGAATATGTAGTAGACAATATATTCTGTTTCCTTAAAATTACTTATGTTTTTACACAGACAAAACAATTACTAAGCTCCAGACGAAGCTTTCACCGAGAAGGCGAAACATGTTGAGCAAACTGTCATGAGTAATGTATACTATATATTTACTGTAAACTTCGGCCGACTCTGCTGACTGGCACCCTCAGCATCGAGGTGTCTGCCGGCAGCTTTTGTCTGCTTTGAAGTATATTACATTGGATGTATGCATAATACAACTTGTTCTGTACATAACTATTCCTATACTATATGAAGGTCTAGCACCTCATGCAAAACTATATCTGATACTGCTGACCGTTTTCTGGTCTCATGTTCAATGTAGATTTCTTTCATCTGCTTGTATCATCAGATGTTTTTAAAATGTTTGTTTAATAAAAAGCAATTTTATGAAAATTCAAGTGCCCGAAATCCTTGTCTCCCAATCTTTCCATATCCAATAATTCAAATGTAGGATAGGGCCCTCTTCAGATGATATATATAATGACCCAGACTGCTGCTGTCTGGTGAGTCATGTGTTTTTAAAAATTAATAATGGGTATATACTGTAGGTAGGATTTAATTTTCAAATATACTTTTTTTTCATTCATTTTTCATTTTGCAGTGTACCAATCTGCTACTGTATCTTTGCAATGGGGAAGTGACAGGAGAATTTGCTGCTCTTTATGCCTAAATAACTGTATATCATTGGTGATGACAGGTTTTGCTGGCAATGAGCCTAATAAAGAAAAGCTGTAAGATTTTCACTTAAATTGTTTGTTACCCCAACACTTCATATTCCTGATATGTGCCTGCTGTACCATGTACTTGTATGAGAAAGTAACCTGTTCTCTTTGTATTGCTTCCTTTTTGTAAAATCCCTGGTGTTCCTGTCAGTCCCCTTGCTTTCTTGTTAAAAACTGACCACACTAAACAGGAGAGCACACAGTGGTCAGTTCTCTAGCTATGGGAACTCAGCCTGCTTTCCTCCAATGATCAGACTTGTCCTGACTCGTGCCCCCCACCTGAGAACAGAGAAAATGTGATCACCTATAAAAAAGGGAAAACATATATTTTTTTTATATCTTTACACAAATGTTTTGCCTTTCATTTAAATTTTAAACTGAATTGGTTGTTTTATAAGGTGATCTTTTTACAATCACTTTAAGTTGGCCATATACTATTAGAATTTCATTTAAATTGTTTCTTTTAAGAACATTTTGTTTGATATCCAAACGTTAGTGGGGTCAACTCAACATATTTTTTTCAAGAGAAAATTTAGGATAGCGCATGATCAAATTTTTTTTCTTGAATGAACAAATTTCTAAAAGTGTATGTGTTTTTTATTCAGTAAAGACAATTTGTTTCAAAATCGAATGTTTAAAGCAAATTCAATTTTTTTGAAAAACATTTGTGAAGTCATCGAATGTACCTAGAATTTTATATGAATGTTCATGCAAACATTAATTTGAAAATCTACTAGTGTATGGCCAGCTATACTTTAGAATCTACAACACCGACTACACCATGACTTCTAGCAAAAGGAAACCCAGGAGAATGGCTGTAAACACTGCCTGCTAAAATGAATTTTTCAGCTTTCCGCTGAGGCAGAAGGGGCAGGTTACATGCTCTGCATCAATTGCACTGAGATAGAGGGGCCCATAGATGTCTTCAAGTCAAACAATAGCTTCAGCATTGGACGCATGCAGTTAGCTTAGAAAGTGTAAAAGAACGGAGGAGTTTGTAGCTGTGTTGACAGTATATGGTTCTTTGAAAGTAAATGTAATCTACAGATTACATTTACCTCCCAAAATGCTGCTTTCTTTACAATGTAAAACAAACTTTGGAATGATGCCTTTGTTATTTTTGTTATTATTTTTAACAAAAGGAAATTGGAAGGAAGCAAAAAAGGCGACTGAGAATACAAACCTCTATGCTGAATTGGCCAATATGGGTAATAACACTGTTAAGATGTAATGTTTGACCTCATTGGTACAAAACTCAGGGTGGAGAACATGCATGGATTTCATTGCTATACAAAAACAACCTTTCTAAATTTTCAACCAGAAATTAAAGCAAAATAATCTAAACTATGTATCAGTGCATCAAAATTGTCTGCTGTGGTGAGTAAACCAGAGCATAGACTCTATGAATGGATACAATAGGAGAATGAGTTAGATATCTTTTCTGTAAGTTGGCGCTATATAAGTAAGATCTGTTAAAATCATATCCAAGCTTTAATGGATTGCATTAGTGTTTTGGCTAAGATCAAGTATACTATCTGTTTTTTATTAGTGTCCAGTAGGGGTTCTCTACCATCATTCTATACTTTTGGCTGGGAAGGCTGGCTGTAAGGTATCACTGCTGGTATGATGGGGGTCTTGAGGGCTCTCCTCGTGGGAAAGAATCTGAATCAAGCACCCACTGGGTAAGGTGGGGGTTGGTAGTATTTCCCTAGTGTGGAGGGTCCCAAGAGGCCTAGTGCCTCCTGTTTCAAGCAGTACTGCCTTGTCTGGCAAGGAGTCTGAGGCCATTTTTGTTACCAGGCTTCAAGGCCTAGCTACTGTACATGCACTTGCACCTTCCTCTCTTTTTTTTACTTTCTTTACCTGTATGTCACTTTGAACTTTTATGTGTGTTTTTTACTCACTTAAGGATTGTAGGGTGTAGGTCTTCAAGCTTTGGGGGAGGATGTGTAGGTATTAGGTTCCTTCCTCCCCTGTCTTAGGGAGTCTCTCTTCAGAAGAGCTCTTTCCCTAGTACTCATTGTTCGGCTTCAGGAGAGGGGTCTGTTGGGCCTTTTAGCTGGGTGGACCTGACTGTGCCTTCCCCCTTCAGGATTCTTGTGCCCCAGAGTATTGGAGAAAGGTCCTTCCTCTTCGGGAGGGGACCTTATGACACAGCCTAGTGCACTTTTGGGTGTGTTCTTGAACTTTGAACTTGGTGTTTTTGTTTTTGCGCATGGCACCACAGGCTGTAAAAAAAATAAAAAAAATAAAAAATCAGTGTTTTTCCAGGGCCTGTACCCACAGGACTGCACATATAGCCGTAACCTAATGCTTACAAGTGTAGTAAAGGGGGAGCTGGCAGCTGTGTCCAAGTACATCCAGAGATATAAATGAAAGGCTTGTGCAGACCAGTAGTAAAGATGGCAGTTAGAAAGTACAAGCTGAAGGTATTTTCTAAAATTTGAGCCTGTGTCTAGATGAATACATTTTTAGTAGTATTATACCAAACCTGCAGATAGCCTTGTTTTATTTTTAGCTAAGCAGAAAAAAAAACATGTGGTTTACAACACACAATAAGACTAATTTACAAATGGAGTTGACCGTCTTTGCTCAGTAGATTTGGTAATTGAAGTGAATCTTCACTCAATCATGTGAAAAGCAATTCCTGTTTATTTATTAAATCTGCACAAAATGAACACCCCAACAACTTAAGTAAATATTATCAACTCCTCTAGTAAATCAACCCCAATTGGTTATCACAGCAGTAACTCATCTCTTAGCAGACTACTTGGATTAATTACGCCTCTTGCAAACGATACTCCTGTTGAGCATCTCCTTTTGGCCTCTTGCACACAATACTCCTGTTTGAACATCTACTTTTTCCAGGCCTTTTTTTTTTTTTTTGTATGTATTTGCGAGTATTGAGGCTTAAATTACTGACCAAAAATGCAGATTTTTCTATTTTGTTCTTACTGAAGAATGCACAGTGCTTGTTTACGCGGCTGTGTGCACAGTCACATTACAATTAATGGGCTGTATGTATTTTAGCTCAGAAAAAAAAAAAGCTGTACTGAGCTTTTTCAAGCTGCGAGATGCTCAAACAAGAGTATCGTGCGCAAGAGGCCTTAGACAAACAGAGCCTCAAGTTAAACGTCCTTTTCTGTGCTGCCTCTTAGTGCTTTGTGAATCTTTTGTCAAACATTAAAGTTTACGTGTAAAACATGTTCTCTCTCATTGATATAGTTGTACATATACAGCATGTATAATGTATATGCATATCAAGCAATACTTCAGTTGATTACAAAATTAAAGTATTTGTGTAACAAGCAATGCGGCTTTCAATTAAAAAAGATCATGGTCAGTTGAGGAACATTAGCTGTTCTCATTAGCATGGTAGAGTAAGACATGCCAGAAAAGCACTTTAGCCCAAAATGAATAATACCATTGTACTAGAGGATGCACTTGATTCTATATAAAATAAATACAACAGATAAGAAAATGTTATATTTACTTTTTTTTTTTTAATCAACTTTTTTAGTAATTATTTTACACCAAGGTTTATCCTTTTAGGTTCACCCCCCATTTAAACAGCTTAGCAAGTTGTTATATGGTGACCACTTCTATGTGTATTTCATTTTTACAGAAACGTAAATGTATTTTTTTTTTTTTTTTTTCATCCTTTTAGAAGTCCGGTTCTTTCGGAATAATGGAGTTCTGAATATATTATCCCATACTAATACTGTACATTGAAAATGGCTGCCAATGCAATATAGATAACATTACTTTGCTCTTCTTTGTGCATTTAATCCTTAAAGACTCAGATTTGGTCTTAAAATATTTTTGGTTTAGTAAATGACAGATGTTTTTCCCTAAATGTTGGATCTCCAGTTAATGTATGCTTTCACCATTCACATTAGTTTTTTATGTTTATTGCCTTGAATAAATTATTTTCTCTTGTTCTGTTCATCTGACAGTTTATACAAACACTGCATGGCAGTCAGTCAAATTTAGAATAAAGTGATAGGAAATTTGTAAGGAAGTGACATAGCATCATGAGTAATTTTATATAAGAAGTGGGCTGATTGCATCCATTTGCTTAAGTAACTTGTACAGTTTGACATCCTGTAGACACTTCAGAGTTTTATCGTACCATTAACTCTTACCATATTTCAGCACTCGGTAATAGGGTAGCAAAGCCAAGATACATACAGTACATAAGTACTTACTATTAGTTTAGAAATACTGACATCCAATGGTTGTTTAGTGCTTATTATAGCAATTATTGCAACTAAAGTATAAACGACATGTTTAACTTTCTATTTATAACAAATTAGAATTGCAATTTTAAAGGTTTTTTAAACAATCTATGTTTATTAGAAGTCTATAGATAAATTGAATACAAAACAATAAAGTACTAAAAGCAATACAATACACAAAGGAAATCATTATACACTTGAAAGACTCTGACATGCAAGTTCTGGGGTTTAGTATTGATTTAAAGTCTCTGACTTCAGATGAATTTAGGAGGTGCATCACATGTGAATGACTGTACATCCAGGTTATATACAGACAGGTGACTTTGCCATGGTATTGTGGAGGAGAGGTCAAGTAAACTTGCACTTACTTTTCAGTAATTTCAGTAATAGGGGTGAAGGTTCTAGGTAAACACTGTTACTATAGCTCCCCATTTCAAAACTGTAAGAAGTGGCAGTCCCCTACTCAGCATAACACAGCATAGCTTTCCCTCCAAACACACCCAGATACAACATTGAAGTAAGTGAAGATGTGTGGCCTGATCATGATACAAACCAGGGGCGTAACTGCAGGGGTTGCAGTCGCAACCGGGCCCCATGCTCCAGGGGGCCCTGTGCGGCTCCCCTGTATACCTGGATAGGAGGGGCGGCAGAGGCCGCATGTAGAGAAATGACTGTCCTCCTTTTTCCACCTGTAGCTGCAGGAGGAAAATGGAGGAGATTGGTTCCTCTGTATGCTGCCCCCACCACTCCTCCTATCCAGTTCACTTGTGTTCTGCTGTCTCTGGGCCCCTGTATGCTCCCCTGGTCCCCCCCCCCCTACTGTGCTCCCCCCACTCTGCTGCCCCCCCCCCCTACTGTGCTCCCTATCCTCTCCTGCTGGCTGCTGCAGGGGATGTGTCACAATAGAGAACCAGGAAGGGGTCGGTAAATAGGTAATTTACCAGCCAGCTCCTTCCTTTTCTGAATGGACAGAGTCAGTCAGTGACATTGTAAAAAAAAACAAAATAAAATGATAAAAAATAATACAATTAAAATACCAAAAAAATAAAAACAACTGACACCAGTGGGTGAACTTCCAGGATCGCAAAGGTGACACTTGCAACCGGGCCCTGGCATTGTGCCACTGTGGGGAGGCCCCAACATGGCAGGAAGGTGGCCCACTGCAGAACTTGTGAAAGGGTCCCGCAACGAGAGTCCCGCAACAAGAGTAAAGGGCCCCAGGATCAGTGGGAATAGTCCCAGGCTTGAAGGGAAGGGCCCCGGGCAGGGGTCCCTTCATGGTTTCCTGCACCGGGGCCCTGAAGGTTCTAGTTACGCCTCTGATACAAACCTTTATAATGACTGGTCGATCTGGGTTGCGAGTAGTCAATAATGTCACTGTGTATGCTGGAGAAAAAATGGAAGTGGTGCAGCTGTTAAAGAAAAGGTAAAATATGGCATATCACAAACCCCTATACTTTTACTCATGTGAGTGCTTCACTTCGATTAGCCAATAATGTAAAAAGAAAATCTCTGTTTACTTATTTCATCTGCACTTGACTTAATAATTGATGTGAATATTCATACAATATATTGTGTGAACATTCCCAAATTCTTTAGTAAATCAGTCTCAGTGTGTTTGAGGTTATTCTACTGCAATTATGTTCATCTGCCTAATTCTAATGGTGGTTGAAGCACATCATATTTTAGCAAAGAACATTATCTAATATAATAATTCAAAACGAAGTATTCAGAATGCGCTGGCCCTATTTTTTTTTTTTTTTGCAGTTTGAAAATGTCTATGCCACTTACAGCTCCTACAAGCCTATGTGTGTGTGGACACAAAGAATAGCATAGAGAGAGGCTTTTTAAAGTTGCAAAAAAAGTCTGATGCTGGTAAAAGCGGCTGTAAAAATGCCCTTTTTGCATGAGGCCTAAAAGTGGACTAACTCAAGTGTGCCACAACAACCACCACATCAGTCAGTAAAATATCAAAAGAAAATCACTTTTCTGTTTAGACAGCAGCCTAAAACCTTGAGTATAAGTAAAGGGCTGCAATCTAAAGCCCCGTACACACGATCAGATTATCGAACGATCTGTCGTCCGTTTTTTTGTGGCATGCTAGTCTGATGTGGAAAGTGAAGAGGTTATTTTCATACGAATTTTCCCGTATGACAGAATTCTACTTCAGAAGTGATGTCATGTGCTGGATTGTTTTGTATGTGTTCTTTCATCTCTGAGCATGCCTAGTCTTGCTCTTAAGATTTTTTTCAGCCGAAATCTGTACTAATGAGACGAAAATCGGACGTTGTTTTGACAGACGACAAAAATTATATAGCCTGCACATCAGGATTTTGTCAGCCGAAAAGTCGCAGTCGGCTGTCGAAAGCACCATACTAACAATCCGAAAATCGTCAGATCGGTCGTCTAACAAATTTTCCCTACAGATTTTCTTATAGTGTGTATGGGTCTTTAGATTCACTGAAAGCAGAAAATGTCATGGTTTGGGGTTTATTTTAGTAATTTTTTTTTAAACTGTTGATTTATTTTATTACATTTGTTTTTTACAAAAAAAAAATTAATACATGATTAGGATCCCCAGAGCACCACAAATTAGCTAGGAAAATAACACCGCAGATAAAGCTTGTTTTGTAGCTACCTTTTTTGTATTGATACCCCATACTGACTGAAAAGGAATGAGTTGCTGCTTTGATGAACTATTTGGGTGGATTTATTAGACAAGTAGAGGATGTAAAATGAGCAGAGTGAATCATAGTAAATACCGTTAACATGTGTTTTCTCTGAATGCCCAATCATATACGATAGTCATTAAATAAACTTCCCTGCATATAATTAATTTGTTGAAGCAAATGCAGCTTTATCTTATTTACTAAGCTAAATCTTCCAAAATAAACTTTCACATTGCTGTGAAGAGCACCTGTTCCTTTACTAAATCAATTAAAATGCGTTCTGTCAACAGAAAACTTCTTCCTATTGTATCAGCAACGCTGAACATGTAAAGGAGACTGTTTAGCAAAATATTCTTATGCAACATTTCATCTTTACCTGAATATACAAAATATGTATTTAAGGATGTTTTGGAATAAATAGAGACTTGGAGAGAGATTTAGAAAATCTCTATGTATGCTCTTTAAAGGTCTGCAGGTAACCTTTACATGGATTGTACACAGATTCTATGGAATGTTATATTCTATTTTTTAAGCACAAATCAAGACAAAATTCACATGAGTTTCTATGGAGAATATTTCTAGACCCTGTGTGGCTTTCACCAGTGTTCCACTTGGCTTTCAGTTGTTCTCCTTGAATGGCATTCCATTAGGATGATGACACAACTATGGTAAATGGTACAATGGTAAATGGAAATTGGTGTGTACCAAGCCAAAAAATTCCTCTCTGACTTAAATAATACTCTCTGATTATCTTTTTTTTTTTTTTTTTAAATGGTTCTAAAGCCTAAAGGTTTTTCACCTTAATGCATTCTATGCAATAATGTGAAAAACCTTCTCTGCTGCAGCTGCCCCCCAGACCCCCCCCTTTCCTTAACTAAATCCAGCAATGTGCACTAGCCCAGTGGCTCCTGCCACTGTCTTTCTCCTCATTGGACAGATTGATAGAAGCGGGAGCGATGGGCTCCCGCTGCTGTCAATAGAATCCAGTGACATGGAAGCAGTCGGCGGGGCCAAGTCCCCCTGTCTGTGTCAGTGGGACTCGGGAGCGAGCATGGGTGCCCCCATGGAAAGCAAATTTTCGTGGGGGGACCCGATGTAGAGGAGGGGCCTGAAGCGCCGGTGAGGGACCCCAACAAAAAGAGGATTAGGGCTGCTCTGTGCAAAAGCATTGCACAAAGCAGGTAAGTATAGGCATGTTTGTTATTTTTATATATAAAAAAAACAAATCTTTACAACCACTTTAATGATATACTCTTTTTCTCTGACTACTGCATTGGTGATGCTTTGCTTTAATACTGATAGCACATGCCCTAAAATACCTCTTTGTAAAAGAAAGCTAGATCTGTTTTTCTGACTTTTGTCTTAACTTCTTTCCCTGTTATGCTAAAATAAACCTGCAAAATATTTCTTCTTTCTAAGGTCACTTTTTTTTTATTTATGTTATGTTTTAGGCTAATTTATGTAAAAATCTTCTTTTTCTCTTAATTACTCCTTTCTTTCACTAGCTTAAATCCCACTTCCAGACACTGCACAGTTTTTTTTCTTAAAGACACTTACCTTTCCTTGAAGTCTTCAGGACAGTTCATAATGCACTGGGTCCTTTTTTCTTTTTATTCTTCTCCTGGTGGCGATCAGTCCAGTCCCCACATGAAGAGATCAGTGCTTACTGATGGTATCAGCGCTGATTCCCGCATCAATATACTGTGAATGAAGTATGAATTGGTGATGTCTTCACAGGGGGAAGGGCACAAAATAACCTGCATTTTCAGTATTGTCTTTTGTCCTTCTGGTTAAAAGATGCTGGGTGTCATTCAACAATTTCTGGTATAAAAGGGGTACCGTGGGGCCATCTCTGCATTAAAGGTGAGTATTTCAGCCAGGGCTGCTATTGTATTATTATTATTATTTTTTTTTTTTTTTTTTTTACAACACCCGGGGGACCTTAAAAAGAAAAAAAATAGCCAGGAGTTAATTTGTCTGGCCGAAAGAAAAAAAAAATGTCTACTATATTTTTCTGAATTGCAATTTGCCTTATGAGTCAAAAGTCCATCTTCAGTGATGCCCTGGGAAAAAAAAGACGCTTTAATATATTTCTATTCAATTATCTGCTGCCTACACCCAGAAAAATGTTATATATTTTTTTTTTATTTTTTTCTGCTAGTACCAACCTCTCTGCTTCATAGGCCCTCAAATGTCTACAGGCTCATAGTTATCACCAAAAAAGAGACAAACAAGCTGCCTACTGCGCAAAAATATGACTTTTTCCTGCAGCTTACCTGTAAAATCCATGTCTTGGAGTACATCACAGGACACAGAGCAGCCATATTCATTACTATCTGGGCTATATGCCACCTAAAGGTGAATAGACCCTGGCAACCAATTAAGACAGGAAGTCCCCCTCTATATAACCCCTCCTATACAGGAAGTACCTCAGTTTTGTAGCAAGCAATAAACATCCCAGACAAGAGGGGAGGGACCTATGTGTCCCGTGATGTACTCCAAAAAATGAATTTTACAAGTAAGCTGTAGGAAAAATCCATATTTCTTTATCGTACATCACACAGATCAGCCATATTCATTACTATGTGGGATGTTCCAAAGCAATGCACTTGAGGGGAGGGGGACACCATAAATAGAACCGCCATCAGACCATAAAAGATCTACATAGCTGCCTGCAGGACACTACAGCCAAATGCAGACTCCTCCAGGGCCCTAACATACTAGTGAACCAAATCTAGTATGTACCGAAGACTAAGTAGCAGCCTTGCAAATCTGACCCCTAGAAGCTTGATGGCGAACTGCCCAAGAGGCACCTACTCTGCTAGAGTGTGCCTTTACCGGAAAAGTTGGAACCTTCCCTTTTAAACGATACGCCTGGATAATAACCTGGCAAATTCATTGAGAAATTGTAGATTAAGATGCTGCCTGCCCTTTCCTGGGCCCTTCTGGCAGCACAAACAAAAGGTCGATCTTACGAATTGGAGCTGACCTTTTTCAAATAAATCTTGAATGCACGTACTACATCTAGAGAATGTAATAACCTCTCCCCTGCTGTTTGAGGATTTGGAAAGAAGGAAGGCAGTATAATGTCCTGCTTCAAATGAAAAGCAGACCCCACCTTGGGCAAAAAAACTGGGTGTGGACGTAGAATCATCCTATCTTGATGTAAAATCAAGAATGACTCTTTACAAGAAAGAGCCGCTAATTATGATACTCTTATGGCTGAAGTTACTGCGACCAAAAAGACCAACTTTTTGGTCAAAAGAACCAGAGGAATATGCCGCATGGGCTCAAAAGGCTGTGTCTGTAAAACTGCCAACACCAAATTTAGATCCCAAGGACACAATGGTGGCCTCACTGGTGGAAGCATATGTAGCACCCCTTGAGCTAAGGTTTGAACTAAAGAATGCGAATCGATCGGTCTCTGGAAAAAAGGCTGAGGCTAAGGCTGAAATTTGATCCCTAATAGTGCCTAAGGCTAACTTCATTTCTAACCCTACTTGCAAGAACGCTACAATTCTCCTGATGATATATTTACAGGGATGCCATTTCCTGGGCCTCACGCTAGGAAATGTAAGACTTCCAGACTCTGTAATAAATGCCTTTAGAGACTGGTTTTCTAGCGTTTATCAGGGTAGAGACTGCAGGACTAGATATACCCTGCTCCTTCAAGATCCAGACTTCAATAGCCAAGCCGTCAAATTTAGAGACTGTAAAGCAGGGTAGAATATCGGACTCTGAGAGAGCAGGTCCAGACACAGTGGAAGAACCCAGGGCCTTGCCATGGCCAAGTTAAGAATTTGTGCGTACCAAAACCTTCTGGGCCATGCTGCAGCCTCCAGGATTATTGATTTCCCCTCTACCTGGATCCTGCGTAGAAGACGCAGCAGCAGCTAAAGCGGAGGAAAGGCATAGATTAGGGAAAACTCCTCCCAAGGAGTCACCAAGGCATCCACTCCAACTGCGAGTGGATCACTGGTCCTGGACACAAATTTTTTTCAACTTGTTGTTGAACCTGGATGCCAACATATCTACATCCAGCATTGACAGATCAATGCAAAGATCTCAGGGTGTAAGGACTATTCCCCCGGAAACATCTGCTGATGACTCAGAAAGTCTGCCTGTCTATTCCCGGAATGAAAACCGCCTACAGGCATGGAAGTTATTCCACCCAGGATAGCATGAGATCCACCACCTTCTGGGCTGACTGACTCTCTTGGTACCTCCCTGATGGTTGATATAAGCCACAGCCATGGCATTGTCGGATTTTACCCTGACAGGGTAACCCCGAAGTCTGGGCGTCCAGTATTTTAATGCCCGCCAAACTGCTCGGATTTCCAGGATATTGGACCACTTTCCTTGGACAGTGGCTTCCTCCAGAACTGCTCCCCAGCTAGGGAGACTAGCATCTGTAGTTACTACCTTCCAGACTACTGGAAGAAAGGATTTCCCTCTTTCCAAATTCCTGGCCATCAACCACCAACTTAGACTCTGACGTACCCTCGGTACCAGAGACAGGCACTAATCTAAGACCTGGATCTTTATGTAAAGATTGTTCTGTAAAAGTCTGGCATGGAATTGAGCATAGGGAACTGCTTTGAATGAGGACACCATCTTCCCTAATAACCTCATGCAAAGACATACAGAAGGATACTTTTTTCTTCTTACAGACCAAACTAGATCCTTCAGGTCTACAACCTTTGTTGACGGCAAGAATACTTTTGCCTGTACTGTGTCCACAAGGAAACCCAGATATTCCAGACGCTGGACCGACTGTAATGCTAACTTTGCCAAATTCAGAATCCAACCCAGACATACTAAGAACTGAAATGTACGGAACACATTCTGGCTTAGAGCCGAAGCCGATCGGTCTATTAGTAATAGATCATCTAGATATCCTACCACTGCTATTCCTTAAGACATTAGAGCCGCCAATACTGGGGTTAGGATCTTTGTGAACATTATGGAGCCATGGCCAGCCCGAAAGGCGGAGCCACAAACTGAAATTGACGGTTTTCTACTGCAAAGCGTAAAAACCTTTAAAGGGCCTGAAAGATAGCAATGTGAAGGTATGCATCCTTGATATCTATGGATGCTAGCAATTCTCCTCCCTGCAGAGGCCATGACTGAGCGAAATGACTCCATTTGGAAAGTGAGAATCTTTAGAAACCGGTTCAGAGCTTTGAGATCCAGAATAGGTCTCACGTCTCCGTTTGGCTTGGGGACTACTAAAAGTTTTGAGTAAAAGTCCCTGAATCTTTCGTCCTCAAGAACTACTGTAATCACTCTTTGAGACCTTAAATGTTTCAGAGCCAGAAAGCGAGATCTTCTTTTTAGAGGATCTGCAGGTATGTTTGACTTTACAAACTGAGGTTGAGGAAACACCCCAAATTCTAGTTTGAACCCCTGTGAGATAGTGGAAATAACTCAGTTGTCCTGAATTATTTCTACCCAGACCTCTGAGAACCATAGCAGCCTCCCCCCCTACCCGACTGAGAGGGGCGCCCCTTCACAAGGCAGATTTAGAGCTAGATTTGGTAGGTCTCTGGGCCCAGGTATTGTTCTGCCCTTGACCTTAAGGCTTGGTTATACATCCAGACGGCTGGGGCCTGGGATTAGAAGCGCTGGATGTCTGAGTTTTGAAAACCTTAACCACTTGCCTACAGTGCACTTTCACCCCCTTCCTGCCCAGACTGATTTTCAGCTTTCAGTGCTCTCACACTTTGAATGACAATTACTCAGTCATGCAACACTGTACCCATAAAAAAAATGGTGTCCTTTTTTTCACACAAATAGAGCTTTCTTTTGATGGTATTTAATCACTACTGGGTTTTTTATTTTTTGTGCTATAAATAAAAAAAGACTGAAAATATTGTGAAAAAAGGCATTTTTCTTTGTTTCTGTCATAAAATTTAGCAAATGAGTAATTTTTCTTCACAAATTTTGGCCAAAATTTATACTGCTACTTATCTTTGGTAAAAATAACCCAAATAAGTGTATATTATTTGGTCTTTGTGAAAGTTATAGAGTCCACAAGTTATGGTGCTAATCATTGAAAATTGATCACACTTGACCACACCTGATGTACTGAAGGCCTATCTCATTTCTTGAGACACTAAAAAGTCAGGAAAGTACAAATACCCCCCAAATGACCCCTTTTTGGAAAGTAGACATTCCAAGGTATTTAATAAGGGGCATGGTGAGTTTTTTGAAGTTGTAATTTTTTCCCACAACTCTTTGCAAAATGAAGATTTTTTTTTTTTTTTTTTTTTTTTACAAATTGACGTATTAACAGGTTATTTCTCTCACACAGCATATGTATACTTGCAACTACACCCAAAAACACATTCTACTACTCCTCCTGAGTATGGCGATACCACATGTGTGAGACTTTTTCACAGCCTGGCCACATACAGAGGCCTAACATCCAAGTAGTACCGTCCGGCATTCTAGGAGCACAAATTACACATATAATTTCCTGACAACCTATCGCACTTTTGAAGGCCCTGGAGCACCAGGACAATGGAAACCCCCATAAAATGACCCCATTTTGGAAAGCAAACAGCCCAACGTATAATTTTTGAGGCATAATGAGTCTTTTGAATATGTCATTTTTTTCCACACGTTTTTGGAAAATGTGGAAAGAAAATGAAAACACATTTTTTTTACACAAAGCTGTCCTTTTATGCAATATTTCTAACACATAGCATGTACATAGCAAAAATTGCACCCCAAAATACATTCTGCTATCCCTCCTGAGTATGGCGATACCACACCGGATTGGACGGATTGCACCTAAATGGGGTGGGTGCAGCCGTACTGGGTGCGAGGATGGCCAAAAAGTTAGAGGGGCTTTTAAACTAGGGAATGGGGGGGGAGGGTACAGATGTAGAATTAGCCAGTGGAAAGCAAGCTTCAGAGGGCAGAAATGGGGGCATTAGCGGTAGGGTGTTCGGAGCTCCTATACCCAGGGTGGGTACGGGGAAAAATCAAGAGAGCAGCCTAAAAACATCAAAATTACGAGGCTTGTATACCAATGCCAGAAGCCTGGCCAACAAGATGGGAGAGCTGGAGCTGCTGATGTTTGAGGAGGACTTAGATTTTGTGGGGATAACTGAGACTTGGTTTGACAGCTCTCATGACTGGATGGCGACCATTCAGGGGTATTCCCTTTATCGCAGAGATAGAGAGGGTAAAAAAGGGGGAGGGGTAGGTTTGTATATTAAGAACAGTATACAGGTAAATATGAGGGATGATATTAATAATGGAGCTATGGACGAAGCAGAATCCCTATGGGTAGAGCTTCAAAGGGAAGGCACGGTGGGGAAGGTAATATTGGGCGTATGCTATAGGCCCCCCAACCAGAGGGAGGAGGGGGAGGTGGACCTCATGTTACAGATAGGATTGGCAGCAAGGATGGGAAATGTCATTATAATGGGGGACTTTAATTATCCTGATATAGACTGGGCAGAAGGAACCGCGCATTCAGCCAAGGCTAGGCAGTTCCTAAATGTTTTGCAGGACAATTTCATGGGTCAGATGGTGAATGCACCGACAAGAAACAATGCGGGACTTGACCTACTGATTACCAACAATACAGACCTGCTCACGGATATAGAAATACGGGACAACTTAGGGAACAGTGACCATAGGTCAATTGGTTTCAGTATTAATTACAGTAATAGGAAACACAAGGGTAATATAAGGACACTGAATTTCAAAAGAGCCAATTTCCCTAAACTGCGCTCGCTGCTAGAAAATATCAAATGGGATAGAACCCTGGGAACAAAGAACACGGAGGAAAAATGGGAGTGCTTCAAGAGCATACTTAACAAGGGGGTGGGCCAGTGCATTCCACAGGGAAATAAATTTAAAAGAGCAAAACTAAACCCTGGGTGGCTAAACTCCAACATAAAAATGTATATTAGAGCTAAAGAAAAGGCCTTCAAAAAATACAAGACTGAGGGGTCATTGGCAGCATTTAAGCACTACAAAGAGTGTAATAAGAAATGTAAAGATGAAATCAGGGCGGCTAAAATAGAACACGAGAGACATATAGCGGAGGAGAGTAAAAAGAACCCCAAGAAGTTCTTTAAGTATATAAACAGTAAGAAAGCGAGGCCAGAACACATTGGCCCCATAAAAGATGATAAAGGAAAAATGGCCACAGAGGACAGAGAAAAGGCGGAAGTGTTAAATAATTTCTTTTCTTCAGTCTTCACAAAGGAATCGGGGGGCTACACGAACCCAGCTTGTAAGGCCGAACTAAATAATACACCTCAGGAAGTGCCGCCATGGCTAACAGAGGATAGACTTAGAGCTAAACTAGAGAAACTTAACATAAATAAATCCCCGGGACCGGATGGCTTGCACCCAAGGGTTCTTAATGAGCTCAGCCAGGTGATTGCCAGACCATTATTCTTGATCTTTAAGGATAGTTTACAGACAGGTATGGTGCCAGCTGATTGGAAAAAAGCCAACGTGGTACCAATATTTAAAAAGGGGCCGAGATATATCCCGGGTAACTATAGGCCGGTCAGCCTAACATCAGTAGTCTGCAAAATTTTGGAGGGGATGATAAGGGACCACATACAAGACTTTAGTAATGAAAACGGTATTATAAGTAGTAATCAGCATGGATTCATGAAAAATCGTTCATGCCAAACCAATCTATTAACCTTCTACGATGAAGTGAGCTGCCACTTAGATAAAGGTAAGCCTGTGGATGTGGTGTATCTGGACTTTGCAAAGGCCTTTGACACCGTTCCCCACAAACGCTTACTGTACAAACTAAGGAAGGTAGGTATGGACCATAAGGTGAGTACCTGGATAGAGAACTGGCTCCAGGGGAGAGTCCAGAGGGTGGTGATTAATGGGGAGTACTCTGAGTGGGCGGGTGTGGAAAGTGGGGTCCCCCAGGGTTCTGTCCTGGGACCAATCCTGTTTAATTTATTCATAAATGATCTAGAGGAGGGGATATCAAGTACAATCTCAGTATTTGCAGATGATACTAAATTAGGCATGCCAATATCTTCTATGCAGGATGTGGAAATCTTGCAAGCAGACCTGAACAAAATAACGGGGTGGGCAACTACATGGCAGATGAGGTTTAATGTAGAAAAATGTAAAGTAATGCACTTGGGGGCCAGTAACCAGAAAGCAAGCTACTCACTAGGGGGGGAACCTCTGGGTGAGTCTAGGATGGAAAGGGACCTGGGGGTACTGGTAGACAACAGGCTTGGAAGTGGCATGCAATGCCAAGCCGCTGCAAGCAAAGCCAACAGAATACTGGGTTGTATAAAAAAGGGGATTCACTCCAGAAATAAAGAGATTATTCTTCCACTCTACAAAACTCTGGTCCGGCCACATCTGGAGTATGCTGTCCAGTTCTGGGCACCGGTCCTCAGGAAGGATGTGCTGGAACTGGAGAAAGTCCAGAGAAGGGCAACAAAAATAATTAGGGGAATGGAGGACATCAGCTATGAGGAAAGACTACAAGCACTGAACTTATTCTCTCTGGAGAAGAGACGATTGAGGGGGGATATGATATCAATGTACAAATACTGTACTGGCGACCCTAGCATAAGGAACAAACTATTCAGAGTAAGGGAATACAATAAGACACGTGGCCACTCACTAAAACTTGAGGAAAGGCGGTTTAACCTTAAAGTGCGTAAGGGGTTCTTCACTGTAAGAGTAGTAAGGATGTGGAATTCTCTTCCGCAAGCAGTCGTATCAGCGGGGAGCCTTGATAGTTTCAAAAAACTATTGGATGGACACCTTAAAGACCACAACATACAGGGGTATACAATGTACGGTTAGCAAACACACACACACATCATAGGTTGAACTGGATGGACTTGTGTCTTTTTTCAGCCTCACTAACTATGTAACTATGTAACTATGTAACATGTGTAACACTTTTTCACAGCCTGGCCACATACATAGGCCTAACATCCAAGTAGCGCTTTACACAAAGTTGTCCATTTATCCACTTTAAGACTGGGCCTATTTTTGACACTTGGTGTTTACAAGCTAAAATCATTTTTTTTGCTAGAAAACTACTTGGAACCCCCAAACATTATATATATATTTTTTTTAGCAGAGACCCTAGAGAAAAAAATGGAGATCGTTGCAATATTTTTTATCACACCATATTTGCGCAGCAGTCTTCCAAATGCGATTTTTTTCTTTTTTTTTTTAAATTCACTTTTTTTAACTAAAAAATAAGAAAACAGTAAATTTAGCCCAATTTTTTTCCATAATGTGAAAGATAATGTTACGCCGAGTAATTAGATACCCAACATGTCATGCTTCAAAATTGCGCATGCTCACAGAATGGCGCCAAACATTGGTACTTAAAAATCCCCATAGGCAACAATTTAAAAATTTTTGCAGGTTACTAGCTTAGAGTTACAGAGGAGGTCTAGGGCTCAAATTATTGCTCTCGCTCTAACGATCGCGGCGATACCTCACATGTATGGTTTGAACACTGTTTACATATGTGGGCGGGACTTGCGTATGCG
This sequence comes from Pelophylax lessonae, assembly GCF_965119305.1. NCBI lineage: Eukaryota > Metazoa > Chordata > Amphibia > Anura > Ranidae > Pelophylax > Pelophylax lessonae. The sequence goes on from NC_138770.1 coordinate 378,742,465, forward strand.
TTTGCTTCTGCGCGCGAGCTAACGGGGACAGGGCGCTTTAATTTTTTATTTTTTTTTTCCTATTTATTTTATTTATTATTTTTTTATTTTTACACCGTTTAAAAAAAAAATGTTTTGATCATTTTTATTCCTATTACAAGGAATGTAAACATCCCTTGTAATAGAAATAGGCATGACAGGTCCTCTTTATTGTGAGATCTGGGGTCAAAAAGAGCTCACACCTCACAACTACACTAAAAAAGAAAAAAAAAAAATTGTTGAAAGAGGAAAAAAAAGAAAAGAAAAAAAAAAAGCGGCCCTTTAAACCGGTTGCTAGGCAACGTCTTTTGACGTAGCTCCGGTCCTCCAAGACCATAGAGTCGAGTGAGGGCCATCTTGCCCTCACTTGACTTCCTGTCTCTGAGGATCCGGGACCGGATAGTTTTCCCCGCTGCCGGCGGGTCCGGTAAGCTGGGAAAACATCTGGGACGCGGCAAGAGGGGGGGGGGGGGCACCTCTTCCCCTGCACTGTAAGGGTAATTCCGTGGCGAATCCGCCACTGGGACCACCCTTATCTGAAAGCCGACCGCCCACCGTTTCAAAAAATACCAGGGTTATGGCAGCTATCTGCTGCCATAACCCCAGTATTTAGCTTTTAATGGCCGACGCATATAGTCGTTAGGCGGTCAGTAAGTGATTGCATGTATATGGCAAACAGGTGACGATGACTGATGGGGTGACAGGTGACGATGATTGATGAGGTGACAGGTGATGATGATTGATGATGTGACAAGTGACGATGATTGATGGGGTGACAGATGACAATCACTGAGGGGGTGACATGTGACGATGATTGATGGGGTGACAAGTGACGATCACTGATAGGGTGTCAAGTGACGATGATTGATAGGATGACAGATGACGATGACTGATGGGGTGACAGGTGACGGTGATTGATGGGGTGACAGGTGACGGGCGATGGTCACTGATGGGTAACAGGTGACGGGCGATGGTGCACGGCGGTACTGATGGCAGTCTCTGGTGACCGGTGAACTTTAGGCTATGTTCACATGTGAGCATAGCGATCATGGGCAGAATCACTGCGATTCTGCCCGCGATCCAGAAATCATTGCAAATTGCGGGACGCCTTTGCATTGCCCGTGATTTGCAATAGCACCCCAAACGCTGTGCGATGTTGCTGCGATTTCTGCCTGCCGAATCGAGGTAACATCACGCAAACAACGCATGGCGCCCCAAAGAAGCTCTTGTACCTTCTTTGGGCGTCATGCGTTGTTTGCGCGATGTTGCGGGGATTCGGCAGGCGGAAATGGCGGCAACATCGCACAGCGTTTGGGGTGCTATTGCAAAAAACGGGCAACGCACAGGCGTCCCGCAATTTGCAATGATTTCCGGATTCTGCCCGCGATCGCTGCGCTCACATGTGAACGTTATGGGTGTCAATTTCTGGGCACTGATGAGGTGACTGTTGGGTGACAGGTGACATTGGGGGGGGGCTGAGGACTGTGTGGGGGGACCTTTATTAGTGTGATTTTACTTTTGCAGGTACACAGAGCAGTAACTCACTGTTTCTAGCTCTTCTCCCCTCACACTGGAAACTGTATGAGGGGAGAAGAGCTAGTAACAGTGAGTTACTGCTCTTTGTTTACATTTTGTGATCGGCTGTGAATGGATTCACAGCCGATCACACAGTAAACAGTCACTGTCAGTGACTGTTTACTACTGCCGGTGACAGCTGTGTTCCTACGGAACACAGTGCCAACCGACATAACCGCGCTGCGCGCTCCCGATCGCGCATGCACGGTCATCTTCCGGGCGCCTCCATTGTGATCGGCTGTGTCATTGGAACACAGCCGATCACGTGGGAAACAGCCACGCCCATTGGCTGTTTCCCCCCTGCCGGTGACGGGGGTGTCCCGGGGACACACCGACACCAGCAGTGCAGGGTGGCGCGCACGTGACCGCGCGCCTGCCCTGTTTCCTGGGATCACGTCATATGACGTCTTCCCAGGATAATGGTCTCACCGCTCCGCCGTCAATTGACGGCGGGCGGGCGGCAAGTAGTTAAAGGACGTTTGCTTTTCCTTTTTAACTGGTAGCAACACAATCTTTCCCCCCGAAATCTTTTGGATATATTTTGGATATATTTATCTAGATTATCACCAAATAGGCATTCCCTATGAAAGGGAAAACCAGCCAGCAACTTTTTACACAGTATTTCCGCAGACCAGCTTTTTAGCCACAGGATTCTGCGCATATGAACTGACAAAAGAGAAAACCGTGACATTTGCTGTATGGAGTCTTTAACCACTTCCATAAAAGGCAGTTATACCCAATTCCTGCCTAGACCAATTTTCAGCTTTTAGCAGTCTCACACTTTGAATGACAATTACTCAATCATGCAACGCTGTACCCAATCAAATTTTTTATAATTTCTTTTTCACACGAATGAACGTTTCTTTTGGTAGTATTTATTCACCACTGGGTTTTTTATTTTTTTACGATATAAGTGGAAAAAAGCGAAAAGTTTGAAAAAAAAAAAAAACATTTTGTTTTAGTTTCTATTATGAAATTATGCAAACAAGTATTTTTTTTTCCCTAAATATGGTCCAAAATTTATACTGCTACATGTCTTTGGAAAAAATAACCCAAATTAGTGGATATTATTTAGTCTATGTGAAAGTTAAATAGTCTAAAAGCTATGGTTGAAAATTGATCATGCCTGATGTACCGACGGCCTATCTCATTTCTTGAGGCCCTGAAATGTCAGGACAGTAAAAATACCCCCCCAATGACCCCTTTTTGGAAAGTGGACATTCTGGGGTATTTAGTAAGAGGCATGGTAAGTTTTTTGAAGTTGTAATTTTTTTCCCACAATTCTTGGGAAAATTAAGAAATTATTTATTTACACAAAATTGTCATAATAACAAGTTATTCCTCACACATAATATATGCATATTTGCAATTACACCCCAGAATACATTCTGATACTCCTCCTGAGTATGGTGATACCACATGTGTAGGACTTTTCACAGCCTGGCCACATTCAGAGACCCAACATGCATGGAGCACCGTCAGGTGTTCTAGGAGCATAAATTACACATATAATTTCCTAACAACTTATCACACTTTTGAAGGCCCTGGAGCACCAGGACAATGTAATTACCAACAAAATGACCCCATTTTGTAATGCAAACACCCCAACGTATATTCTAGGAGGCATAGAGAGTCTTTTAAACATGTCCTTTTTTTCCACAAGTTTTTGAAAAATGTAGAAAGAGAAAATGAAAACTTATTTTTTATTTATTTTTATTTTTTTTTTACACAAAGTTGTCAATTTATAAGATATTTCTAACACATAGCATGTACATAGCAAAAATTACACCCAAAATTATTCATTATGCTACTCATCCTGAGTATGGAAATACCACATATGTAAGGCTTTGTCACAGCATAGCCGCATACAGAGGCCCAACATGCAAGGAGCACCGTCAGGTGTTCTAGTAGCATAAATTACACATATAATTTCCTAACAACCTATCATAATTTTGAAGGCCCTGGGGCACCAGGACAATGTAATTACCCACAAAATGAGTTTGACCCCATTTTGGAAAGCAAACACCCCAACCCATAATCTATGAGGCATGGGCTGCAGATAGGTACTCAGGTACTCTGATGATATGCAGACAGGTACTAAGGTACACTGATCGGCTTCAGAAAGGTACTCGGGTACTCTGATAGGCTTCAGAGAGGTACTTGGGTTCTCTGATGGGCTAGAGACAGGTATTCTGATGGTCTGCAGATAGGTACTCGTGTACTCTGGGCTGCAGATAGGTACTTGGGTACTCTGTTGGACTACGGAGAGGTACTTGGGTACTATGATGGGCTGCAGAGAGCTATTTGGTTACTCTGATTGGATGGAGACAGGTACTCGGGTACTTTGATGAGCAGGAGACAGGTACTCAGGCAAGCTATTGGGCTGCAGATAGGTACTCAGGTACTCTGAATGGCTGGAGACAGGTACTAGGGTACCCATGATGACAGGTACTCTGATGGGCTGGTGACAGGTACTTGGGTACGCTGATGACATGTACTTGGGTACTCTGATGGGCTGCAGAGAGGTACTTGGGTACTCTGGTGGGCTGGAGACAGGTACTCGGGTACTCTGGGCTGGAGACAGGTACTCGGGTACTCTGATGGGGTACAGAGAGGTACTCGGGTACTCTGATGACAGGTACTCGGGTACTCTGATGACGGGTACTCTGATGACAGGTACACGGGTACTCTGATGACAGGTACACGGGTAATCTGATGACAGGTACTCAGAGTACCCGAGTACCTGTCATTGGAGTACCCGAAGTACCTGTCATCGAAGTACCCGAGTACCTCTCTGTATCCCATCAGAGTACCCAAGTACCTGTCACCAGCCCATCAGAGTTACCGCTGCACTTTTTATACACCCTTATATATTGCTCTAGGCAAGAAAACTTGAGGTACTAACTTTAGTGTACTCAAGGCTTGTGCCAAGCTATACAGCTTATCACACACAGCACTGATTATCCCAAAGTAACAGAACCTGTCTGTGCCTGTAAACATGCACGCACAGTGACTCATGCACCCAGCTGCTGCTGCTCTGCATCCCCTCCAGCTTCTGACAGAAGCTTGCATGCTGGGAGCAATTCCTTAAAAGTTGCGTCATTTGTGCTTGTTACTGAGCATATGCAGTGTGCTACGTGCATGGCTGCATCCATGTGCACACCAAATGCGTCATGCAACGCCCCCTCCTGGCTCCAGGTGCAGGCTTGTGCCTGTGTATGGCAAATATTTGCATGCGTACGATCCTTCACCACAGGGACGCCACAGAGGGCGCTCCCTGACCTGGTGCCACAGAGGGGACGAATGTGTGGGCACCTAGGCGAAAACCTGCATGCCAAACAACATGGGGTGAGAGCAGAATGTTTAAGCAACGAGGTGCGCTTTGTCACAGCTGATACACCTACTATCTCAGGTGAAAAAAATAGGGTGAGAGCAAAATGTTTAAGCAAAACAAGGTGTGCCTTGTCATAGCTGATACACTTACGGTCTCCAGTGGAGACCTAAACATGGCACATCTGTTGTTTTTAAAGTAGACAGTGCATAAAAAAAATTTTTGCAAATATTTTTAAAGTGGACTTACCATTCCCGCCGCAGGATCCTGCTTAACACAAGAACCCAATTTTTACCCATCACAGCGGGTTTCTGTCACTTGCCGACCATCAAGGACTGGGTCCCCTTGTTTTTTAGGGACCACTCCCTTGGACATGTAGAGCACCCTGCCGGAACACCTTTGGGGTTGGTTCTTACCAAGGGTCCAGATCCCAGGGTCCAGTGCATAAAATGGTCACATTACAGGCAAAATTGTTTTTCTCCTTTACAAAGGCTCAGGTACCATCCTTTTAGTCTTCCGTTTTCAGATGGATATGATTGCTAATCCCCTTAGATTCAATGATCTTGATCAGGGTTTGTAGCATAATCTTCTTTCTTCTTTAAAAAAAAACATAAAAACATGGAGAGCTTCTCCAGTCCGTGACCATCACTTCTAAGACACTGGCAAAAAAACTGAGATACTTCCTGTATAGGAGGGTTTATATAGAATGGGACTTCCTGTCTTAATTGGTTGCCAGTGTCCATTCACCTATAGGTAGCGTATAACCCAGATAGTGATGAATATGACTGCTCTGTGTCCTGTGATGTACGATAAAGGAACACACAAATACCTCAGTCTCAAAAATGTAATTGCAAGGTATGCCATGAGGTTTTGGTATGCACTGATCTATCTACATTTTACATTATATTTGAGCAATAATTCTGCACACCAATGCCAAAGTTCTTCATTTTACATGATTGTACTGTAAATGTTAAATCATTAAAAAACAGATACCTGGCATGCACATTGCCAAAGCCACTACATCATGAAGCTGCATCCTGGAGTACACTGAATAAATAATATATATAAAAAAAAAATCAGTTTTAAATAAATAATACAAATAAAAATACAAATAGTGAGAAAACAGTAGTCAGCAAGGCTCATCTCCAAATACAAGCATAAAGTAGTGGTATGCTCCTATGAAAATCTTACACTCAATATGTTGATTTTCATACAAACCTACTTGTATTCATTGTCAATGCTACTGAATTTGAATGAAAAACACCATCTGCATTTCTAAGCACACATGTAACTGTGAATAAATCTTATCTATTGACCAATTCTGTATTGTTAAATTTGCCCTCTCTACAGTAATTAAATATTAATTAGACTTCTAATATAGGCAAGTGAATTTCTTGGCTTGATGTCACATAAATAATTTATTATAAAGGATACCTGAAGGCTGTGCCTGGAAATCTGATTGGCCATTTTGGAATTGGTGAATTATGAAGTTTCATTATTAAGAGAGCAGGCAGCTAAGAGATGCACTTAGCTTCTGGGGACTTTGAAAAGCATAAGCTGTCTCATTAGGGAAAAAAGGAAAATGGCAAAATATGCAAACATGTTAGCTATAGAAAAAAGGTAAGCTTCAATGCTGAAATGTTTTTTTTTCTGAATATGTGGTTTTCATTTTACACAGCTTAAATTCCACAAGTCTGTCGATTTTCAAAGGAGCCTCATTTCACCAGAGGAAGCTTCCCTCTAAAGCATTTTGTTTTGTATCCAGAGCAATCTTTAATATTTTACTGAAAAAGCCACAGGTAGCTTAATAGGTTCTGCAGCTGAGTTGGCACTTGGAAATGAGAGAAAGAAGACAGTCCAGGGTTCTTGCTGGAACGTGTGTTGTGCATGCAATTAAATCTCAAGGTCAAACAATTTACAGACAATTACTTTTCTCACATCTCCAGAAATGCCTGCTTACGCGTCTTTAATTTTAAATGATACTGATATTCCAATTCTCCCCAAAGGTTAATGCTGACTAAATCCAGCTGTGACCTGACACGATACGACAGCACACTGGCTAATTATCCTCTGGATAGTCATTTACTTGAAACTATTAAGAAATACACTGTGAGGGAGATTTAGGACCCTGAAAAAATGTTAGCCTGATTTTGAGAGAGGACACTCTAAGAAATAAAGATACCTGTTTAGTGTTAGCGATCTGCTTTAATAACAGAAAATTGTTCATCCCAATCTGTTTTTTGCAGGTTAAGTTTCTAACTAGCTAATTCTATCCATTCCCTTAGGCTGCCACTTAATGTCATTGACAAATTCTACACTTCTAAAATGAATTATGTTATACACAAAAGCAATGACTTGTGCAAAGTTAAAAAAAAAAAAAGATATTTAGAAGAAATGAAAATATCTATTATTATTAAGTTACTTGCTATTGTAATTGTTGTAAGAAGGAATTAATGGCTTGAGATGATTTTAGCAGATTCTTTCCCAAAACATATCTATTACTAGAATAGTGTTTGAAAGGACAATGCTCTTTATGATGTATTGCTATTATTATCATGTCTTTTAATGTATTAATGTGCTGTCTAAAGTTCCATCCATTCATGTATTACAGTAGTTTTAATTGTCTGTAAAGTCAAGATGCTGTTGCATTCTAAGAAAAGTACAGCTACCTTTTTAAAAGCTACATGGTTAGACTAAAAAAAGATAAATGCCCATCTAGTTCAACTTATCAAAAAAAAAAAAAATGTCCATTTGTGCCCAGATTGGGTGCTGGGGTGGGGATGGCGGAAACCTGACCGGACCTCTATCGCATATCCTATGATTCTGTAATGCCTGCACGTGCTACAGTTACGAAGTCAATTGCACGTTAAGGCATTTCCTCCTAACCTGTGAATTAGTTTTGGACCTTTGCCTGTTTGCATTGGTGTTTAACTCTTGTCTGTTCCTATGTATTCTTCTACTTCCTTTTGAAAATCAATAAAAATCTATTGCATTAAAAAAAAAATGTCCATGCATAATGTAACAGACTAAGTTTTTTTTTATATTTTCAAGTGCTTTTTTTTTTCATGAATACAGTTATGTACAAGACCAAATGAGTCCATTTGACTGCATGTAAACTGAACATGGCACCTTGTTCAAAATACTGAAAAATGTTACATATATTGTGTATTTTAAAACATTACATTTTAAAGCATCCCAATCTTGATACGAAGAATCAAAAGTATAAGGGATTGAATAGCTCTCCTACTTACTTACTTGGCATTTCGTAAAGTCTGTTGTTTTCTACTTACTGTCCATTGTATAGGGAACAGCCAGGTGATACAGCAGGAAAATAGGCAAATACGCATAACCTTTTTCTCTTAAAAAAAAAAAAAAAAAAAAAAGTTTTATTTCTTAAAGTTTCCCTGTAAGCACACACATGTATGTAAACGCATACCCACTAAAAGAAGAGGAAATCTACTTATCTTTCCAGCAGCTCATGTCCTGAAACACTGCACTTCCAGGTTGTAGCAAAATTAGCTCATTGAATTAATAAGTTATATCCTAAGGTACCACATCCCTAGTTCTAATGCAAAGAGTATCGAGTGTTGGGGCATAGGTTGGGATTTTAAGGGTACCGTTTTAACAACCAATATATCACAAAGAAATGTGTGATTTATAGTTTCTCTAAAAATGTAACTTTATTGTATACAAACATTTCCCGACAATGGGGTACATAAATCGTAGATCAAACACACATAGTAACAAACAATGTATAAAATCTAAAAAGTGCCATGATGGCAAACATCACAATGTCAACGTATGGTCAAATCCTTGATTAGGTGGGTGGACTCCTCAAAGGTCACTACCGGCTTGGACGACCATAGCCAGTATGTAGACCTCTAGTGAATCCAACTTCCACTACCCGACATGTTTCGCGGTATGTACCGCTTCCTCAGGGGTATAAGGGATAGAGCTTAACAATGACCAACTAGAAGAGTAACAAGAAAATATAAAATTATTATGATAGGTCATACAGTTTACACTTTGTCATCATATGATTATGTTATTACGAATATCAGTATGTGTCAAGAATGGAGTCTTGGGCCGTGGCCCCTCCACCTTCTGACACTTAAACGTCATGTATTCGGTCATAATTACCGCAATTACTTACATAGATAACAAGAAAATTCATTTACACTGGCATACAGGCCGAGGCATATGCGATGTTCCCAAGTGATGAGACTGGTGTATCACAAACATCCGAGATACAAGTGCTGGGTGCCAACTAACGTCCCCCAGGCGGGCATGGACGGCCACAAAGGAAGGCAGCCTTGCCTAGAATGGTAGAGGGTACATGATGTACTGGTAAGTCGGTACAATAAATGCTAGTGGATACTGTTAAGTATTCCATACATTAGCCAGGTATAATGTATAAGATTGGACATTTATCCACACATCATTAAATGGCTATAAATAGCCCGTATGCTATACTTTTAATTAAAAAATCTTTATGGTGGTTAAAGAGAGTGATAAAAATATAAATGTCTCCATATCTACCACAATCTAGGCCAAAAAAGAAAATAGCACACTGGTCAGACGATGGAGAGGGCGACAACTCGAACATAGGGATCAGTATGATATCCCTGGGGAGAAATCCCATTGGATTCGGGTCTCCAGGTGATTTGTTTGATATCTGTGAAAGTATATATATGAATAGAGGAAACAATATAAGCCATATGAACAACCCCCTTGTGTCCTTAACAATTATATGGACCTTTGGATAGGTATCAATATGAGAAAGGTATTTAACATGGATTCGGCTACAGTCCCTTAACGGCAATGTGCAGACCGCATCAAAATGCTAAAACCGCATGGCCACCCAAAAACTCCAAAGCATGCAGGGGTGGAAAAAAGAAAGGAGTCCATAGTCTATAACAAGATACCATAGGTCCCAAAACAGCACAAGTTCAGCGTTATAAACGCCATTACCTTTCCTGGTCCGTGTGTCCAGCCTCCATCGTCTGCACCATAGCAGTGCACTGCCGCTTAAATGTGTGTCATCAACCCCGCTGTCAATAGAGGGCGACGCCCGCCATAATGACGTCACGGGGTCCGATGTACAACTGCGCATGTGCGTCGGTAGACGCAATGCGCAGCTGTGAATAACACAGGCGGAACCACCCACTTGTGGTTGCATAGCAACCCAATGGCGCCGGAACACAGCATCCGCTGTGGATGGAAGCGGCGTTAATGTTGAGAGGTCCGTCCATGTAAACAAATTTTATTGTTTATATTTTATACATTGTTTGTTACTATGTGTGTTTGATCTACGATTTATGTACCCCATTGTCGGGAAATGTTTGTATACAATAAAGTTACATTTTTAGAGAAACTATAAATCACACATATTTCTTTGTGATATATTGGTTGTTAAAATGGTACCCTTAAAATCCCAGCCTATGCCCCAACACTCGACACTCTTTGCACTTCCAGGTTGGATGAATACCTGCTTACCTGCTGCCCCACAGCTCATACACCACTACAGAACATATGTCCTGACAGGAGGAACCACTAATATTTGGCCCACCTAAAAGGGTTGAATGCTTGCAGTGGCCTAGCTGTAGCAAAGTGACTGTTGGAAGGATAAGTATATTGCCTCTACTTTTTAGAAGCTTTTTTTTGTATACAATTGACCCTGTGCTGAGAACATCCCTTTAAAGAAAAAAATAAATGCTGCATAATAAATGCAATACACCTGCATGATGAAACCCACATGGAACTTCCAGTGCCCTACTGTGTACTGCTTTGAGGACTTCCAAAACAAATAAGTTACAGAAGCATTGTGTTACTGACATTTTCATATTGATCACAGAATATGACATTACAGTCATGTTTTATAGAAAATCTGTTTGGGTTGTTATCACAACACAGGCTCCCAATACAACGCTGTAGGTTGACACTACCTTACTGGTTCTAATTATCAGTGTAGAGCACAATTCTGCAGTCATAAAAAAAAGGCCTGCCCTTGAACTAGCGCTGCTTCTGTAGTCAGACAATGGGAGCCTCCAGCCATGCATGAAAACTTTGGATTTGACATTTGTCCCCCATGGGATCCCTTTTGGGAAATCATTTTTGTGACGTATTAAAGACAAAGCAAAATAGATGGATTCTATCCCTAACTGGTTTTCGAATTAGTTATTCATATTTTTTGAAGTAGAAGTAGAAAGGCAGATTTTTTTTTTCATTTTGGATAGAGTAAGTTATAACCCCTGTCAGGTTTTTTTTTTTTCCTATCTGTGTCCCATTGGGGAGATTTCCTTTCACTTCTTGTCTCATAGCTGCAACAAAGTGAGGAAATTACTGGTTATCTACAGTAGGGATGGGCGAACAGTTTGGCTCAAGCAGGAGTTCGGGCTGAAAATTTCAATAGTGGCCATTTGTAGTGTGATATCGGCGTGGAGACAGATAGAATAGGGCTCTGTTCAGTGCTACTAGAGTTAGTTTGCTATAGTGTGCTATTCTGACTCTATTGTCAGTGTAGAATATCAGTGTACTGTGAATCTAGTGATAGTTCAGTCAGTGTGAGTACAGTAAATGTTCATTTTTACTTAAGTATGAGGCTACTGATAGTTCAGTCAGTGTGAGTGTAGTGACCTGGCCATTCATTTTTACTTTAGTGTCAGTTTGTTTTGTCAGGGCAGGTTTATAGTTCAGTGCATTTAGTGCACGTTTAACGCAGTACATTCAGCGTGCTACTGCACGTTTAACACAGTATATTTCAGTGCTTTACTAACTATTTGCCGCAGTGTATTTTAGTGCATTAGTGCACGTTTAACACAGTATATTTCTGCGTGTTACTGCACATTTAACGCAGTATATTTCAGTGAATTACTGCACGTTTAATGCAGTATAATTCAGTGCATTACGTGACGTTTAACGCAATATGTCTCTGTGCGTTACTGCACGTTTAATGCAGTATATTTTAGTGTGTTAGTGCACGTTTAACAATGTATTTTTCAGTGCGTTAGTACACGTTTAACTCAGTATATTTCTGTACGTTAGTGCTAATTTAATGCAGTATATTTCAGTTTGTTACGTGCCGTTTAGTGAAGTATATTTCTGTGCATTAGTGCAGTTTTACTGCAGTATATATCATAGTGTGTCGGTGGAGTGTGTCTGTGTAGTGAGTATTCAGGTTAAAGTGCACCAAAACCACTTTCCATTTATTAAAGAGCATCCATGTACATATTTCCACATCTTTATTAAAAAATGTTTATAAGCACCCTCTCATCCTGTCTGGGAGGCCAACAAGGAGAGGCAGATGTTCCCATGGCACTGTGAGGGGGCCAGCAGTGTATGTGTCCATAGGCAAAGATGGACGTTGTCAGTCCTCAGGCGAGATATAATTTCCTGTTTAGTGATGTTGCCCATGCTATCCAGCAACAGCATGCAGAGGAGGTGGTGGACTGGCTTACTAAACCATCCTCATCCTTTGTCACCCAAGCAGACTAGTGTGCAGTCAACTGCAGCTGCCAGAGTGGCTAAATCTGCCTCCTTGTTCACAGTTATTCCTGCCATAGCCCGAGCATCCGGCATTGAGGAGTCAGCTAAGGTATTTGAACACAGCGTCAGCCACTTGCTCTTTGACGATGCACAGCCATTACTTGATTCAGATGTTGGTTCTGAGGTTGAGGAAGGTAGGAACATGAGCCTACAGAGAGGGGAGAACACTGGTGCACAAATTGACCGTCATGTTCCCCCAGCCACAGCGTATTGCCAAGTTGTCTTCAGAGGTAATGAGGATGGAGGAGATGATGATGTCACTGGCGTGACTTTGGTACTGGATAGAGCAGAGGAGAAAAGTGAGGGTTAGGCACAACCCCAATGGGGTAGCCATTATGGAAAAGTAGAGAACAGCCACCCAATTCCATCACATTGTGTAGCTGTTATCTCCCGTCACACTTCCCACAGCCGATCGCACTGTTGCAATTTGCAAGCTTGGTCTCCAGCACATCAAGCGTGGCAAAAACACCATCCATTAGGGTACTGTATGCTTGACAAGGCATTTAACCTCCCACCACTCAGTCTGATGGCAAGCCCCCTAAGCCCATTCCCCCCTAGGCATTCAAGGGGCTATTTAATGAGTCGGGCAAAAAGGTGTCATGCAGTGGTTTAGTTGGTGTGTCTAGGGGACAGAAACCACACCGGAGCAGAGATTTTTGCAGCTCTGCGGGAGCAGGCCCAGAGGTGGTTCACCCCATGCCAGTTGGAGCCAGGAATGTTGCTGTGCGATAATGGCACAAACCTCCTGTCCGTCCTTAGACAGGGAAAGTTGACACATGTGCCATACCTGGCACATGTCCTCAATTTGGGGGTGCAGCATTTCTTATGTAGGTACCCAGAGTTGGAAGATCTGCTAAAGCAGGCCATAGGAGTCTGTAGTCATTTCTGTCATACACAGCCAGTGCTTGGTTTGCTGAAATTCAGCAGGAATTGCACCTGCCCATAAACTGCCTAATTTGTGACATGCCCACCAGGTGGAACTTGACTTTTGGCAATGCTTCAGCGGCTGCACATGAGGCAAAGGGTTGTCAATGAGTACCTGTGTGAGTATGATACAATGACAGCCTCAGGCCGGCTCTGCTTTTTTTCCCCACACCAATGGCTGCTGATAAAGGATGCATGCAATATACTGTCACCATTTGAGGAGGCCACAAGGATAGCGAGCTGTGACATTGCATGCATCAGTGACACAATCCCTGTTGTGTTCCTTCTGAAGCAGGCTCTGCTTGGCATTATGGACAGGGCACTCAAGGAAGAGGAGGACTTCCTTTCCTCTCAAGGTCCGGCTTTATGCAGCCACTATTCTTCCTACACCACAGAACACACAAGATAAGAGGGAGGAGGATTCTGGCAATTTTGGAGGCATTGAAGCAGATGAAGACATATGTCAACCCTCAACAAATGGTTTTCCATCCCCAGAACCCCCTGGGAGTAGTATGTGGCAGGGAGGAGGCAGTTTCAGATACTGTAATCCTCAGTGACATTGAGGAGTCTGCTTATCCTGCCTCCACAAACTTGCGGTGCATGGGCTCCCTCATGCTTCAAAGCATGTAAAAAGGACTCAAGAATACGTGGCATCAAGGAGAAGGATGACTATTGATTGGCAACCCTCCTTTACCACCATTACAAGGGGAAAGTCTCAGAACTTATCCTGTCCCCACCGAGGGTGCAGAAGATGAAATCTCTTGAGGACACTTTAAAGAGGAGTTTATCTAAGGCTTTTCCCAACTCTGGTAGGTTACAGTGTCATGGAAAACATAGTTTTGAGACTTCTGTTGGTCAAGAGAGGAACTGTGGATAAGGGGGCTGCCTAAGTAATGCATTTCACAATTTTTTTAGTCCTTGTTGCCTAGGGATCTCACCTTTTACATCCCAGTGGAAGCGTTTGCATACTATGGTGGACGATTATCTAGGGGCCAGTAACAAAGTGCTCCAGTGCTAAACCCCCAGTGGTTTGGATAACTCACCAGAAACCACTGACTATTAGTGTAAGTATATCCTGCTATCCTTGTAGCTCGTGTGTGTTCCACAGAAGTCGAAAGTAATGTCTTATGCAGTAACCGCCTTACGGTGGTCTCTAACGATTCATATGACAAGTTTCCGGCAGTCTTGGTTAGATTATTACACACCCTCCTGATTCACACCTTGCCTTTTGGATTTATAACCCGGTGCAGTTGATTCCTGGAATATCCACACCAGCCTTTGGGATTCCTCCTTCCCTTTTCCCTTCCTCCTCCGCCCATCCTCCATTATTTTCCTTCTTCCTTTCTCATGCTTTTCTCCGCCTCATCTCCTTTCTGCACTCTCTCCATCAGCGCAGATAACATGCAGTTGCCCCACTCAGAACAGGCAAGAGTGAGATTTTGGGTAGCTACTTCCATGTTTATGACAACTATCTTGGTTTATGACAGCCCATGCTTTTACGTAATTATCCTCTGATGAATGCTCTTATGATATCACTTTATAGTCCACTTATCACTGTGCTAGCGGACATCCTTTCTAATTGCTGCAGTGGATTTGCTAGGTGTTAATACTATGGTCTTTTTTTCCAGTAAAACTGTGCTATTTAGGTTTGTACAAATTTAAAAAACTTTTAAAACTTTAAAACTGATGCATAATATCTGTAACATAAAAGTAGTTTATTGAAAAAAAAAATAATAATAATAAAATAACACAGGTGTAGCCTATTAACTTCTGAAGATAGATCTAAGATCAACAGTTGACACTAGACCTATCAGCTTGTAAACCTCAAGTCAAGAGCCCACGCTACTCTGCCCAGCTGAGGCTAACCCTCACTTTATGGACTTATACATAAATCCCATACCCTACCAACTGGTATAATGGCTACATTCTACATCTGCTTCTTAGGAAGATGGCTACATTTCACACATTAGTTTATCATGTTTATTAAACTTTCAAATTTATGTAGCTTTTATGCCCTCTTTCTCTATAAGATACACACTAGGGAAAGCACACATCAACCCATTATTTTGAAAAAGTAACTAAACTAACAAAAAATATAATCAGATAGCTAAGCAATAAAAAAGCACATGTACCAAGGTAAATGCAGCATATGTATGGGTATGAAATATTTTATGCAAGCGCTTGAATGCCTGCACACAAGATATGCACGTGTGCAGTACAATACAATTCCATGCACAGTCCACTGAGGCTTTGTATAAATTATATTTTTTTGCAGCCCCACCCTTATGATATGTGTGCATACTTGATGTGGTTTTATTCCGACATAGTGTGAAAAAAAATGTTAACATTGATTAAATATGCCAAAAGAAGAGAAGAAGTTTATTCTTTGATACCACCATAAAAGCAGTACAATAACAAAAGCACCACTGGTAAACCAGCCCAGTAATGAATTATATTGGAGTAATTTTGATCACAGTTGTGTCCATGTACCTCTGTAGATTTAGAACTTTCAAACTCTATACCAGTTTATAGTGAAGGAATTGAAGCATATTATGGCAAGTTTGTGAAGAGGTTGGTATTATATTTTGCTGAGGACACTTTTTTCCACATGGATAAAAAAAAAAAAAAAAACTGTAATCCTATATACTTGGTGATCTGATACAGATAGCCAACAGACTAGAGGCTAACAGACTGCTAACAGACTACATGGCTTTAGAACCAAATAGGGGCAAATGATAGCTTCACTTTGTCACTGAGGCCAATGCAGAAGATTTTGCCCCTTATAATGTCATATAGTTTATAGAGAACACATAGCTCACACTGAGCAGTCTTCAGTGTGCCCTTCCATGTTTATTTTTGACAAATTACTTGAATTGGCTGGACTGGCTCTCTGAAAACTGGCACTTAGTAGTGTTCGGAGTCACCGGGCTGATATATTGGGGCTTAGAGCGCCACTCTCTGTTTATATGGATCACATACTGTATATAGTTTATATTAGTTTATTCTTCTTCTGCTAAATATGCTAAATTCTTCTTATGTTGAATTTAAAGATAATTGTCTTCAATTAAATCACTGTCTGCTTTTTTTTCTCCAAAAAATCACTTTAAAAAAATCTAAATGAAGATCAAGTTATATATTAATTGTCTAACTGCAAGAAGTGTATTTCTCATGATAAATGAAAACACTGCACGTATCATACTTTTGTAACATTTATTCTCAAAGCAAAACATATTTATATATATTGGGGTACTAAAGTATATACATTTACAGATTATGGGCACATCTATAATATTACTTAAAACGACATAGATAAGTGCTGTTACATATTAAAGTTATATACATCGTCAAGCCAATTACACATACCTGACACACAATTGTCTAGCTTTGAAAGTATATATTTACTTTTTAATGAAACAAATATAATGGAAGATCAGTCAGAACAACAGAAGATTTTTGCCAATTGTTCACAATATGGTAGTGTGAAGTTGACAATGCTGTTTGACTTAAATAAAACTTGTATTGTTCTTGTTTCAGTAAATTGTTAAAATATTTCTGATCTTTTTCCAGAAGAGGTCAGTGCAGACTAAAATAAATTGTAGTCAGTTTTTATTGCAATTACAAGTTTGTAACCGATTAAATAACCTAGTGTTTATTTTTAAAGGGGACATATGTATTTATTGGTGGTTTAGATAAAACCAAAAAGGGTGTTTATTTGGACTTTCTGCCAATAGGAAGAAAGAAAGAAGTGCCTGCATTTTTTTTCTCCTAGGTGTTTTGAAGTTTGTTAGTAAAGTGTTCTTTTTGAGAGCAGTCAATTTTGTTTTTAGGATAAAAAGAATAGATTAGATAAGAGGTGTTGTTTTGCCATATAACTTCGGTGGCTGAAAAACCTTATGTCTCCATACTGCAGGGGCTGCAGGCAGCAGGTTATGCAGGGGGTTACTGGTTGCAGAACAGGATCAATTCACAAAGCTATGTTTCTCTTGCTTGGCCATTATTTTTCTGATACTGTGCCTTACAATAGTATATCTCTAAAGGTTAGGCTTGCAAAGGTGATTACACATTTTATTGAGCTTGTTCTGTAGGTAGTGATCTTTTACCACTACTGATGCTGTTATAACACTGACAGTGTTATTTTAGGAGCCGTTATGATAAAAAATCAATTTAAAAGTCAATACATAAAAATAAGCTTACAAGTTGTCACTCCTTTAAAATAACGCTAGTTTCAGGTTGATGAAATATGTGTGTTTCAATGGGTGTCTGCTGAGGAAAGCAGAAAAGGGAGCTGTCTGATGTGGTTATGAAATAACAATTTGTGACATAAAATATTTATGAGAGAATAAGCCTTCCAACAGTTATATGTTAATTTCAAGAGAAAAAAATAAATCAAGTGATATAAGCATCTCTAGGACTAATGTAACATACTTCAGGATGTTTATATACCGTGGAAATTCCAGAACTGCTTATTTTGTTCTGTTGGAAATGTAGACTTCATTCAGTACTGTGTCTTCATAAATCTTTTACCATTTCTCAATGGGCATGAATGATATATTTGTATGCCTTTGTAGGCTAAAAGGGATAACTCATTCAATATTTTACCCGGCTCTTTACTACATAGTTCCATAGTAGGTAAGGTTGAATAAATACACCAGTCCATCCAGCTTAACCTGTGTAGGTGTGCGTGTTCATAATCATTTCCCGTATCCCTGTATACTGTGCTCAGTAAGATACACATCCAAGAGTTTTTTTTAAAACTATCAATACTTCCTGCTGACACCACCGATTGTGGAAGAGAATTACACATCCTTACCGCCCTGACAGTAAAAAAACCCCCCTAAGCATTTTAAGGTTAAACTGCTTCCCCCTCCAGTTTCAATTGAGTGGCCCCAAGTCCTCTTAGACTCCCTGAGACTGAATCATTTATTCCCTATGCCAAAATCACCACTGAGGTATTTGTATGTTGCTATCATATCTCCTCTCTAGTGTCCCTTCTCCAGAGAGAATACGTTTAGTGCTAGTAGTCGTTCTTCATAACACTATCAAAATGTTTTAAACTTTGGAGGACAACAGGTTACTTGCTATCTTCTGGTCTGTTAAATATACCACTAAAACCATTTTTTTTAAGTGAAAAAAATCTGTTAAGCATGTTAGAAATGCAAAGCTGTCCTGAGGCTTGTGTTCCTTTCTTTGCTACTTTGCAAGGGAAGTTGCACTGTTAAATATAATTTTCTCCAGAGCTTTGTGAATGTGGTGCAATTTCACTTTTCAAATCAAGGAAAATGTTTAAAAAAAATGCATTTTTGTGCACACATGAGTGGATGATGGGTGTCAGCAGAGCTTCACCACCTTTACTAAGCTCTGAAGATAATTCTCTCAGTGATTGAATAATTTGGCAAAAGAAAGCCAGGCAGGGCTGGCACCACTTAGTCCACAAGCATTATGTGTGTTGTCAGCCCACAATAGGATATTAGGAGTTGAAATATATTTCTGGCAGTTCAACAGGTATTTTTCTGTACTTGAGTATTTAACATGTTACTAAACCCACAACAGTAAAATCAGTCTGTATATGCAGTGTAGCATGCTTACTATACTCACTATGGAACCTAAGGGGTTAATCCTCCACTTTGTGTAAAAAGGTTGTTTGATCCTGTCTTCTCTGACCCTCCCCTTCTTTCACTGTCCCTAATCCAGCTCCTGAAAAGACAGAGCCTTTGGAGTCACTCTGCACATGCTCAGTTTGGTGGGTATTGCTAGAGGGTTTTTTTTTTTTTTTGGGAGGGTGCATGTGATCAGCACAGGGCCAATCAGCACTGTCCAGACAGAGGGTCATGGCACCTGCAGCCTCATAGGACAGTCAGGGTAGAATGAAAACTACTCCTACAAGCTTTACCAGACACTGATAGAAGTCACAAGACTGCTAATGAGAAAACGTATTTAGCAGTTTATATTTACTAAAATAATTGCATTTCCGTGTACTGTGGGAGATCAGATATAGTGAATGCGGGAGTCTGGGTTTAGTAACACTTTTTTAAAGGAATAAAACAGGGAAAAAAATGCATACATGGTTTATTGCAGAGATGTACTGCAAATAATTTGTTTAAAAATTTGACTTGACATGCAATTTAGACAGTTTATGTCTTATTTTGGAATTTACATTTTTAGGTTCTAGATAATAAAACCATTTAATTTGTGAATTACTTATCCGATTTGGTTCACCTTGCATTCAACCAAATGCATAGAGCAAAGTTTAACAGGTGATGTCATTTCGCTGGTTCACGGTACTTGCCCTGAGTGTGTAGATTAACCCAGGATTTACCGCTAATAGAGCTCAAAGTAGCCTGAGCTTTTGTATGTGTGGGACCCTATGCTGATGACAGTCTTTCCAAACTTGCATGCTCTTTATCATAAGGTTCAGTGCACTTAAGTAATGGAAGAACAACTATAGCTTTTCATTTATTTTTTTTTCTCGTAAAGCAGATTTAGACTTTTGGGTTGTGTCCTATGTGCATTTTCTTCCCACATTGGGAGACTGGGCGGAGATGGCATTGGAATGATAGAAAACAAATTATTTATGAAATAATTGGCTATTCCTATCCATATGTTTTTTTCCAATAAGAGATCTGTAGATAATGGTAAAAATGCAGATCTGCCCGTTATGATTTGAGGTCCATCCCAACTGGTGAGTTAGCCTTTCTGAAGGTGGTGGTGGATAACACAGTTGGAGTACATTTGATGTGGATATCAGAACATTTGCAACACTGTGTATAATTTACCTGGTTAATAGTGGCGGATCTATTTGCAAGGACATTTTTGTGTGGTGAATGAAACACAGGTATACAGAAAGATTATAGACTTTTTGTATAATATTTGTAGCACATATTCGGGTTTTAGTGCTAGTTGTGTACGTTGATATATTTTATACTCTTTTTCTCAGCTGCTTTTCATAAAGTGCATTTGTAGGAATTTATTTGCAGACTTTGTTCTGTTTAGCAGGCAATAGTTCATCAAAGTATCAAAATAAGCATTAATTCACTGCAATTTAAATGTTTTTAAGCCCTTCGGTTCTACTAGAGTTTTTCTTGTTTCTTTAAAAAATGTTATAAAAATGAATCTGTGCTTGGATATTTAATAAAAAAAAGCTAAATTTTCTTTTCAAAGACCGAAAGACCTTACAAGTTACCCGTTTTGCATGCAATTGAATTCCACCCTTTATACTTGACCCCCTGTAACAGCAAAGTATGGCAGTGAACGTAGACTACCAAGACAAAGCAGGGAGCCTTTGACCCTGACTTATGCTAAATGAAAAGACTAGGTTTTCTTGCCTGATAAAGGGTAACAAACTGCAAATACTCCTAAGTTAAGTCTATATTCACAATTAGGGAAACTGCTCCTGCTTTGTAATATGGAATGTGTAGGATTAGAATGTATTTATTTGCTGAATACAACCTAGTAACAAGCTAAAAAAGAAATTCTCAACCTTGGGCCATATTTGTCATTGGGGAAAAATACCACAGGCATTGCACTGTATCCTTTAACTTGCATAGGATAAGCAGGTTTGACGCACCTCCTGTAGTGAACAAGCCCTCAGACTGGTGTGCTCTGGGATTGTGCACAGATCTAAATGGTGCCTTGACTGAAAAAAGATTGAAAAGCACTGCACTATACAATCTGATTGTACAATCTACTTTAGATCTACCATCAGCTATGTAGTGTAAAGGCCAGCCTGATTGATAAATAGTGAATGCACTGTTTAGGTTTGTCCTCATATTACATGGATTTGGTAAATCTAAAGGTGATTATACAGAGATTGTACAATATGGCCAGCTTAAGTGAACATGGTGAGGGAATATTATTAGAATGAAACCACTCCAATATTATATATATATATATATATATGTAGCACTGCCCCCTAGAGGACTGCTGAGAATTACACTTTCTGGATTCCCCTGTGTTACCCGTAGCAAATGATAGCAGATAAACAGCAATGAAAGTCCTTGGCTCAGTCAATAATCAATCCAAGGGCTGTTGTTTTTGTTTTTTTATTTGGAACTTTGGATAGGAGAAGGAATGAGTGGGATACTCAAACTATTAACTATTCACACTCTTGAGGACTGCTAACTGTAGAATGTGGCAAGCCTGCTGTTTCACCTTGCCACTGAAGTGAAGATCCTTTAAGGTTCCTGCTTGGTTATTCTCTTCAGGGTTCTAACTTGGCACCCCCTTTACTCTCACTGCCTGTGTGCTGACACCCGTCCGCTGACTCTAGCCTCTGGAGTGGTCTTCTTCCTGGCAGACCCCTGGGCAAGTTGTTCTGTACTCACGGACACTGTTTTTCCAGAACCACCGTTGCCTCCAACTCCACTAGTCAGCCTCCACTGGACCTCTGGGTTCAGCTACACTTTTTGGTTCACTAGGCCAATTTCCTGCGACCACCTGAGAGAGAGAGAAATTATAATACTGGTAGTATTAATGTTAACAACTATGCTTTAATGTAAATATAGACTATACATTTTAGAAAAGAACATGTGTAGTTGCCCCTATTCTAGGTTAATTTTCCTATTTTACTGGATGGCCTTAGGCTTAGTACTATACATGTTACAGTCTTTGCACAATCAAGTTTCTATTTACCAAAACTATGTAATGTGAGAGCCCACTTAATCTAACCAACACATTTGTATCCAGTCAGGCAGGCTCTTGCATTACATAGTTGTTGGTAGATCTAATGATTGTACAATCGGATTATAATTTGTTGGGTGCTTTCAGAGTCATGAGATTTGCATTCTTGTCCGTATCACAAGAAGTAAATTATCATTCCTGACAATTGGAGTTCTACTCAAGCCAATAAATGCGTTTGCATATTTGGCAATGAGTTCCACTTTGCATCCAGAAGGAGAGAGAAATGTACACTAAGGAGAACAGGACTGCAAGACAATACAAACAGAACAAATGGCATACAGCAGAGATTGGGGTTAGCCAAACTTGACCACTCTGGCAGAATTTCCTCCACTCTTCGCAGGAGTGGTGGATGGGAACAGACACTGCCTGAAAGACATCAGGATAGAGCCATGTTATGGAGCTGTGAGAAGGACAAATATCCTCCAGCATTGCTGGGATTCCACACACACTGGTAAGCGTGTTTTCATGCAGTCAGGAGCATAGAGTAAAATATATCACCAATTAAGCACTGGGTGGATACTGTAGAGGTGGGAAGGAGCTATCACCTGAAGATGTTTTGTGGGTTTTCTGGAGCAGGAGAACAATCGGCGGGAGGGGTGTGTGTTTGAACACAGCTACTGAGGACGCAGAGAACTTCTTCACTCTACTAACAGTTTTAACATAATACATGATGGATACCAGGAAGTCATGAAGGAGGCTGAGGTGAAGCCTGCCCTAAAACATAGGGAAAGCTTTTTTATTTCTGCAAGGTAAGTACATTAATAATATATTAGAACATAGGCAATTTTTTTTTATAAAAAAACATAAAAATAAAAAGTGAACTTAGCTTTTAATCCAGAAGAAGAAAAGATAAAGTCTAAGGGATTAGCATAAACAAACCACAGTGTGCATACAACTTTTCATGCTTGTTTGACAATGTTAGAACTTGTAACACATAATATTCTGTGGAAGAACCCAAAAAGGTTGCTGTTTTTTTTTTTTTTTCTAGTGTTGACTTTTCCTCTGAAAATATTTTTTTCCTGAATTGATTTGTGAACCTTTCTGCTTGGTCTTTAGTGTTGGAATTCCCAAGTCCTTTCTTATCTCATAGCTGTCTTGTGTCAACAGATAAACATTTTTCATTCTTCAATTTTGTCTTTTAAAATCTGTGCCTGGTTTTCTAAGGTAAAACTTCATGATGGTTTCCTGTGATGTAGCTGCACCCTTGTAAGAAAAAAAAAAATCATACACTTATACATTTTTCAACTAGTGGATTTCTACTGTTCTACTACTTAAAAGTTTTAAGACACAAACTTTGTTTAAAATATGGATAAAAGTATAAGCTCAGTGAATAACCTGGAAATATACAAAGGTAAGCGATAAACTGCCACAAGAAAAAAAAAAGTAGTTAACAAGATCTGTAAAATAACATAGAGTTAAAACTCTTAAAACTGAAAGTCTTTCCTTTCTTGCAAAGAAAACCAAAGTGACAGTAAGCACAGTTTTCCACACCAGGAAAAGGTACTTGAAAGCAGCACCAGGATCAGACCTGGCACACCAAATGGGGTTGAATTACTAAAGAATTTGCTAAGGAAGTTGCACTATACAAGGGAATTCGCCCCAGAGCTTGGTGAATGAAACAAAGCTCTGCTGACATTAATCCTCCAATCAGGTGAAAACAAAAATGCTGCTTTTTTTTCCCCTCCTTGAACATGATTGGATGTTCTTTGTAAAATTAAACGTCACACCATTTACTAAGCTCTGGGGCAACATCCCCAAAATTATCATCCTATTTTCCCATAATAACCAGTTCCGGACCGCCCACCGCATACATACTGTGGCAGGGCGGCCCGGCTGTGCAAAATCATGTACAGGTATGTGATTTTGTGCACACGATCCAGGGGGTAATCAATCAGTGTGTCTGGCAGCTGCAATGGCTTTGGACTTGGTAAAAAACAGTGGACCCAGCAGATGACATGGCTCCCCAAATCATCAATAACTATGGAAACTTCACACTAGACCTCATGCAACTTGGATTCTGTGCCTCTCCACTCTTTCTCCAGACTCTGGGACCATGATTTCCAAATGAAATGCAACATTTTCCACAGTCTGTGATGATTTGGGGAGCCATGTCATCTGCTGGTGTTTGTCCACTCTGTTTTATCAAGTCCAAAGTCAGTGCAGTTCTCTGCCAGGAAATTCTAGAGCCCTTCATGCTTCCCTCTGCTGACAAGCATTATGGAAATGCTGATTTCATTTTCTA
Source organism: Pelophylax lessonae (assembly GCF_965119305.1). Taxonomy (NCBI): domain Eukaryota; kingdom Metazoa; phylum Chordata; class Amphibia; order Anura; family Ranidae; genus Pelophylax; species Pelophylax lessonae. The sequence goes on from NC_138770.1 coordinate 378,766,776, forward strand.
GTAGGACTTGGCACCTGCCCACACTGCGAAAAGTACCAATACCTGGTTTAATGATCATGGTATCACTGTGCTTGATTGGCAAGCAAACTCACCTGACCTAAACCCCATGGAGAATCTGTGGGGTATTGTCAAGAGGAGATGAGACACCAGACCCAACAATGCAGATGAGCTGAAAGCTGCTATCAAAGCAACCTGGGATTTAATAACACCTCAGTAGTGCCACAGGCTAAACGCCTCCATGCCACGCCGCATTAATGCAGTAATTTGTGCAAAAGGAGCACTGACCCAATATTGAGTGCATACTATACTGTACTCATTCAGTAAGTCAACATTTCTGTATTTTTTTATTTATTTTTCACTTTTTGAATTGAATTACTGAAATAAATAAATTTTTTTGATGATATTCTAATTTTATGAGATGCGCCTGTATCTGTGACTCTATACTTCCACCTGCAGGGGGAATTCACAGCAGAATTCACAGCAGAAGCTGATCTGCAGGTGCCGGGCACTGGATGTCCGCCGGCATCCGCTGATAGTCAGTAATTAACACACATAACTGAGATCTGCCTATGTAAACAAGGCAGATCTCAGTTCAGACAGGTGGGGAAGGAATAGATTTTGTGTTCCTGCAAATCCGGGAACAAAACCAATCTCTTCCCTTGGTAAAAGCTTCTAACACAGTTCACAAAAACATGGTCTAGGCACACAGTTAACCCTTTGATCACCCTCGATGTTTAACCTCTTCCCAGCCAGTGTCAGTACAGTGACAGTGCATATTTTTGGCACTGATCACTGTAATAGTGTCACTGGTTCCAGCAAAGTGTAAAAAGTGTCAGTTAGTGTCCGATTGTCCACTGCAATATCGCAGTCTCACTATAAGTCCCTGATCGCCACCATTACTAGTATAATAAAAAAAATACCATAAATATATCCCATAGTTTGTAGACCCTATAACATTGCTTAAACCAATCAATAATTGCGTATTGGCATTTTATTTTTGTACCAAAAACATGTAGCAGAATGCATATTTGCCTAAGTTTATGAAGAAATTAGATTTTTTTTTAATTTAATACGTTTTAGAGCAGAAAGTAAAAAATAATGTTTTTTTTTTTCAAAATTGTCATTATTTTTTTGTTTATAGTGCAAAAAATAAAAACCACAGTGGTGATCAAATACCACCAAAAGAAAGCTCTCTTTGTGGGAAAATAATAACATATAAATTGTATCCAGGTACAGAGTTGCATGACTGCACAATTGTCAGTTAAATGAACGCAGTTCTGTATCACAAAAAATGGGCTGGTCGTGAAGGGAGGAAAATCTTTTGGGGGTCAAGTGGTTAACACACAAATTCAGATTTGTCCAGTGTACAGATAATCATACAGTTAATGAATCACAGTTGTCTGGAGTCATAAATTGGATGATTATTCACAGATGTATATAGAAATATATGGCAAATAAAATATACGCAAATATTAGATTCTCCTTATCCAGCCATCACTATTTAAGGTCCTACAGGACACAGAAATGCAGGCAGCTACAGGGTTTTAGGTAGGGAGGGAGCAGGAAATGAATGTCAAAATCAGGATTAAATCCACTGAGCACGTAAGCTGAGTCTTTTGAGTCATTGCAAATGCTATTCTTTTTTTAAATGAGTGTACGTGTAATAAAAAAAAAAAAAAGTCAGCTCTGTTCCTTCACTACATGTGATTGACCAAAATCCTCTGTTGCAAAATTCTGATAGCATGATATAATATGCCTGAGGTTCTACAGTTATATTATGCATCCCTATCTAATTTCTCCACATTTTCTGAGTTACTTTGCATGTAACATCCCCTTTTCCTCTTATAGCTTTTGTTTTTCATACACAGCAGTGTTTTTTAGGAGATACAGAACAATGATCAATTATGTCTCTTGATAAACTGTAGACCGAACACTAGCGAGAGAAAAAGAGAAAAAAAAAAAGGAAGTGTATTTTCTTGTTATTTTTTATTATCTCTTGGGAGTCATCAGCTTTAGTTCCCTTGTGTGCAACTTTGTACTGATGTTCTGAACAGTCAGAAACACACCGTCTATCGGGAATCTCGAACACACAGAAAGAAATACGTGTACTGTCCCTCGATGGTAGGCGTATTCTGCTATACCCCTTGGCAATTTATGCCGCCGCACAGCTTTGTATAAATAAAATAGAAAGATTTACACATCAGTCTGAAAAAGAAGTGCAAAGGATTTAACTTACGTTAAACAATGCATATCTAACAGAGGAAAAAAAGGTGAACAAAAAAATTCTATCTATCTATATCTGTCTGTCTGTCTGTCTGTCTATCTATCTATCTATCTATCTATCTATCTATCTATCTATCTATCTATCTATCTATCTATCTATCTATCTATCTATCTATCTATCTATCTATCTATCTATCTATCTATCTATCTATCTATCTATCTATCTATCTATCTATCTATCTATCTATCTATCCATCTATCTTTATTTTATATCACAAGTGCACAGGAAGCTGAACTTTAAAAACACTGAGAAAAGTTTGTTTTTCAATTACATTTGTGACAAAATTAAATGCATTTCAAACTGTCTAATGTAGCAAAGTCTAAGCTAGGCCATAAGTGAAGAGACTTTTTTTTTCCTGCAACCCAAAATCACTTGATAGATGGGGAAATCCCTCTGCCATTGTGTTTCCCTGCCGGGGGGCGGGGCGGGGGGGGGGGGTTCTGTCCCTGCTAGAAGAACACAGTAATTATTGATAGTGGCTATAGCCAATGGCAATAATCGCACGTAAAAATCCGACATGCCCACATGCTCAGCCTGCCCATAGATGGTTTGAATCTCGGCCGGTCTCTGCTGAACTGGCAAAGATTCAGACCATCTATGGTTGGCTTAAGCGACATTATATTTTTGCATTTGCGACTCTTGCGTCTTCATTCATAGGCGGGCAACAGGGACAGTTTTGCACAGGTCTATGACATGTTAACCTTGGGTATGAGACAGATGTTCATCAAAATGATACAGATTTCAACTCAAAACACATACACAATTAGTAAGAAGTAGGAATAAACAAATTTGTGTGGGTTCAGTTGGATGAATCCTGCTTGACATTTTGCAAACCCAAGCTCTGCTGTGAATCCTATTTGACATTTAGGGAAGGCAAATGTTTTGTTAGTAACTTCTGGACATTATTATGCCTAATAGCAAACTGTAAACAAGGCTTAGGTTGCTGGGCACTGCTATAGGGGACATGTACCAATTACAACGAAAGAAAAATACTGCATAGTAGGGTGTATTTGAGGTTTTGAGGGCAACATTAAAAATACACAAATCCTTTAAGCAACACCTCTAGGAGGATGCCTTAAAGCTGTACATGGTGTTACAGAATAGTACAACTTTCACAGATTGTGTTAGTGACAGTGCACACATACAGTGCATATGTGGCTGGGGATTTTTTTTTTTCTTATATACTGTAATTAGCTTGGCTTACATAGAGCAGCAGCACTCCAATCTGCAGTTTGAAAAAAAGTTATTTGTTCAGGTAGTTTTACCAGTGACACATGCTTTTTCATCAAGTAGTAATAGACCAGCTTTGACTGGCAGATAGAAATTGGCCAGTAGTTTGCTGACTCTGCCCTTGTTCTTGCTCATGCAAAACTGTTCTGCCATTAGTTACTTTCTATTAAACTCTCATTGGGAATTAAGAGACTGCAAAGGATACAGCAATGTAACACTGGCCAGTAGCAGGACATTTTTGATGAAGGAGAATTAACCGAAATGTACTAGGGACAAGTAAAGGGTACAGTGTTACGTTTTACTACAAGATTTTAAAGACCATAGATGACACAACAGTGTAAAACTACCAGCAACAGGACAATTTTAATGAGCCAGGCTGTGTCCATATTTAATAGAGACAAAGAGCATAGACAGAGGTTTTACTACAAGAAATAAGACACTTCAGAGGATACAGCAGTGTAAAACTGGCCAGTAGCAGGAATGCTTTAATCAGGAATAATAGGCCTAACCAGTGTGTGCCCAACTTTTATTAATATTATGTGGGGATAGGGGAGTGTGGTGAATTTGAGTGAAATAATGTAAGATGTTTTGAGGAAATCTGTTCTTGCTCCTGGTTTTATTTTGCTTTCAAACAATGCAGCTGTGTGCTGTGAACAATAAAAAAGGCTGCAAAGGGGGTGATTGTCTAAAAAGCTCCCAATCAGATTAAAGTTTCCTAACTGACTCTAATCTTTCCTTATGCATTTTGTTGGCTTTTCCTACTCTTTCCCTACAGCTGCTTCTGTTGACTCAGTGCAATTACTCTGTGGCTCTATTAACAACTATTAAAGTATGAAATCTGGTAGGAATGAAATCTGGTACATAGAAAGTGCATGATTTTAAGTCCACTGGCACACAGGACCTGTTTTACTATAACTTAGGTGCATCAATTGTGTATTGACAACCAAATTACATCCTTGCAGTATCAGGATTAACTATGCAAAGTGTTTTTATAGGTGTGCACAGGCTACAGCATAGTGCCTTTAGTAAATTTAGTGACAGATATAGTTTGCTAAGAAGTAATTGCTACAGGGTCCAAATGGATATCAGCTAAGCTGTTGGGTGGCCAGCATACACATGTAAACTGATGTAATGTTTTTAGGTCTATTCAACCAACTGATAGCAATTTCATATCTACATACTGATATAAATAATGACAACTGTAAATATTACTCAAAATAAAACTGTCATAGTGCACACTGTGGCCATGGCAAGTATTCAAAGACGGCTGCCTTCTTTTTTGCCTCAACACTAAGGGCCCTTTCACATGAACGATCCGATCAGATCTGCCTGTCAGTTTTTCAGGTGGGACTGAACGGATGCCCCATGCATCCCTATAGGGCAGTGGATGTCAGCAGAGACATCTCCACTGACACCCGGTGCTATACGCTTCTGATCTTATCCGTGCTATCTGGATGGATGGAAACCCTATTTTCCATCCGTCTGGCGGATCGGATGAGAACGGTAAGATGGTCCATTCTCATCCGATTTCCCCATAGAGAACAGCAGGGAATCTGACCGCTCTGTCTCCGCACACAGAGCGGAGACGGAGCTGTCATCCGCTTGCTCAGCGGGGATCGGCGGATCGATCCCCCGCTGAGCAGAACGGACCTCATCAGACACACCGCCGTGTAAAAGGACCCTTAGTGTGAGTTTTTTTCAATCCCTTTTGCTAGGAGCATGCACAGTTTTTCTTTTTGTCTCTAGTTAAAATGTTCTGTTATTAAAAAAGAGGGCGCACAAGCAGCCCTCAAGCAAATGTATCATAACAATTTATCCCTCCTCTTAATTTGATATATTAAATGGGGTCTATATTTTTTGTTGTGAGAAAGAGCCGTAATCTGTTATTGTAGGTCGCCGTAGGTCGCCTCCCATAGGGAAGCTGCGGACCCGTTCTAATAGGAGCGACACAAGTCGCTCCGACTTAGAAAAAGGGTCCAGAGCTTCTTTGGGGCGACCAGGAGGCGACCGCCATAGACTTCAATGTTATGAAGTCCGTGGCGGAACGCTCCGAGGTCGCGGCGCGCTGCTCGCACCGCGACCTTGGAGGTCGAGGTGCGAATTAGCGTCGCCCCTATGTGAACGGGGCCTAATAGTGAATCGTCATTTTCTCAGACCTCTATGGATGTCCTGAATGTAGCAGAGGCAATCACTGCAGACAATCTTGATCAGATAGCTAAACTCACCAAATACTTTGCATCCATCAATATATTTATTAAATGCAGAAGGTTTAGGCAAACAATATGACGTGGTAGATGTTGGTATTAGTAGTGGTCAAAAAAAACATTAACCTCAATGAGTACCTTTGCAGGAAGAATAGCAGAAACTCACATAAGGAAGCATCATACAAAAGGTGTAAACCACAAAAAATAGTGCAGTTAAAGCAGTGACCACAGGGTGACACCTAACAAAAAATGGAAGGCATAGGAAGTATACAGAAATGCAAATACATTATCCATTCAATAGCAAACTCCCGATCTAGTATTGTCGATTTATCACTATACTATTGATAACATAATGCATGTTAGGTAAAGCAAATAAACAGTACAGTTTGCTGGGGATGTCTTAAAAATCTGAAAGACAAAATAAGAAAATAGGCATGCAATGCAACAAACAATGACTTTGAACACCACTTAAGGAAAGGGAATGGTATATAGTTCAACTCACAGGGTCAGCTGAATGTTCTTGGCAAATTCTTCTCTGGGGGTTTCAGTAAAATGTCTTGTTCAACTACAGAAAAACCAAAGTTCAGTCTGCAAAGGGCAAAAGCAATACAAGTTTATCTGATGAAAGTTTTTACAGAACCTTGTCTTGCAACTTTCACCTCTACCTTGTGTATCTTGCCATTATATCTAGAAATACACTTAATGATGAGTCCCATGGGCCACTTAATTCTCTCAGTGTTGGTTTTGCAGCAGGTAGACGCCTCTAACATAAAAATTTAGGTTCAGACGTGACCATTTTCTGCGTACTTGTAGAAGGGTAAGATATTCCTTTTTTTTATTGATTTCAGGAGCAGTTGGCCAGGTGTTGTTCCGTTGAGTGTCGTTGAAATTTCCTGATATAATGTTTTCAGAATGTTAACAGAAACAGTTCCAAGCATCTGGACCAGAAGAGTCACTGGATAGATGGGGACTCTGTAGATCTGCAAACAGGAGGTTTTGAATTGATTATGGCAGATACTTCTGCCAGAAACGTAGGTGAGGTCTTATGAGTGAGTCTTGTAGAAGCAGGGGTCTCCAAACTATGGCCCTCCAGCTTTTTAGGAACTAAAATTCCCATCATGCCTAGTAATGTCTGTGAATGTCAGAGTTTTAAAATGCCTTATGGGAAGTAAAATGCACCTTCTCTCTCTCTCTCTCTCTCTCTCTCTCTCTCTCTCTCTTTGTTTCATCTCTCAAATGCAAGCTTTTTTTACTATTCTCAGACTTCCTGTCCTACAGAAACTATGTTAATTTTCCATGCTCCCCCTGTGTATGTGAACGTAGCAACCCTTTCCTGCTCATCACCAAGAGGGACTACACATCTACATGCAGACACATTGAGCTCTATGGAGTACTGTACACACAGAGCTGAGAATACTGAGTGGGCACAGGACAAGAAAGAAGCCTGAAAGCAATAGTAAGAGACAACAAAACAAAACAGGATACACTTGATATTTTACAATAATTTAAAATGTGAGTTTAGTGTCCCTAAGTTTTCTGTATGCTAGCATAGATAAGCATTCCTACGATTTTTTTTTTTGCATATTCCTAAAATTATTTTTGCTCCTACAATACCTTCAATGTACAGACAAACCAACCAATGCTTGCTTAACCAATAAATCTTCAAAATTCAAATGAGCAGAAACACAATGGTAACTAAGTTGTTATAAATGGTAATTTAAAATACCTTTTATCTCTTGTCACCCCCAAATTGTGAAAGCCTGTCTAGCTACTATTTTACCTTGCCCTAGTTTATTTCTGTATTCGGATTGTAATGTTTTACTGTACTGGCAACATACAGTTTTATCTAAGGTATGGAAAGAATATTTATTTAGGAAAAGGTGAACACTTTTTTTTTTCTGTCTGTGGATTATTAGGGCCTTTTCCTTACAGCGGAACTAAACCCATTAAACAGTTTCCCAAAGGAATTACATTCAAGGCATGCCATGAATGATAAGTGTCATATTTGCTTATGCTCTCAACCAAATTATCAAGCCATCAAATGGCTGCTGTCATAGCTAAACACATGTGCAGTACTATGGCAACATTACGTCAAATAGGGGCTAAGATGGCAGCTTCCTTGGTTGTAAAGGATAGGAGGGTTCCATTCCACTTTAAATTCCTCTTTCGAGATACAACAGGAAGAAATCATTTCCAAAGCTGTTGTGACCACAACATGTTCCCCCCTTCAAAGATTTCCCCTTTATTTTCAACCCAATGACAAATCAAAATTTCACTTTTTTCCCCACTTTCAGTACTGATGGTAATGGTTACAGGACAAATAAAGATAGTGAACCTCCCAGCATGCAAATAGACAGTAATCTGATAGACAACATCTGATGGTAGGACGAAACACGTCAGGCACGCCAGCCCCCATGCAGATACGCTTGTAGCCGCGGCAAACTTTTATTACATGCCTGTATCACACAGCTGACATGTGAGTGTTTTACCTTTGTTTTATTCAATAAATTGTACATACTTCACCATGTGAGCCCCACTTGTTTTTTTGGAGGAACATCAATGTCCAGCATTTGGGGTTTATGAAGTCTACAAAGTTATACTGTCTTGTATGAACATTCCATGGTGGATTGGATGCTGATTTGGAGTGGACCCTTCACTGGTGATCGTTTCTATAGCTCATGCTTGGTGGACCTTCCTTAACAGGGGGTCTAAAATTCTGGTAAGGAGATTACCTTATTTTATGCACATGGTGATCATCAGGATTGTGTCTGCACTAACGGTGTTGGAATTTATCTGCATTTATTTCTGCACCTCAGCACCAGTTTCAGATGGACTTAATGGACTTTGTTCATTTTATTATTTAGGGTTTTTTAATAATGTGGCGCTGTACTTGAAAACAAGTAATAAAAATCTAAAGATGTTCTAACTCTTTCCCTTTCTATCCAAAACAAATCAAGAAAATCGACTTTAGATAATCTTTAGGCTTTGTTCTAGACTGAAGCCCCCCCCCTCCCCCCAGACTGACAACTCCCCCCCTCACAGACTGACAATGCTGTTGTCCAAGGGAGTGGGGAATGGGAGCCCTCTAATATAGGAGGTGTGTGAAGCCCCGTACACACGTACCGATGGTCGGCTTACAAATGTTCCTCTTTTCTCCCCGGGATGTCGGTGTCTGCTGAAAAGTGCAAAGACAGCACAAGGACAGCACAAGAATTTTGTCCGCCGACTGCAGAAGTGATGTCATGTAATGGTTAACTTTCCCTGTGTTTTCTATTTTCTGAGCATGCCCAGTCTTGCAAATCTGCGGTCTGTCGGCCGAATTGTGTACTGACAGGCGAACAATCGTCCGTTCTGGTGTCGGCATACAAATATTTTCATGTTTGCACGAAAGACTTTTGTCCGCGGATTGTGCGCAGACATCTGTCGGAGGCACCATACTAACACGCGTACAATCGGCAGATCCTTCGTCCACCGACGTTTGTATGCCGACGATCGGTACGTGTGTACGGGCCTTAACTGACCAGATCACCAGGTGAAATAAATGGTAAAGCTGCAATATATATATTACATTTTTAGCTTGGGGTTTAATACCACTTTAATTGCATTGGGTTTGTCTCTTGTTAATTTTTGATCCTCCGATTATTTTTGTTGACTTCTGTTGAATGGTTTGGTGACCATCTAAAAGGAAATAGTAAAAAGGAAGTGCGTTGACTTATTTGAATATTAATCTCTATGTAATTAATGGCTTCCATTTTTCAAACTTTTTTTATATTATCTATTATTTAAAAACAAATGTCAATACATACAATTCAAAATTATTCTTATTACATATATTTAACCCTCTTATTGCCTACCCCCCAAAAAAATAAATAAATACAAATAAAAAACAAACAAACAAAAAAAAAACAATAACCTTTCCTAATTCTCCTGAATCCCTCTCCTATTTTATCCATACACACAAAATCTCCTCTATTCACCACCATGCTCCCTAATTATTATTTCCTTATATCTTTCTGATCTCCTAAATTCAACCCAGTCTTTCCAAATGGCTTCCAGCTTATCTAGGGAATCTTCACATGTACTGTATGCATGGCAATGGCCCAAATACAGAAAGTCTTTATTACCTTACTTGCTGAATGCAGCTAAAGGGTTAATTCCGAAGTATTGGAAGACACAAAAAATACCTAGTATCGGGAATGGGCCACAAACGTTAATATATACGAAGTTGAAGAGATAATCCATTTTTCTATTTGTCAGCTTATTCGGCTAAATGTAAGCATAAACCTAGGAAGACTAGAAACTTCTCCCAAACCATTCCAACACTAATCATGTTTCTACAATGTTAGTGACATCAATAACCACAAAGTTGTTTTAAAATATGTTTACTTGTTATTTGGTATAGTAAAGCTCAATTCTACCTCAATTATTTCCGCAATAAGTTTAGTGATATCCGTTGCCCTTGGATGCCAAGAAAACGTTTCCTTTTATTTGTTTCATGCAGAGTGAGATGCCTTGTGGCAATGAAGAATGTTTGCTCCATCTTCGTAGATAATAAAATTGCATATGAAATGGAGAAAAAAAAAATTCAGTAAAAAAAAGACCTCGGCTAGCAGTAAGACTGGTGATTGTTTATGCTCCAAAATCCCCTGTGGTAGAATTAGGTGAGCTTGGCTTTAGACTGAATATATTAGTGTAGTGGAAAGAGGGAAATCCTTTGCTCTCCATGCTGACTCCTCCACCACAATTTTCTTGCATAGAACATGCTTTCAAGAGAACATGCTATAAAACCTTTTTTCCCTTTTAAACCTCTTCCCTGTTTGGCTGCGCACAGCAATTAGATGGCATGCTTGACTGGAATCTTTCTACTATCTATTAAGTTTGAACTTCTCAATCCTGAGCATCCATCCATTGCTGAGCCTCTGCTGCTCTTCATTTTCCAGCAACTCAATGGAATTTTCTCTATCACTGTGTACTGGTTGTCTCTCCCTCAGTGGAGTGCTTTATTGTGTCTTTGTTCATTCTGGTATAAAAAAGCTCGGCTTGCTAAATGGTGATTTGACTGCACTGGAGTATGCAGTCTGCTAAATTTACTTGCATCTGTATTTTATTTTTACTAAACCTGTTTTTTTTTTTTTTTTCAAAATAACATGAGTGTTATTCTCTGTCTGAAAATGTGTATTGCTTAAATTACTGATACCATATAAGCAAAATAACCAATTGGCATGTATTAAACAGTGTATTGAATGTAAAAAAAAAAAAAAAAAGGAAACCGGGGAGTGATTTGAATACTGGCAGTAAATGACTGTATATGATAGACTTTGCTAAAGGTTACAGTTGTAACCTAAAAACGCATGGACTGGTTCAGTAACACAGTGTACACAGCAATGGTGATGTACAAACTGAGAAGGTCATGAGGGTTGTACATCATCCACTTGCAGTGGTTGTAAACCTCAGATGTGAAATATGAACAAAGCATATCTGTCTATAGTCTGGGCCATCTTACCGAATGGGCACGCTGGGCAGTTGCCCGGGGGCCCCACTTGCCCGGGGGGCCCCATCTGCCCAGTGACCCAGCCCCAGCCAAGCATTAGTCCCGATTCCCGTGTGCATCCCGCCACCGAACTTAGTAGGTTGCAAGCGCCTGTCGGCCCTGTGCTGCTGTCAGGCCACTTGGGCTGTGGGGGGGGGGGGGAGGGGGGAGCCCACAACTGCAGGGATGCCTGTCCATCTCCATGGGAAAAGGCACTCACAGGAAGGTCGAGTCTGACTCCCATCCGTGTGTGTGTTAGCCGGACCCGGCCCCGAACATGGAAGCTGTCATTAGCCTGGCACTCATGTACCAATAAATATCGCCTTATCAATAATTTGCATTTTTATTCTCATGGGTGATTGTGTAGGCAGGGCCCCAGTGCACTGTATTGCCCGGGGCCCTTTAATGCTCTTAAGATGGCACCGTCTATAGTGTGTACTTGTCTCAATTAAAAGCATTAAGTGTCATTTCTGTCTGCTGCTTTGTTCCTCTGCTATCAGCATAAATCACTTCTGATAAATTTTCCTGACGCCAAGAGAAAAAAGGTGACAGGAGAGGGAGCTCCAGCTGATTGACAGTCTCAGCTCTGTTCCTGTGAGCTGTATGAAGGGGTGTGTCTATTCCCTCCAATCTGATGTCAGAGCTCTCCTCACTGAGCTCTGCAGAGTGTAACTTCAGCCTTCTGCCCCATTTTGCCTGAACCCTAAGACAAGCTTATATATTCTGGACTTTGAAAAGATGTAGAGAAGAGAAGACTGTAGATAGACAGAAATAACTTACAGTATGTAGGAGGGTTTGTTTCATCTCTGTGTATCACCTGAGGATAATTCATTCACTGTGTATATGTTAGGGTTTACAACCACTTTAGGGAAAATAGTGTGTTCACTTTGCAAGGGAGGTTACACTATGCAAGGAATTTCACCAAATGAATGAATTAGTGAGTGTGTACACATTTTCCTTGAAAGGATTACACAATCACATGCAAAGAAAAATAAAAAAAAATAAAAATTGTGCTTGCGCATGATTGGATGATGGAAGTCATCAGAGCTTTACCCTATTCCCTAAGCTCTGGGTAAAATTCACTTGCAAAGTGCAAAATCCCTGGCAAGTGAGCAACCTTTTTGTCTCTAGTATATCAACACCCATCAGTTAGATTATTTTGTTAAAGGGTAACTCCACTTTCATGGGGAAAAAAATAGCAAAAAAAAAAAAAAAAAATATATATATATATATATATATATATATATATATATGTGTATACAGTTGTGACACAAATCATATTGTAATTGAATGTTATTAAAATTGATCTTTCCTTTTCAATCTGCAGCTGTTGTAATTTTCTGAAAATGCAATGCAATAACACGGAATGTATACTGACCACACCCCAGAAACATAATTTCCTGCTTGTGTGATTGGCTCACTGATTTTCCCAGAAGTCTGTACTAAGATACAAGTCAGATTTCTGGCATCTCCTGCAATAAAAATTTCCTTTTTGGTGAGATACTTCCAATAGGAACACGTCTAAAGGGATGCAGGCCCAGCAGCTTTCCTCATTAGAGCCCTGCAGCTACCACAGCTGATAGATAATTATGAAACCACTCCCATTTGACCCACTCAGCACAGAGGCACAGAGGAACAAACAATAATTTCCTCAGAATAACAAAAGGTAGCAATATGCAACAAAGTTTGTTAAAATTCTTGTAATGTTCAGAGATCACCCAGAGAGGAATGTTTTTTTCTCAACAAAAGTGGAATTACGCTTTAATGAATTTTCTCTTTGCTCTTAGTGAAAAAGTCCTACATTTCAGTTTCTTTGTTTAGCAGATACATATACAATAAGGAGTAAAGGGGCTCATTCACAAACAAATGTATGCAAACTTACTTGTGGAGTGCAAAGTGAAAACACAATGATATTCTTTAAAGGTGGAGGATAGAAAAAGCAGAGCTCTTGGACTGTAGCCATACATCAGTTGTTAGTTTACATTTTTATCAATGCATCACACAAATGTTAGTTATAAACTGATGGGCAATCTAGACCTGTCAAGTCATCTGAGAAAATATTTTGGGCTGGTTACAGAAGACACTGGCTAAATTCCCAACTTCAGATGTGTCTCTTCTGCAGCCACATCTGGCAGTTAGCATGCTCCCCTTTTATAGTAGTCAGGGTATGCCCACTACATGATGTTTATTGTGTGCTTGTTTATGGTATTCAATGTGTGCCCCCTTTATTGTGGTCACTGTGTGCCCCCTTTATGGTGGTCAACCTGTGCCCCTTTTATCTTGGTCAATGTGCTCCCCCTTTAGTTTGGTCAGCATTAGTCCCCTTTATTTTGGTCAGCGTGTGCCCTTACCTGGGTGACACTGCACTGGTCCCATGCCGTTTCCTCTTGGCTTCCAGGTCTCCTGCATAATGATGTTGAAACTGGAAAACTCTAGTTGAATATCCCTTGACATAGCACTGTCTATATAGAATAGAGCAAGCCACTGACAGCCAGAATGACCTATATAATAAACAATCAATGTTCAGCCTGCACTGCCAATCCATCCAGGCCATTCAGAGAATGTGTTTAGTGGTGGCCTTGGTGGCACCAGGTGGGGACTGCACTCCCTAGGTAAGCCCTTGGTCTATGCATCTACTAAAAATTATGCAGGCTGGAGCATTTATTCTGTATCGAAGAGCATTTGGTAAGCCTTGTACTTTTAGAGTTGTTGGTTATTACACAAATTGTCTGCATGATAAAAACTTTAGATTCGGACTGCAGCATTATCTGGTGAAGCGAGTCTTCTAGATACGCGCCTTATCAAATTAGCTACATTAGCTTATTTTAACTAGTCACACTTACTTTTTTGCATGTGTGGCTACTATCTGGTAATCTGATTCCTACTCATAAGAAGGAGTAACTAATTAAAAAGGAAGGGTTTGAATAGAGGGATAAAACAATCTATTTGAATAACGAATACATTTTGTGAGCTGTAGACCTCACGATTCTTGTTTTTACATTGTAATTTGCTTCTTTGCCAAGTAAAGCATGATCCATTAGAAATAAAACTATCCACACAGCTGCTATTGTTGTCATATATGCCTCATCTCCTGCTGCTACTGTACTTGAATCTGATGTCATAAAATGAATGTTCATACACACTGACTGAGAAAGTTCAATCTGGTAATACCAATGGGTATATAAACACACATCTCTGTACACCTTTAAATATCAGCATAACCATTCTTTTAAAATAAATCTTAGATACATGTATTTGAAAGGTTACATCAATGTTCTCCCTCTGTCAACTAGTTATACAGCTAATACTTATCATACTATACTGTTTTTCATATCACTAAAAATGGAATAATGTGGACAACATGATTGATTTTTAAGTAATACATTTAAAGTGCTACTCCCTTACAGTGTACATCAGGGCAAAGTAAAAAAAAAAACTATTCTGAACATCTCTGCAATGCTGTAAATTTCCCAGATTTTCATTTCTACAAATAGGCTGCAATTAAAGAAAAATACCCGATCCACCTGAAATCCAGTAAGCTCCTATGTGAGCCTTTTCTGCACTAAAATCCTTACCAAAATTGTCAGCCCTGCCTGTTGGACTACAGACCTCTGTCTGTCGAGGACCCTTCTCTGTCCCATTCCACATGCAAACAATTTGTTTCCCAACAAAACAATGTTGCTGCCTTGATTTTGTGTAGGGAAAGGGCTCTTGGGAGATGTAGTTCTAGTGCCCACATGAGTAAAAACTGAGCTTTCAGCAGCTACCCCACAGGCATAATACAAGCCTGGCGATGATGTTGTATGGAGTAAAATGGGGATGCAGGCATTTATCGATCCTGCCATTCGGCATGGGCAAAGCACTAGTTCACTTATAACCTCCATTCCTACATCCCTGCATTAGCAAGTGATTTGCCATGATCAAAGAGCATGGGAATGGTTTCATAATTATCAGCTGTGGCAGCTGCAGGGCTCTAATGAGGAAAGCTGCTGGACCTACATCCCTTTAGACGTGTTCCTATTGGGAGTATCTCCCCAAAAATGACATTTTTTGTTGCAAGGGATGCCAGAAATCTTACTTCTATCTTAGTGCAGACGTCTGGGAAAATTGGTGAGCCAATCACACAAGCAGGAAATGATGTTTCTGGGGGTGTGGTCAGTACACATTCTGTGTAAAGAACACCTCCAGGTAGCCATATTGCATTGCATTTCCAGAAAATTACAACAGCTGCAGATTGAAAAGGAAAGCTAATTTTTAATAACATTCAATTACAATATGATTTGTGTCACAATTGTATACACTATACTGTTTTTTTCTTTATTTGCTGATTTTTTTTTCCCACGAAAGTGGAGTTACCCTTTAAGAAATACTGGTATAAAGGGCTTGGTAGCAGTGTTCCTGCTGATAGATTGCTGTTTCTCCTTGTGCTGCCTATTCTTCAGTCTTCCAGATTCAGGAGGCATAGGTCAAAGGGGAGAAGTGAATGGCTATAGTCTTTTTATCTTTTGTTTACACTCACCAGGACAGTACAGCCAAAGTGCCTTAGGAGACATATAACTGACAGCATGTAAAGTTCAAAAGCTTTAAGAACATGGAAAATAACTGTAAAAACAAGTTTGAGATTTAGATTCAACAACATATTTATTTTATGGCTATAGCATAAACAGCCATCTAGTATAAATAGCAGCACCTGCAGGTAAGCAAGCAATATTACATCTTGTCAGGAAAATGGTATTGCTAAAATGACAAACTACCTTGTGCAAGTAATCATTTTCATTGTTTGCATATTCTTAATTTCTTTTATATATTTTAAAACCTAGTGTGATCATTAATTAGTTGCCTTTAAAAACAAAATATATTCCCCAAAAAATACTGTAACACATCCAAGATGTTTTATATTTTCCAGTAAATTTTGCTCTGTGGCTATTAAAATATATTGCTTTTGCTACAGGTAGTTCTGTGGAAAAAAAATACCAACTAGCATGAAAAAAAAAAGGCTTACATGAGCTTTTATTCTGCAGCAAACCGCTGTCTCCCAATATGGGTTTATTATTGTGAAAAAGCCATTGAAGAGCTTGCTAAAAATGTAACTGCAAAAAGTTGACAGTAAATCAAAGATTGTTTGCCAAGCTAACCCAATATCCTTTGCACAGATGCCATATATTTGTTGAGTCACAGTAGAAACAGCAGCCTGCCTGCAACGAGGAAATAGAATTTTTTTCTCAATCCGTTGAGCCATTTAGGGTGTTAGCAGTTTTACTAGATGGAATCTATCTGTCAAGGCATTTAATCAATAAAAGGGTGAGTGTAAGATGTATTTTCTCTCCGGGGTATAAAGAAGTTCATTTAAAAAAAATGTAAGCTGTCTCTTTAGATACAGCTGGGAATCTTCACCTTAAACAAGATATGAACATGGTGCTTGCTGCTTTTCCTCTTCAATGGGCTGGACTAGTCTCTAGACAAATTGGTGGGGGTCCAGGATTTTGTAATACTGTTGCAGGTGCATGGATCTTATTGCAGTTTTACCATCCATATTTTAGTGTTTTTTTTTTTTGACATGACAAATTAACATCTAAACCTTGTCAAACAACTATATGAAGACCTATGTTTCACGTGCTATTTATTATTATTATTGGCTATTAGGCACCTAATTTCTGCTTGCTTGCAGGACTGTAATGTAAATACTAATGGGTATATATATCTTTATTTTCCTGTTTGGTGCATTAAGGTTTTATTATAACAGAGTATGTGAACTAATAATATTTTACTCGTAGCTTACAGTTTCTTTTCAATACCAAGACCCTTTACCCTTCAAGGTAAATTACATTGTTTCTAAATGTTTAAAAAAAAAAAAATGCTTAATTTAAAAAAATTCCCATCACTGCACAACAATATTTTCAAAGCCCATGTTCTGTGTATACATTATCATTTTATAGGAAGAAAAAAAGAAGCCATATTTGCTTATTACATAAACAGGCAGTTTATCCTATTTAGTTGTGTTGCTAAGTGGCCATGCCTTACTGATTCTTGCAACTGATTGAAAACACTAGACTATGTGGCTGAATGAGTGCACTATAATACATAGAGCCAACAGGGGAGGGGGGGACGAATAAATCTCTATATGTTATGCTGCAATAGAAATATGGCACATAAAGCTTTGTTAATAATGTGAAAAGAAATTAAAATGTATTTTTTAGGTAAAGATTACTGAATTGATTCAAAAATATGCTCACTGAAAAGAAATATTAGGATTCACGTAACTTGATTAGGGTCCACAAAGTTATTTTTTATACAACATGGCATGAATATGCAATAAGCAACGCCCCTATTTAGTCCACAAACAACATGCATTGTTCTATCTATCTATCTATCTATCTATCCTATCTATCTATCTATCTATCTATCTATCTATCTATCTATCTATCTATCTATCTATCTATCTATCTTATCTATCTTATCTATCTTATCTATCTTATCTATCTTATCTATCTTATCTATCTATCTTATCTATCTATCTTATCTATCTATCTTATCTATCTTATCTTATCTATCTTATCTTATCTATCTTATCTTATCTATCTTATCTTATCTATCTTATCTTATCTATCTTATCTTATCTATCTTATCTATCTATCTATCTTATCTATCTTATCTGTCTATTCCAGATTTACTATAGGATAGACTGTTGGGAAGAGGTCATAGTCATAATACTCTCAAAGAAATATTTAAAATGGCTAAATTGAAATCATGTCAATCTCTTATTTAACAGCAAAATTACCCAATGCAAAGCACAGTTAAAAAGATCACATCCAACCTAGACAAATTTGGGAATTGTTAATGCGTATTAAATATGGATAAATTATTAGGGATTAAAAAATTGTTTTTGTCCAGAGTTGGGCTTTATTGTTGTAGTGTTTGCTTTGAAATTTTGAATACCTATATTTTTTTTCATATTTTGTGTTTGTTTACAATCAGTCAGCTGACATACCTGTTTGTATTTGGTAGGGCTGTAAAGGTGCACAGGGATAGTACAGGGATAGTACTTGGGGGACCAGTTGGGGATGGTATTTGGGGATAAGTTACTCTTAAAGCCCAATCACAGTATATTGTTAAACACCTGCCTTTGCAGTGGGTCCCCTCCATTGCAAGGTTGAGCTGCTTGTTGGGTCTAGTGGTTCAGGAATAAGGAGCAATACTTACCTTATTCCTCATTTCTGTAAGTTTCCGACATTCCCCAAGAAACCTCCTCTCTAAGGTGCTCCTGGCTGCGGATGCACACCCTCCTCCTCTATGTAAAATGCAGGATTAAAGCTATATTAAAGTCAAGTTTTTTTTCCTTTTTAAAATAACAAATATGTTCTACTTACCTGCTCTGTGTAGTGGTTTTGCACAGAGAAGCCAGATCCTCCTCTTCTTGTATCCCAAAGCCAGTGCTCCTGGCTCCTCCTTCCTGCTGGATGCCCCCACAGCAAGCAGCTTGCTGTGGGGGCACCTAAGTAGGCACATCCCTGATCCACAGCTCTGTGTGTCCATTCACACGGCTTTGACCCCGCCCCCTCCGTCTCCTGTTTGGCTCCCACTGCTGCCAATGGCTCCCGCTGCTGCCAAAAGCCAATCAGGAGTGCGAATCCCCGGAGAGGCAAGGCTCTCGTGGACATTGCTGGATCGAGAGGAGCTCAGGTAAGTATTATTGGGGGGGGGGGTTGCTGCTGCACACGGAAGGTTTTTTCTTCATCTTCATGCATAGAATGAAGGTAAAAAACCTTGTGCCTTTACAACCACCTTAATAGCCCTGAATTGTAAGTGATGACGCAGAGAGACCACCCACAGCTCGGGGAACCAGCTTTTCTAGACCTAATGACCATTTAACACTTGAAGTGTTGGTAAATCCCACAATGAGGCTTTAATACTTTGTGGACACTGGGTTTGATACAGGGTATTTGTATGAGAACATTGCACTCAGGGCTGCTGATACGACAGTACAACTGGCCCTGTTGTACTGGGCCCAGACTTTATTAGCTAAACAGGGTGCCCCAGTGCAACTTTATTGTTTGGTTCTGCCTAAATTAATAAATTACATTTCCATGGGTCCTATAGGGTCAACAGAGGGGCCCAACAGGTGAAATTTATTTTTTCATTTTTGGGGTGTAGGGGAATAAACTCAGTGCCGCTGTTTTGTTGCACCCCAGGAAGGCTGTACGGGGCCCCATGAGTTCTAACCACAGTCCTGATTGCACTACTTTTGAACATTTACTCTATTACCTTGAACTATTGTGCCTCCTAGGTGGTCCTCCACAGCCCTCCCCTCTCATTTTGGATGTGTGTGTGCTTGGCTACACAAGTCTTTTTGAACAAGATATATATATATATATATATATATATATATATATATATATATATATATTAATTTTATAAGTGTACATTTGAAACACTTTTTTTGTGTTTGTGCACTGTATATTGTTGTACAAGGAATTTTAAAGTACTTACCTCCTGTTAACTTCTGAAAAAGTTTAACAAATGTATTCTGCTCACCAAGGCTGTCCTCCCCGTGTCACTCATTAATGTTTTGGGTATGGTATACCATTCTAAACCCATGTTCTCTTCAGAGGTACCACTTAAGGATAGGCACATATAAAATCTCCTAATTTTTATTATTACTAATATAAAAAGTTCCAAACAATTTAATAAAATGTTACAGGTTCATGTATCAAAGCCTTTTATGCTTTTGATGAACTATTTGATAGACTCATGGATATATTATGTGATTATGAACTTTTGATTACGGTATATGGCGTTTATGTAGGAAAATTCAGCCTGCGTTTACGGCTGCCCCTGTGTTTGCCCAGGGAGTCGTTTTTAAAGAAGCTCTGATTGTGCTACATATTAATCTCAAATGACCTGTGCTCTATGAAGCCTATATTCCAACAGATGTATCAAACACTCATACAAGTATCCAAAGGAAATAATTCCGAAGGGCTGCACATCCAAAAATCCTTTATTGAAGCTTCATATGACAAGTGGTTGACAGATTGAGCAAGGGACAAAGAGGTAGACAAGTTTCGCTCAAATGCCAGCGCTTAGTCATTACCACTCATGTAAATGTCATGGACATACATTAGCACATACAGCTCAGCACTCTACCTAATAGATGTATACCTTCTATAGTAAATGCAAGCCAAAAAATGTGGAGACTGCTTCCTTATTAACAATTGTTTTGGCTCATATTCACTATAGAAGGTATACGGTATATCTATAATAGGGCTACCAGATAGCGCTCTGTATCTGATTTATGATATAGACACATGGCACTATGACTATTTTTGAAATATATTTTATTGACTTCTAAAAATTGTATTGTATGACTTCCACCGTGACTTCACTATTTCATCCTGAGAAAGCAGATTCAGTTTTGAAACGTGTCGGAGAAAGGATGCCATTTCACCATTTTCCATAACAAAGACAACAATGATATATAAACCTGTAACCTTTTAATATTTTGCTTGGAACTGTTTATATCAGCAATAATAAAAATATAATTATATACAGTACATGTACTTATCCACCAAGTGGTACCTGTAAAGTCCAAAAGGAACGTGGGTTTAAGATTGTTATGGATACATAGATGTGGTACTGGATGGTCTGTTTATCTCTATATTGTGGATATTGTATATTAAAACATACTAAAATGAATTATACAGATATGACAGATAACATAGGGATTATAATCTGAGAGGTGTTTGTTTTAAGCAATTAGCAGTGGATATTTTTAAAATATGTTTTTCTGTATAATAAAGTGTAATGATTTTTTAACGGATACATTTGTCCACCTGAGAAAGCAATTCCTAAGGTGATAAAGGAGCTCTTAACACTCTGAAACAAAATTTGAGCATGGCTTAATTAGCATGAGTTTAAGGAATTTGGCGTGATATTAAATTTTATTTAAATATTTATACAATAATACAGTCCACATTAAGTGCCAACTTCTCTCTTTCTCTGTATAATAAATACAAAATGATTGCTATGAATAAGTATTAATAATAATTAAAATAAAAAATATAGCAAATACTTGTATAAGTTCATCCTGTTCTAATAAACAAAATCACCATTGCTTTCCTGATGCCAAAGGCACATCTAGGATTACCACCTGTCCAATATTTTATCTGCCTGAAAATAGGGTTTGCTAATGCTATTGATAGGAAATATAACACTTTGTATTTTATTTCACCAAAAAAGTAGCAACAGCAGATGAGCACAAGACCCCTTTGGCAGTGATGGGGAACCTTTGCACCCCAGATGACCCATGATGCTCATGCACTCTGCAGTGTAGTTGAGCATCATGGGAAATGTAGTTACAAAACATCTGGGCTTGCCAAGGTTCGCCATCATTGCCCTATGGCAACAGGTAGTAGCTGCATAGCTTTGAACCTCACACAGGGACTCTAATGATAAAGTAGATCTAAAGGCAAATTCCTTTTTTTTTTCATTTTGAATAGAGTTATAACCACTATCGGTCTTATTTTTGCCATCTGTGTAGTTTGGAGAGATTTCTATGCATTCCCTGTCCTATAGCCAATGCTGGAAGTGAGAGGCAGTCCCTCCAAATTGAAAGAATCCCTGGTTCTTGCCAGGGTTACTAGAACTAGTATCACTATTGAAATATTTCCCCTATACTACTGCTCTGGTGACCACCTAAAATGTAGGATTCTTTTTCATTTTCACTTGTGGTAATAACAGTACACAGGACAAAGGGTAAACCTTCCTAAAGGGGACACAGACCGCAATAAAGACCTGACCTGGGTTCTAATCCCTCTCTGCTCCATCCAAAACCTAAAAAAGGTTAAACTTGCTTATACTTTAAGGTGTGTAGAAAGGGGAGGTCATCAGACATGTCAGGTCACTGAAAGGGTAGGAGATAAGCCTGAATAAGGTGACAGGAAGAAGAAATAATGGATGACTCTTTGCATTATGACTTGGCATATCTTAATAAATCCACCCTAATGAAGTGCATAAGATACAGGCTAGTGTTCGGAAATTTCATGGTGAGCAGTCTGGTGTCGTGCCACTCACATTGTGTATTTGCGCAGTGACTACATGACTTTGGACTACTAAATTTGAAATGAAAGAGCAGGATTTTAATTAATACTGCTCAATTTACTGCTATAATATGGCAGGTGGCCAGCGGTGGGAGGGACAGGATTCTGTGGAAAACCTCCTGGTTGCTCTCTACTGAGAATCCCTACACTATAAAATGTATATTTGGTTGTAAATGAAAACTAGAACTTTGGTTTAATGTGTTTGGACCCTACCAATCACAGTTTACCACGTTTTTGTATGTGCCTATTTTTTTTACTCATAAATTGTACAGTGCAGCATTCCAATTGATAATTTTTGTACATACATTAGTAGGATGTCAACATACATAATTTACAGTCTCCTGCTAGTTTATAATGAACTCTCCTTACCTGGCTGTCATGCTATTAGTACAGATGAACACGATGTAATAGTCCCATGTTTGATGGTTACACTTAATATATATGCCATGCAGCAATTTATTCAAATCTGCTAAGCCCCATAAAAAAAACAAAAAAAAATTACCCTAAATACGCATCAGAGATTTAAAAATAAAAATGAAAAGGAATTGGATTTGGATAACGCTTATTCAATACGCAGACATGATACATGGGGAGAAGGTGCACTGTCTGTCGTGTGATAGATTAAACTATTTTGTAAGAAAATTACTGTGAACCAGTCACTATCACCAGCGTGGCTAAATCTTTAATAAAATTCTCTTCCATATTCAACAGTGAGGTATGAACCAACGAAGGACTAAGGTGGGGGATGGGGAAGGTATAACAGTGCCATTTATCAAACACAAGCAAGGTCTGCAATCTTAGAATGAATCCTTTTTTTTTTTTTTCTATTTTATACATCTGCAAAGAAGTGGATATAGAGAGAATGCTTTATTAGGTCCTCTCTATATCCACATTTTCAAGGCTTCCTCTGTGACGTTGCAGGTGTTTTGCATTGGTTATAAAAGTAATCTGGTGCTTACAACATAAGAATTCAATATTGTTAAATTTTAATTATTTTGAAATTCAAAAAAACTACTTTATTTTATGTTAACACCTACTACTTATGGATTTTCATGTTTCAAATATAACAAGTATTGGCCTCTAGGTGGCAGTGGTTTGTTAGGAGTCGGACTGCCAACTCCAACACAAAAAATTGCTAGAAAGAATAAAAAGGAAGACATCTAACTTTAACCTTTGTGTCGGTATCCTATAATTATTAAGCATTTTCATCATTAAGATACATTTTTTCTTAAAATGTTGTCATAACACCATAATTGCTAATAATATTAACATGCTTTTACAGTTTGATTATGCTTTCCTTATACCCAAGATAATATTTAAATCTATTCCTGTGTCATGATTGCATTTATTAGGTGTGGAGACATCCTAAGGGAAGTATATGTGACTGGCAATATGGTCTTCAGACATCTGCATAAAGTACATATATTATTCTAGTTTGAACTACCTGGCCTGTCTTTTATATATAACACTAATGTCAACCAATAAGAAAAAAATTATATGAATTTAATATTCCTAGAAATGTGTAACTCAGTGTAGTAAATCTATTGATGTACACTTTGTGGCCACTAATACAATGTAGTCCTAAGGATCGCCTTTGGCTTACAGAATAACCTCAATTCTTTGCTGCATAGATTCGGCAAGGTGATTAAAGCTACTTTAGAATCTCGGTACAAGATGACGTGATGACATCACACAGTTTTTGCAGATTTCTTGGACACACATTATTTTTAGGTGACTCTCATTCAAGCTCATCAAAAAGGATTGCTCTTGTATATACCACATTTTGACCCCCCCCCCTTGCATGTCACAGCAGAAGCCAAGATTTTATAGCTTATAGTTCCTAGCTGAGAGGAATAAAACCTGGCATCTGGTGCTGTAGCATATCCCCTTTATATTTTTACACTACATATCAGTGTTGGGAAAAATGTAGTTGAATAATTATAACCGAAAATATTGCTATGAAGGAATTTTATATTGTACTCCAATTGTAAAAGCCCATATACAGTATACTATTAAAAATTGTAATGTTTATTATGCATCCTGCTAAAGTTTATACAGTAAATATATCAATGATCAAGTAATATTACATCAATGTTCAAGTACAAATAACCAAATGCCTCCAACAAGATGCTGCCCACCAAATTTGTAGCGACCAAACAACTATAAACATATTTTGTCATTCATAAAACATAGGTATATTTACCTTTCATGTGTCTATTACAAGAGTATGCAGCGCTTGGTGGAAAACACAAAAAAATGAGCAATCTATATTAGATACATAGTGTCACAATATATCAATGTACACTAGAAAAACAGTGAAAGAAGAGTCCGTGGAGAGGAAAAACGTCCAACAGGAAGCTCAGGTGGTGTGTTGAATAGATGTGACCTTCACCAAAACACCCAAAGTAATAGCCTCTTACCAGACTTATATGATCCCCATGACAGAGATCATATAGCGCTTGCAACAAGGGCTCCTCACACTCCACAGCACTCCTCGATTCTTGTACATGTAAAGGATCACCTCCAGCAAAGAACTGCCTTAGTACCATCAAACAATATCCTCTCGTGGGGACATATAGTCATGTCACATGTAGGAAAAAGAGACCTTGCATGGTGTAATACATTCAAGATATTACTTTAATAAGAAGTAGATTTTACACTCACATGTGAATCACGACATATAGGCATCAAGTTATGGTCTTGCGGGGATCTCCAGATGAAATGTGCGGTAGCTGCAGCCCGGTCTCCTGAGTGAAGTAACAGGACACTAAAGGGTGTGCATAAAGCAGACGATCACCGGTCCCCTACCGGTTTCATCAAAGTATGACATCATCAGGGGGCGTGGTTAGAGATCGCCAGTCACCCCAATAAAAAGGCTGTGGGAGTCGGAAGGGGAGGAGCGGCGTCTGTGCCATCCAATCACCTTCCACACCTCCAGCTCCAACCGCACATCTATATAGAGAAAGGGAAGTGAACCTCCGATGACCCGGAAGTCACTCCGGGACCAATCACGGAATCTATATAGAGAAAGGGAAGTGAACCTCCGATGACCCGGAAGTCACTCCGGAACCAATTACAGAATCTATATAGAGAAAGGGAAGTGAACCTCCGATGACCCGGAAGTCACTCCGGGACCAATCACGGAACACCTCCAGAGCACCAATGGGAACCGATCGTTGTCCAACCAATCGTAGCCTCCCCACAAGCAAGTGACGACCTCCAATCTAAAAAAAAAAAAAAAAAAAACAAAAAAACAAACACAAGCAGAAGCCGACCTGCAGCGCTATGAGGGAGACTACTCAGGAAAAATAAATTCCATCAACCTGTTGAAATAAGGAGTTGTTAAATATAACTAGAACCCCTAGAGCGATTGGACATATCCATTCCCATATAGTGGCACCAGGAATGAGTAACAATAGTACATAGTAAAATGTATATGGAGAATGATAGTGACACAATAACCCTATGGCTGTGCTAATCACACAATCCATAGAGATCCCGCAAAACTCATACAGAAGTATACATCAAGAGATACAATTGTGTCACTATCATTCTCCATATACATTTTACTATGTACTATTGTTACTCATTCCTAGTGCCACTATATGGGAATGGATATGTCCAATCGCTCTAGGGGTTCTAGTTATATTTAACAACTCCTTATTTCAACAGGTTGATGGAATTTATTTTTCCTGAGTAGTCTCCCTCACAGCGCTGCAGGTCGGCTTCTGCTTGTGTTTGTTTTTTTTTTTTTTTTTTTTTTTAGATTGGAGGTCGTCACTTGCTTGTGGGGAGGCTACGATTGGTTGGACAATGATCGGTTCCCATTGGTGCTCTGGAGGTGTTCCGTGATTGGTCCCGGAGTGACTTCCGGGTCATCGGAGGTTCACTTCCCTTTCTCTATATAGATTCTGTGATTGGTTCCGGAGTGACTTCCGGGTCATCGGAGGTTCACTTCCCTTTCTCTATATAGATGTGCGGTTGGAGCTGGAGGTGTGGAAGGTGATTGGATGGCACAGACGCCGCTCCTTCCCTTCCGACTCCCACAGCATTTTTATTGGGGTGACTGGCGATCTCTAACCACGCCCCCTGATGATGTCATACTTTGATGAAACCGGTAGGGGACCGGTGATCGTCTGCTTTATGCACACCCTTTAGTGTCCTGTTACTTCACTCAGGAGACCGGGCTGCAGCTACCGCACATTTCATCTGGAGATCCCCGCAAGACCATAACTTGATGCCTATATGTCGTGATTCACATGTGAGTGTAAAATCTACTTCTTATTAAAGTAATATCTTGAACGTATTACACCATGCGAGGTCTCTTTTTCCTACATGTGACATGACTATATGTCCCCACGAGAGGATATTGTTTGATGGTACTAAGGCAGTTCTTTGCTGGAGGTGATCCTTTACATGTACAAGAATCGAGGAGTGCTGTGGAGTGTGAAGAGCCCTTGTTGCAAGCGCTATATGATCTCTGTCATGGGGATCATATAAGTCTGGTAAGAGGCTATTACTTTGGGTGTTTTGGTGAAGGTCACATCTATTCAACACACCACCTGAGCTTCCTGTTGGACGTTTTTCCTCTCCACGGACTCCTCTTTCACTGTTTTTCTAGTGTACATTGATATATTGTGACACTATGTATCTAATATAGATTGCTCATTTTTTTGTGTTTTCCACCAAGCGCTGCATACTCTTGTTTTCATTCTACTGGGTTGAGGTACAACAACTTTCTTATGCCAGCAGCTGGTAATATCAAAACACTATTTTTCTTTGATCTAGCGCAGTATATACCTGTTTTTATCATGTGTCTATTACAACCATATCATATTGGGGCAGGATTTGCGCAGTTTCAACACATTTCGCTGAGCTCATACTACGTGGTCATTGATACTTTTACTATATCAATATATATATCAATAAATATATATACTGTGTATATGTATATATATATATATATATATATATATATATATATATATATATATATATATATACAATCATATTATATTCCATATATATAATAAACATTAACATTTTTAAAGATGAATTCCAGGTGTGGATATTCTTTACATACTGTAGTTACATCGGTCCAGCTTGGGTCAATGCATGT
Source organism: Pelophylax lessonae (assembly GCF_965119305.1). NCBI lineage: Eukaryota > Metazoa > Chordata > Amphibia > Anura > Ranidae > Pelophylax > Pelophylax lessonae. The sequence continues at coordinate 378,794,236 of NC_138770.1, forward strand.
ATGCATATACCATACCTGGCTAATGCCCCTGAAAGCTGGAAATCAAGTAGAACAGTGATCTCCTTTTGCTTCCCACATGGAGGGGCTGCCCTGCTGCATTCTAAAAACAGTAGGTTGGCCCAGTCCCTTGACCGAAATGCAGAATGTGACATCACCACCCCGCCTTTTCACCTCGTTCAACCACAGAAAGCTTTGCGTTTACTCACAAAATGCAAAGCATTCTTGAAAGGCACCCATGCTGAGAGGCTCCTATGTTCACAATGCAGCAGGGCAGCTGCTCTGCATGGGACTTGTAAGCAAGAAGAGACCACTAGAGTAGCAGAGTCTGCTTTTGTGATTTCCAGTTTCCAGGGGCATCAGCTAGGAATGGTATATGCACAAAACACACAATCGCTCCTGTGCTCAAAGATTCGCCACAGTCAAAATATGTAACAGTCCATAAAGGCACCAATAAGACATGTATAAGGAATGCTTAGCTGATGCAGCCCACCTCAGACTGGGGAATCCAGTATACAGCTGTAAAGAAAACACACAGGAGGGCGCAAATGCCTAGTGCATTACCAGAGATATAATGTATAAAATGTGGAAGATGACAAAATGGGTACAAAAGCATTAAAACCACAAAACACCGTGCAGTTTAGGAATCACATAGGCTGGTGAGCTGATGCATTTTGGGGTGTGCCCCCTTCTTCAGAGCTAAACCCTGAAGAAGCCTTAGCTCTGAAGAAGAGGGCACTCCGTCCAAAGATGTCAGCTTGCCAGCCTAGCAGAGTCATTTGTTGAGCAATGAGATTCCCGCATTGCACCGTGTCTCAAGGTTTTAATGCTTTTGTACCTTTTACTTTTGTAAAGGGGGTATATGGTCTGGTACCATCAGTTACACACCTCCATCCCGATACATGCAAAGGAAAAAGAGAAAGTGGCCCGTGGGACTTTATATGAGGTGTGTAGCAGTGGCTGATACAAGGAACTGAAACCAAATGAAATAAATAAAAAATATGTTTTTATTAAATAGATAAAAAATACATCAAGTACATATTGGTGTACCCCAAAATGTATACATTGTAGTGGTACAATATATCACAGTCTCATCAATAGAGCCATAAATACACATGTCGTAGTAAATGAATGTCTTCAACTGACGCGTTTCGTGAGCTGTAGCTCGCTTCTTCAGAGTAAATACATCAGAACTATGTCTAAAACGAAAGAGACATGCTAGTATTGGAAAACAGTAAATAAAAAACAATAATGAAATATAGTACAAAAAATATTCTGTAAATATGAGGGACTCAGAGAGAGTGCCAAATACTTACAGGCCAATATATCTGAAGTCACAATGGGCTAACTGGGGCGGTGGTGGGAAGTGCCTGACCCGGGAGCTGAAGGGTCCAGTTGGCCCGGGCCGGCATTAGGGGCCATGGTGGATCAATGACAAGTGAGTGTAGTAAGAGGAGATTGGACCTTCCATTTCTGTCATACACTGTAAATAAATAATTAATATAATATATAGTATATATATTTTGTAATGTATAATACTGAATGTAATTATCACATATGGAAGTGATAAAGTATATGTTCAATAAAGGAAGGACATGTAATATGATCAATAATGAAAGTAATGAGGATAAAAAGAATATTAGCTGCAACTAAGAAGTTAATGTATAGTACATGAAACTAAGTGTCGGAGGAGTATAAATAAGTGATCCGAGTTTAGTAAAATAGGGAGTATGCTGTCGAGAGTGGAGTAGGATTCCACCTCTATCATAGAGCTGTAAATTAAATAATATAATAAATATATAAATGTATATGAAATTATATAATTAATGTGGATCGATATTCATTGAAACTTTTGTAAGTAGTAGTACCCATTTTGTCATCTTCCATGTTCTATACATTATATCGCTGGTAATGCACTAGGCATTTGCGCCCTCCTGTGTGTTTTCTTTACAAAGGTATATGCATAGTTACATTGGTCATATACATTTAGGATGTAGGTACTGGGAACTTAGTGGCATCTACGCCATAATCATTATATTGTCATAGGCTGATTAATTGTGGACTTCCCATTTACTTGCACTTTCAAGCCTGATCATCTCCTCTAAACTTACTCATTATTTGTGCTAAAAACCTAGTACAGTTCCCCTACTCAAACACAGACCTTAGATGCAGCATGAATCCACACACGATTTTTACTGCTTGAGCAGTGTTTGCATCTGTTTTTCCCCCTTGTCATCTGTGCTGCAGTGAGCAGGTGATACTACAGGTTCTATATAGAGAAATATAAGAGCTAATTTGGGCTTTTTTTGACATAAGGACCCATTCACAGCAAATGCATTGGGCTGAACTGGGCAGCCATGCTAAATGAAGTCCCAACACATAGACAAGACAGTTTGCCTTATTTCCTATTAGTTCAGTTTTTGCTGAACTGCGTGCACTGAGAAAAAGTAGAGACATGCTGATTTTTTTCTGCCGGACAATGTGTCATGATGCAGTGCACATTATAGCATTGTGCTTTGGTGCATAAAGTTGATATTTTTCTAGATAGGGATCTCTTCATATACAGTGTAGTAGACTCAATCCAGTACTGGTGTGCGAGCACACTACAAACTGTCCATCAGTTCCATATTTCAGTAAGTGAAAAAAAAAAAAAAATGGATTGAGTTGTCCTGGATAAGGGATACAAATCCATATGTGTATATCCACCTTTTCCCTTTTGGGAGCACAGGTACCTCAAGCGCTGTGCAGGCATTATAAAACACCTATCAACCTCAAGATATAGTAATCCAGAGTAATAGATGGTTGCAGATGGGCATAGTGTCGGGAAAGAGCTTGTAAACTGGTTTCTACCTGCTGAATAAGTAAGTGAATGTTGTCTTCTCTGATTCAGAGGGTCTCAATCAGGGGGTTCAATAGCACAATAGTCATGCCTAGGGTATAGGTGACTACAACAGGGTCAGCAAAATTTCTCTTACGTCCAGAGACACGAGACATGGTGCCTGCCTCCTCTGCCTCCCCAGATGTCCTCGTGCCTGCCTCTTATGCCTCCCCAGTTGTCTTCCTCCTCACAGGCTAAGCTTCTGCTGACGTCTTCAGCAGCAGCCGTGATGGATGTCCTCCAGGACTGATGCTTTCTCTGGAGGGTCAGTCAGCGCCCCAGCCCTGTGCAGGGTGGCTAGTGGGGAAGTCAGCTGCCGTGGCTGCTCCCCCTAGGCAGCAGTGCACCCTAGGCGGTTACCTAGTTCACCTAGCAGGATTGCCGGCCCTGGGAGCAGGAATGTTTAGGATTTTTTTTTCTTTGTTTGTAACTCAGGATTTGCCTGTAATATAAACATTTGTTTAGGATTTTTTGTTTATTTCATTTTAATTACCTGATCAGCTGTTTTTTTTTTAAACATGTCTTTTTGGCAAAAATTATTATTAATATTTAGTATTCAACAACTTTCATTGGCATATACCTGTAAAGTGGTTGACATTCTTACATGGATATTTAATTATATTGATTTGGTGTGTTTTGTCATACTGACTCCATCACCATCACCAAATTTCTTTTGAGTTTGTTGCATTCCTTTTGAATGGCCTCCTAACACATATCCCCAATGCACCACAATGGACCTGTGTTTTAGTGCAAACAGATAGAAACAAAAAAAAAGCAGGTCCAGTTAATGGTTAGAATTAAAGGGCTTAGTTACATACATCCTGCCTAAATGTGTAATCTATCTTAACATCAGCTGTCTGTAACTTCATGCACAGCTGACCTAAGGCTAGGAGAGGAAGTGTCTGCACTCTAAACCAGTTAGAATTCTGTTGCGCTAGTGCACACATTTGAGATGGATAGTGGAATTACTTTCACTGAGTTATTATATTCTGACAGGCGGGAGACTGCGACACTGATTGATCGGGGAAAACCAGACCGAGTGGTTGTACAGAAGTCGATCAGTAGATTGACTTCTGTACAATCCACCTGCCCATACATGGGTTGAAATTCATCTGGTCTCTGAACAGGACAAATGTTGATCCATGGCCTTCATTACTCAAAAAAGGAACAAATAGGTATACTCTAGGAGGTCCATTTTTTGGAGTGTATTTCAAGGAGAACCATCTTCAGGAACCCAGCCACCATCCTTTGCAAATGCTCAGTGGAGAACTACATCTGTGATTATTCTTAGCGGCAGCATTGCTGGTAATGACTGAACTGTACTTTACTAGTACTAAGCATCTGCCATACACTTTAACAGTCACTGTGTATTTTAAACTATGATTATCAAAATTTGGGCAAACAGAAGCTGGATAATCCTAACCACTCTTAAAACTTTTCCCTCTCCCTCCTAACACCTATGCCTACTATTGTGTGTAAGAAAGTTGTGTATAGGTCCCTTTTTTATGTCCACTCAGCTACAGTCACATAATCGCCCCTGGAGTGGCTACGTCACCCATAAACTTACTATGGCTATTCTGTTGTTTGCACTCTCTCCTTTCCCCTGCAGTGGTACTGGCTGACAGAGGAGAGTGGAATCATGTAACCGGGACAGAGAGGCCTGAAAATTCTTACACATTAGTATGGGTGTTAGGAGGGGGAATGAGACACTTTTAAGAGTAGTTAGGGTTATCCCAGAATCCCCATTAGGCTTTGAAAATGAAAGATAACAGCCAATTGGCTGACATGCACAGTTGCTCCATCTTCTGGTTGCTCCAGTTTTGATACAATCCCCAGTACATCTTCTTATTCTATGTTTTTTTTTTTTTTTTTTCAATTTTGTTCCCAGTTTTACTCTACCATATTTTCTTCAAAAAAGGCTCCAGGATTGTTCACACAGTTTGTGGATTATTGGTGGATAGGAGCATTTAGTTGCACGTCAAGCTGCACACAGGCCATGGGGTAATGTGTAGCAGAGAAAGAACAGAGTATTTATTGTATTGATGAGTGAGGTGCTCTCTCTCACTTTTTTCTTGTTTTACACTACAGGGTCCACTTCTACTCTGGTGTCACAAGCCATGTGTATCATGGACTGATATTGAATTGATAATTTGGTGACTTTGTTATTTTTTTTTTTATAAATCCCCTGGGGTTGCTCACTCATTGTGTACCATCCTGTGTTTCGCTTCAGGTTTTTATTGTTGTCTTTGCCCCGGTAAAGAAATTCCCCCTCCTCTATTTGTTCTGTTTACCTTTATAATTGAAAGTGAAATTAAGGCCCCTTTCACACAGGCGCACCGCCGGATGGAGTCCGTTCTGCTCAGTGGGGGATCGATCTGCCTATTCTCGCTGAACAGGTGTATGACAGCTCCATCTCCACTCTGTGTGCAGAGATGGAGCTGTCGGATCCCCACTGTCCTCTATGGGGAGATCAGATAAGAACGGAGCGCCTGTCCATTCTCATCCGATCCCATCTGATCCAATCCTCTAGATGGATGGAAAATAGGGTTTCCCTCTGTCCGGAGTTCATGGACAGGATCGGATCAGATAGCAGCGGGTGTCAGCAGGGATGTCTCCGTGGACACCCGCTGCCCCATAGGGATGCATGGAGCATCCGATCCGGTCCACCAGAAAAACTGACAGGCAGATCCGATCGCCTGTGTGAAAGGGGCCTCAAAGAAAAAAACATTTTTGGGTTGACATCAGAACAGTACTAGATGGGAAATTTTGCAATGAGGACACTCGTTTTGGTGATCCTGGTGACATCCTTGGATTCCCTCACTTTGCAGGGATTTCTGCTCACTGTTTGGACAATGACAGGAAGTAGAGGGAAATCACCCCAATGGGACACAGATGGCAAACAAACCCTGGCAGGGATTATAACTCTCCCTTACACTATACAAAATAATAAAAAGTGCCTTTAGTTCTACTTTAAGCTCCTCATTTATTTGGAAGGAAAATTAAAACAAAAATTGATTTTGAAGTGTGTATTTTTGTAATGCTCTTGTATCCTTGTTACTGTATGCCCTTTGAAAACAGTAAAAGGTAAACCTTAACATTTTGGTGTTTTGTTTAGATCATTAATTTTTGTAAGCATTTGAGAAAAAAGGAAGCAAGCTCTCCCAATAGACAGGCCACCCCTTTTAGAATTGCGGAATGTTGCCAACTTTAAAGAGCAAAAAGAAATGCTATTTAACATTATAATTTAGCATGTCAAAGGCTTTATATTGTTACTGTAAGTAACATAGATAACCTCCCTGCAGAAACCTATTAGAGACAGACAACTGACAAGTGGAGAGGCCAGCATTTCTGGCTTTGACTTTTAGGTCATGTTTCTGTTGTGGGAACAAGTTTTTTGTTGTCCCGTTAAACCAGTAGAGTTGTATCCATGAGGCAACCCTAACTGGGAGCCTTCCAGCCATGCTTTGCAGAAATGTTAAAAATACAAATATCAAAAACAACACTGATAATGACTCCAGTACCTCTTAATTGCTCACATTGATTTGGAGTCTCTAAATAGAGTAAACTTCTCAAAACCCATAAATCCCCAACAGCCCTGTTTAAATCGACTCAATGAATCACAGAATAAAAAAAATAATAATAATTATCAACAAATAGCAAAAAGAAATAAGAAAATAAATAAATAGCAAAAACTAAAATCCTAAACTGCCTTCATAATTTGGTATGTTTTTTAATGCAAATACCTAAATAGTTGTACACACTTAAAACCCATGGAAACTAAACTGATAAAAAAAGAACCCAATCTGCTACAAAAAAATATCCTCAATAGGCTCTCAATGAGCATTAGGGCATATTAAATCAACATCAGTATTTCTAAAAATGATGCATCAAAAATACCTGGCATCACAATATAAGTGTAACACATCAACACATTCAAACACATGTGATCTGCTTACTTTGTTATCCTTAGCAAATCTCTATTCTGTAAAAAAATCAACAGATGTATACAGAGAATATATATATATATATATATATATATATATATATATATATATATATATATATATATATATATATATATATATAAGAACATGGTAGTCATATCGTGTTGATACTTGCCAGTATGAGCTCTTAAAAAAAAACAATAGTGAGAATGAAAGCACCCAACAGTCCACATATGTATTTTTTTCAATATATTTTACCTAGCTGTAGACAAAATCTCTTTAATACTTGACAAAGAGTGTGAGATACTTGTTTCCAAGTATGAATGAATTGTATAGATCCATTGCTGTGACAACATCATAAAAATTACAGTAAACTTACAATGCTGCCAATCTATTTATGTTGTAAAATATGTTCAGAAGATGTTGCTAATAGAAAAGCTTTCCACTGTTGATGCAGGCTTATTTGCAAGTACAGTTATATTACACAGATCTGTTGCCAATAACATACAGTTATCGCCTGGTCTTCTCATAGCTGATGCAGGCTTATTGCCAGGTGTAAGTATGATGCACAAGTCCATTGCTAGTGCACATCATACAGTGCTTACTGTTTTGTTTATGACAAGTATCCATTTTACTGCAAGTGCAAGCACTTTAAGAGCCGGTTCACACTGGGGCGACCTGTCACCGTAGGTCGCCTGCCATAGAGAAGCTGTGGACCCGTTCTAATAGGAGTGACACAAGTCGCTCCGACTTAGAAAAAGGGTCCGGAGCTTCTTTGGGGCGACCTGCATTGACTTCAATTATATGAAGTCCGTGCCGGCCGCTCCGAGGTCGCGGTGCGAACTGCGCGCCGCGACTTCACAGGTCGCCCGGCAAAATCGGCTCGCCCCAGTGTGAACGGGGTCGCATACCAATGTCCACACATATGTTCAGCCAAACTTTTCACCGTCGATATAGACTTGTTTTCAAGAAAAATTGTAATGTACAAATGTGTTTCCAGTAATAGTGTCAAACAGTTAATTTTAAGTTTCTTATAGCTAACAGAAACTTATTTCTGGGTATAGGTATCATGTACACACCCATTTCTGGGTATAGGTATCATGTACACACCCATGGCTAATGACAACGTTATACAGTTCTCACAGTACAGTTGCAAAATATCTAATATGTGTGCATCTGCATACAGTATATTTGTATTTTTAGTGCACAAATCTGTTGCCAATAACAACATCAAATAGTTCTCTGTGAGTTCCTTATTTACTGGTGCACATATTTCCAGGAATGAGTATCATTTACAGACCATAGTCCATGAGGTTCAATATTGAGTTTGCCCACCCTTTCCATCTATAACAGGTTTAGGGGCGTGTCTATAGGAATGTTTCACCATTCTTCTTTTTGTGAGGTCAGGCACTGATTTTGACAAAAAGACCTGGCTTGCAGTCTCCGCTCTAATTCATCCCAAACGTGTTCTATCGGGTTGAGGTCAGGACTCTGTGCAGGCCAGTCCAAGTTTCTCCACCCCAAACTCGCTCATCCATGACCTTGCTTTGCTTTGTGCACAGGTCCAAATCATTTGGTGGAGGGGGATTACGGCGTGGAGTTGTTTTTTTATGGGTTGGGCTTGGTCCCTTAGCTCCAAAGAAGGGAACTCTTGAGGCATCAGCATACCAAGACATTTTGGACAATTTCATGCTCACAACATTGTGGGAAAAGTTTGGGGTTGGCCCCTTCCTGTTCCAATATGACTGCGCATCAGTGCACAAAGCAAGGTCATAAAGACATGGATGAGCAAGTGTTATGTACCTGGTAAGTGAGTCTGATGTGTAGAGGAGGGCCTCTCATATAGCTCCAGCTCAAGTGCCACTGATAGTGAGACAGCAGCCACAGGAGCACGGTAATATAGGAGTGCCTGTAATCAGTCCAGTAGTCTGCGTGCCTACAGTAAGCAGGGGGATGTAGTAACGAACAGGCTGGTAGAAGGCAGCTTGAAGCAAGACTTGCTGGGCTGATAGTTTTAGCAGGTTCGATAAGCAGGATGCAGGGTCAGACAAGCCGGGTTGGTAATGGTCTGGCAGCTGGACATAAGACGATAGACAGCAGGATGGTCGGGTCACAAGCCAAGTTGGTACCAGGAGAGCAGTAAGGCAGGATCAGAAGGCAGAAGCAAAATCCAGTAGAAAAGCCGGGGTCAGGGTATGAAGAAGACAATCACAGGTTAGGGATAAGCTGGATCAAGATTATAGGTCACACGGAATCAGGAACAACACACAGAAGCTGTAGACCAAATAGCAATGAGTCCATGCAGAAGGCCTGTTTAAATAGCCAGCCTAGTACCATCCTTAGTGACAGGAGTGCACATTGACGTCCCTCCCTAACCCATTAACAAGAACATCTGCTTGACCAGTTGCTGGTCTGCGCATGCACGTATGCACGCACTGAAGAACTCCATCTATTCTATGAACCTGACTTCTCTGACAGCAAGTTTGAGGTGGAGGAATTTGACTGGCCTGCAGAGTCCTGACATCAACCCGATTAGAACACCTTTGGGATGAATTAGAGTGGAGACTGTGAGCCAGGCCTTCTCATCCACATCAGTGCCTTATCCCACAAATGCGCTTCTGGAAGAATTGGCAAAAATTCCCATAGACACACTTCTAAATCTTGTATACAGCCCTTCCAGAAGAGTTGAAGCTGTTATAGCCGCAAAGGGTGGGCCAACTCAATATTGAACCCTACAGACTAAGACTGGGATTTCATTAAAGTTCATGTGCCTGTAAAGCAGGCGTCCCAATACTTTTGGTAATATGTATATCGATAAACAAATCAGCTGGTTAAAAGATGCACTGCAATTATAATCATTATGGCAATAATGTCCACACCTCCACTCAATATTGCACTACAATGATACAGTAATAGTAAACTTGACATAACATGGCAAAAAAAACCTAAATTGTTAGACAGGGTCAGTTTAGCCTCTTTTGCAGGCTGGCTGGTAAGTGTGCTGGGAAAACTTTTGTTTATGATGTGCATTGCCCTTCCATGTGCACCTTCTGTAAAGGCTAGCTATAGGTCGGGGTGGTTGCCACATTTTTGTATAAAAAAAAATGAATTCCACATGTGAATGGCATGTGCCACTTCATTTTTAGTGCGAGCGTCACACCAATATTCAATAATGCATTAAATTTGTGAACAAAAAAAATTATATATGGCGCTGTGCTAAAAGTGGGCTATAGTTAAATGTTACTCAATTTTAACTTCCAAGCACACATGCGTGCATATAAACCACAAGAAAGTATAAATAAACTAAAAAATAGTAATTACCATGCATTAACGTCAAATTATCATTAAGTATTCCAGTGCTGAAAAAATGTCCCAGACATATACTGTATGTGTATAGTCCATAAGCTTGTGTGCTTGCCATCATTGTCACAAGTCTTTATACAATGCATACATAGGACTCAAGCACCTTCCAGTGTAAATTGCCCAGAAAGCAGTGAAATAAAGTGCCATAACAGGATCCTTCCTCTTGTATCAACTCAGCGATCATGGAAATATGTCCAACAATGAATGCAAGGTCATGTAACGCATGTGTGTTTCCACCAGGTTCTCCCTAAATTATGGGTACCCTTATGTGCACATATAGCAAGTTCCCTATGGCCTCCTGTCCACTAGGGTTCCCATCTGTGCTCTTCAGTTATCTTCCAGGAAACCTGTGTGCAGGTCCCTTTAAGGCTGCATCATACTCAAGCAGCCATGCTGTGTCACTCAGTAGTGCCATGCCAAACAGAACAAAAAGAACAGCCTCCACTTGCGTAATATAAAATGTACTCACACTTAATTCTACAAAACTGCACTCACATTATATATAAAAAAAAACTCTTGCACTTCTTATACACTTACCCCTGCTGATACATGAAAAAATGGCACATCCGGTTCACGCTTACCCAGGCTTCCCTCTACGCATTACGTCACGCGTCATGTGACTTCATCAGGGGTCCCTTTGGTTGAATGAAGAAAAATGACTCATCTATGGCCAGCCTAGGTTAAGTGCAATACAGCTTGAAATAAGTACTCGGTCCAGGCAGGTACATGAATTTAGTCCCAAAAAAGTGCAACGCCCTCCTTTAATAAAGGGCATTTAATATATAGTACATACACAAATATCTGAAAACAGTGTAAAAATCATCTATACATTTATGTGAGTCCATCTTTTCTTTTAAATATATATATATACAGTCCATCAATAAACGATTCAATGTCCGTGAAAAAGGTGCAGTCCCATACATCAGAAACTCTTCAGTAATTGCCTCTGATCACCACAGTGTCCTCCACCCCACCTGTGGGTGTCTTCTCACCTGCTTGAATGGACCTTACTAATAAAGGAGGTCTATATATGCTTTGCAGTGTTATAAGTGGAACCGCTCCCACTGGCTGTACACTCCAAATCTGTGGCTCTCGGCAGCTTTCAGCATAGTGTCAATCATATAGGAGGCAAGAGGAAAGAACCATAGTACAAATCACTAATAAAAAGTATTTCCATGTAAAAATCAGCTCACATTTCAGAAGTAAAAAATGGCCATTTTACAATACAATCCTCAGCATACACAGCTCCACCTAGTCCGAGCGTGATTACGTCACCACTCACCTCACACGTAGCGCCCTATGGCTTTCTCAAAGGTTCAGCCTTCAATGTTCAGATCAATGTTGATGGGATGCACTTATAGTGAGATGCCTGATTTTTTTTTTTTACGATTCATCTTTAGGTCTCCTGCATACTGGAAGTTTAAAAGCGCCAGTAGCTTAAAGTATAACTTAAGGCAAACCTCTTTTTTTTTTTTAGTTGTGGATAGAGCAGAGAGGGATTAGAACCCCTGTCAGGTTATCATTGCTGTCTGTGCCCCCTTTAGGGAGACTCACTCTCTCTAATTGTCCTGTTTACCATTATTGGAAGTAAAAGAAAATCCCAAATTTTGGGTTGCCCCCATGGAATTGTACATCCCATTAACACCCATCATACCATAAACACATACCTAAAATATAAAATAAACACACAACAAGGATTGTGGAAAAGTTTAGGCCACGCCCCTTTATTGGGTTTAAAACAATTTTATTTATGAAATGAACTTTAACTTTTAATACCAAACAGCGCCACTGTTATCCATTAACAGACCATCATGCTTAGTCACTAAGACTCAAGCAGCAATATCTTCTACCAACCAAATAACAGTTTACCAACCACTGTCCACCCACAAAGTGGGCGACATTACCCAAAAAGATGAACCTTCAATATCAAACAGAACTGTTGTTAACCAATAACAGACAAACATGATTAGTCACTAAGACTCAAGCAGCAATATCTTATACCAATAACTGTGTACCAACCACTGTTCACCCACAAAGTGGGCGACGTTACCCACATAAAGGTGGACCGCGATGAGGGGAAATAACAAAGGGGGAGGGAGGGTGGGAGGGCAGGTCAAAAGATCAAGAAGGAAGGCTGAGGTGAATCCCAGCAGTGAGTACAGCTGACAGACCTGAGGTAATCGCTGACTCCGCCCAGTGACAGGAGAGGATATGAGTAAAAGGTTACATTATTGGCTAGATGTTTCCCACCAAAAGATTTGTCACCAATCCAGTGCTCAGCAGCAGAGGTAAAACTTCCTAGCAACAGCAGGCAGCTTGTCACCTGAAACACAAAATGGAAAGAACCAGCAAAGCAGCCATAGAGAGACATGTATTTGACAATCATCATAGCCCTCTATTAAAAGTAAAATGTATTTATAAAACTAATGGGTGTTAGGGGTGACAATCCCATGGGGCCACTTCTCTATTTTATTCGTTCATGGCCCTGACAGAAAAGTAATAAAGGGGAAGTCTTCCAATGGGAACACTAGTCCCAAGGAGTTCCCTTAATTTGCAGGGATTTCCTCTCACTTCCTGTTTTACTATGGAACAGGAGGTGAAGGGAATTTTCCGCAATGGGACAAAGGTGGCGAAAAAAAATTAGACATGGGTTATAACCCTCCTTTGCTCTATCCAAAATGGAAAAAAAAAGTTTTGCCTATAGTTCTCCTTTAAGGTCATGTACACATATGCCGAATAAGGGGAGACATTTGCTGCTTAAAAAAAAAAAAAAAAAAAAACATCTGACATTTGGTCCGTGTGTATGTGGGACATGCATGCTGGAAAAAAACGCCTGAAGCCAAAAACAGCAGCTGTAAAATCTTCCAGTGTGCATGAGGCCTTATAATTACTAATGTTGATTTCCCATGCCCACATGCTTATAGAGGACCATTTTATAATATATTTGTACAGCAGACTAGTGGACATTTTTTTTTTAGGGTTATGTTTTTTTAAGTGTGTATATTTATTTTCGTTCTTACATTAAAAAAATATGCCTAACTATTAAGAGAGTTTCTGGTTTTGTTTCAGTTTTTGCTATTTATTTCTTTGGCATTTTTTAGATATTGTTATGTTCATGTGGTATTTCATTGAGTTTACTTAACCAGTATACGACCGCCCGCCGCAGATGTACTGCAGCAGGCAGCCACTCCCAGGCAAATCGGCTTACATGTACGGCACTTGGTCTCGGGAGTCTAGGGGGCGTGCAGCCGATGCATGTGTCAGGTGGCTCCGATTGCCGCCTGACACCGCGAACATTCCCCGCTGAGAGAGAAGGACAGTCGGCTGTTGTAAACACAGCTGACTGTCCTTCTCCTTGGGATGATCACAGAGCCCATGTGATCCTGTTATATAGGATCACATGTCTCTATGGTCATCTCAGAAGCCACACTCCCCACAGTTAGAATCACTCCCGTAGGCTCACATTTAACCCCTTGATCACCCACAGGGTTAACCCCTTCCCTGCCAATGGCATTATTACAATAACAGTGCATATTTTTAGCACTGATTACTGTAGTAATGTCACTGGTCCCCCCAAAAGTGTCAAAAATGTCAGTTAGGGGTCCATTCTGTCCGCCACAATGTTGCAGTCCCGCTAAAAATCGCAGATCACCGCCATTACTAGTAAAAAATAAATAAAAAGCAATAAAAATGACATAAATCTTTCCCCTAGTTAGTAGACACGATAACATTTGTGCAAACCAATCAAAATATGCTTATTGTGATTTTTTTTTTTTACCAAAAATATGTAGCAGAAAACAAATTGGCCTTAAATGTTAAAAAAGTTTGATTTTTAATTTTTTTTTGGGAATGTCATATAGCAGAATGTGAAATATATATTTTTTTTCCAAAATTGTCTCTATTTTTGTTTATAGCGCCAAAAATAAAAATTGCACAGGTGATCAAATACCACCAAAAGAAAGCTCTATTTGTGGGAAAAAAAGGACGTAAGTTTGGTTTGGGTACAGTGTCGCATGACCGCGCAATTGTCCATTAAAATAACGCAGTGCCGAATCGCAAAATAGGGCCTGTGAGAAAGGAGGTAAAATCTTCCAGGGCTGAAGTGGTTAAATAGGGCTATTGGGGACTTATGGATTTTTAATCTTTGTACAGAAGAAGGGTCAGCCATGTCAAAATGGCTGGTGTGACTGCAGTCTCAGCTTTATAATTCATATAATGTAATTCCTATTGGAAAGGGATACTGAAAGCATTAAAAGAACTTAGACAAAATAATAATGGCTATAATTATAAATTCTTTATCTCTTTTCTAGGAGAAAAACAGTGAAGAACTTCTGTAAGAAACTGTTCCTTGTGATCTATTTGTAAGTATAGATATCAAACTTATTTTATTTTTTTCGATTTGCATAAATAAATATTTCAACAGCATTAATACCAGGAACAAGTTTGGTTTAAAGCAGTATTTAACTTTCACCTTCCTGTGTTTTAAAGAAATGATGTCTGTTTATTTCTCATGGTAATAGTTCTTTCAGCTCAAACCTCCTGACAGGTACATTAAATTGTGCAATTGTACATTATATTCAGAGGTGGAGGAATTTTACTGTGCCTGTGCTTCAGAGACCAACAACAATATTTATGCAGATTTTCTTCTCAGCATTTTTAGTAAAATTACCTTTACATTAGTTTACATTATCTTTAAAGCTATGCCAGTTTAAATATATTACTATCTACGGATATAATAATGTTCTGTATGCTCAGTTTACTAATATGTGAGTCCATTTTAAAAGCAGCAAAGAAGACCTATAGTAAAAGCACAATTATCCCTACCACTACCCTACCTTCTTCAAGCTTTATAAAATTTACACGCAATGAAAAAGAGGCTGCTCCAGGCTTCCACTTGAAAAGTCATTTGAGGTTCCCTGCAATGTTCATAAAAGCCTGCATAACCTTCAACATCAGGTGAGTTCTATCATTGAGGTACAAAAAGAGGATAGACTTTCTCTAAGCACTAACCTTATGCTAAGGGGCATTGAATTTTCTGCACTTCATGGCCCAGAAGTGGATCAGTTATGTCAAACTCAAATGTCAGCCGAACTGAGTGAAATAAATCTTCAAGGCAACACCCATTTAATTACAGAAAAAGTGTAACTTATAACATGTTCCAATACTAGATTGCTAAAGTGTCATCATAGGTTGGTACAATAGACACTGTGGTAAACACGTGCCTCGTCCTAATTTATATAGAAATGTATAGAGGATTGAAAATGGACTTTATTGGCACATCATGACTGACACCATATGTCATAAAAAAAGTTTACTTTATTATAGAAAAATTAAAATAGTAACAAATATACATAACATTGCTTTAAAACATGCAACTACATCAAAGTGCAAGTTAGTAATTGACATATAAGTAAAGGGCGGAGGGGTATCGCAGGTCTTGTCTGCTTGTGGGTACGTTATGTATTTGCGGTTTCACTTGTATCGTGTCGATGTGAAGAATTCACTGTGGGGGAGAAATTCTGTATCGGACAAATTCTTGAACATGAGCCACACAGCGAGAGAAGACCTTGATCCCCCTTCAACCTCCTTCATTTGCAAGATTCATGGGATCCTTTGAGGACGTATACCCCGATCTAGTCAGTTAAGGCTGAACACCATCTCCTGAACACACAGCAAGGAAAGAGAGGAGAGGATTACTATATGCTTACAACAAAAAGGCGCAACATTTTATCATTTAAGGTGAGCGGTTAGCACACCCTAAGGGGTGATAGGTGCAGAGAATCACCCCGTTTGTCCACACGGTGTAAGGTGGAGGTTCAACACTTGGAATAAGAAATGTTTATTTCATCTATTTTTGAATTTGGGATAATTTAAGCACTTTAAAAGAACTGAAAGCACTGGATGTTGAGAGAATATCACTCACCTATGTATAGATGGAGCACTGAGCACTTTATTGTCACATGAATTAAGAATATTTAGTATATGGATTATTATATTATATAATTCTGTATTTATTTTCACAGCACATGTGCACTTTATAGTTATATGCACAAGCAGTGTGTTTTAGATATTTAATATGTTTTATTGAATATTTTATGGATACACTGTACACCAGATGATTTTATTTGATTTAAACACCACCACATATTATTGAGTATTGATTTAACAACGGTTTTAGCTAATTTATTTATTTGACATCTAAAATCAACCTATACCACTCCCTGAAGTGCGATACCCCCCCCCCCCCCTTTATTTATATTTGATGCTGTATGGTTTACAGAATAGGTATACGCAGCACTAAGGGGTACTACACGCACACATCCTCCAGACAGCGCAAGACTCACACCAATACACATATTAATTGACATATGATCACCACCAAACCATCCAATATCACAGACCAATAATTAGACCATATGTTCCACCCCTGGATTGGGGTAAGGTATAATAATAAAGGGTAATATCCAAACGGAGGCGGTGGATTCACTGTATGATACTGTTCTCTACATGTATTACGGTGCTGCGCTTCTTCTGGAGAGTTTCAAATACAATTAGATCAGATGTCAGTAGTAATAACAATCAAAATGTTGCAGAGTACACACATAAATTTCAGCTGAGCAGGTGGATGGCACAAGTGCATCCCAAACAAATGGAGGCGGGGTGTATCTAAAGGTGCAAAAATATTCTAGCCGGTATTTCCATTTCAAGTCAAAAAAGTAGGCATAGTAGACCCCAATCAATTGCAATGGGAATCATAGGTAGACACAATTCCCTTCATAAGTAAGCCTGTTATCACAAAACTAGCCAGACAATGATCGAAATATAAATCTGGCAGCCCGGTAAAGTGGAAAGATCTGTAAGCAGAGTGTGTAGTAATGTGGGAGGCTTTGCTCAAGGAATATTAAGGTCTGAAGATTAGAATGGTAGCGGTCCTCACACTGGGGTAGTGTCATCCACTTTGGTAGCCAGTCTTATTATTGGTCTATGATGGTGTCAGTCATGATGTGCGGATAAAGTCCATTTTCAATCCCCTATACATTTCTATGTTCCAATACTAGAGAAAGAAACCATAAATCATTTTTTGAAGTATTGAGCAGCACAATTAAATATGGAAGTGTAGCTTTTGAAAACTGAATAACACCCTCTTTTAATCACAAACCTTAAAACACAGAGGATCACAAAGAACAAGATGGCTGCATCTAGCCCCAAAACACCAAATTGACATGGTGGAGTCAGAACAGGGATATCCAAACTACGGCCCTCCAGCTGTTGTGGAACTACATGTCCCATGAGGCATTGCAAAACTCTGACATTCACAGACATAACTAGGCATGATGGGAATTACAGTTCCTGAAAAACTGGAGGGCCATAGTTTGGAGAACTCTGAGTTAGAGGAAGGAGGAGAAGGGTATGTGCATCTCACCTGTTGTTGATAAGAGTAGGTAAGTTGCTGCCCCCTGCCCTGTTAAACTAGTATAGTGAATCAGTTGAGCCCCTTACACATTTTTATTGTGTCTGTCCCTTAAAGCACCTTATGGTCCACCACCATATAGACTGGTGTTATTGTGTCACAAGCTCTCTTGAAAGAATATGGTCTTCTTCTAGAGAAGACAGATAGTTATTTTTGTTTTAGTTTAGATTTCGGTGTAACAAACCTCTTGTTCGTGAGCTTGCCCACCTTAATGTGGCAGTGGAATTGTACTTTCCCTGTTAGAGAAAGCTGGTAATAGGTACAGGCAGTTCCCGAGTTAAGAACATTTGAGTTTTGAACGACTTGTACTTACAAACGGAGGGAGACATTAGGAAGTAAGAGAAAATTTACCTCTAGGAAGGGAAATTCACTCCTGTAAAAGTTACAATGGGAAAAATTCTATCCAAAAAACATAATTTTCTTTTTTTATGTTGAGCTACGCTTAAAAAATGTACCTGTTCCAACAAATTCAACTTAAGAACAAAACTACAGACCTAATCTTTTTCATAACCCGGGGACTACCTGTATTAGGTTTCTAAAGACTTTGGCCAGTGCTCAGGACCAGAAAGACCTGTGATCCAGAGCAGGAAAGTATGACATGTTTATTATTAAAAAAATGTTTTTAAACCCTTATAATCACTTTAATTATATCTCTACTAGATGTGTTTTTTTTGTTCAGGAAGCAAAGGCCAACTGGTTAAAATTAACCTGCTTTAACCACTTAAGGACTGCAAGGTTTTACCCCCTTAATAACCAGGCCATTTTTTGTGATACGACACTGCTTTATGTTACTGATAATTGCGCAGTAGTGCGATGCTCTACCCAAAATTAAGTTGATGTTTGTTTTTTCCCACAAATAGAGCTTTCTTTTGGTGGTATTTGATCACCTCTGTGGTTTTTATTTTTTTCGCTATAAACAAAACGAGCGACAATTTAAAAAAAAAAAGTAAAAAAAAAAAAAAAAACAAGATTTTTTTACTTTTTTCTATAAAACATATCAAATAAAAATAATTTAAAAATATATATATTTTTTTATCAATTTAGGCCAATATGTATTCTGCCACATATTTTTGATGAAAAAAAAATCCCATTAAGTGTATATTGATTGGTTTGCGCAAATGTTATCATGTCTACAAACTAGGGATAGATTCATGTCATTTTTATTTATTGTTTTACTAGTAACGGCGGCGATCAGTAATTTTTAGCGGGACTGCGACATTGCGGCAGACAGATCGGACACCTAACTGACACTTTTGAGGGGACCAGTGACATTACTACAGTAATCAGTGCTAAAAATATACACTGTTACTGTATTATTGACACTGGCAGGGAAGGGGTTAACACCTGGGACGATCAAATGGTTAAGTGAGCTCCTGAAAAAATAAAATAAAAAAAGGGTGCACTGATATGAAATAAAGTAGCAGCAATTAGAGTTCCAAAACCTGATTGGAATAAACATAAAGTGAGAAAATTATAAATATCTACTGTACTTTCCAATGATTACAAAAACAATAACAAATGTGATACAAATACCAATGAATATAAATGTGACCGTGCTAATTCACCGGCAAAGGATGATAATGTGCCAAAAAAAACTCAAAAGTCCATAAGTGAATAAAAATATTCAAATGAAAGTTCAAAAGTGATGTTGAACTGGTTCTTGGAACACAAGGGTTACTGTCCTATGCGATGCATCATGTTTCCCCACACCAATGTTAAATGGCTCCTTACCAGATGTTAATTGGCAAATAGCATATAACTTGAACCGAATAGATGAAAACGGATTCCCAAACTGCAATCCCACCACCACACGCTAAGTGCCACCTCGTGAGTAAATAGATGAATGGGGCCCCTTTGTGTTCCAAGAACCAGTTCAACATCACTTTTGAACTTTCATTTGAATATTTTGATTAACTTATGGACTTTTGAGTTTTTTTGGCACATTATCATCCTTTATTGGGGAATTAGCACGGTCACCTTTATATTCATTGGTATTTGTATCACATTTGTTATTGTTTAAGTGTGCTCCTATTGGTAGTATCTCACCAAATATGAAATGTTGTTGCAGGGGGTGCCTAAAATCTGATTTGTATCTTAGGCAGACTTCTGGGAAAATTGGTGAGCCAATCACACAAGCAGGAAATGATGTTTCTGGTAGGCGTTCTGTGCACATTCTGTATACAGAACAACTCCAGGTGGCCATATTGCATTGCATATTCAGAAAATGACAGCGGCTGCAGATTGAGAAGGAAAGGTCATTTTTATTAACATTCAATTACAATATGATTTGTGTCAAAATTGTATACGCTATATTTTTTTCCCCCACGAAAGTGGAGTTACCCTTTAAATAATGTTAAAATTAAATATTTCCTGCTTGGTGCCAGCAGGTGGAACTTCATGCAAAACCAGGGCTGACTTATTACCCTCTCTTGAGTTGTAATGCTAACTCTAGATTTTTTTTTAAGCAGATACCTAACTTTTTTAAAAAAGTTAAGAATATAATAACAGCCCCACACCAATAACCATTGGGGTAACCGAGGATGAAACACTAACACATTTGAGGGGCTCAGGCACTCCTCCTTTATCAGGTGGGATTGCTGACATTTATCAAGGTTAATGGCTTAGTAAACGTGTTGCATGTACTCACACACTCCTTCTTTATCAGTGGGAATTGCTGACATTCATCAATGTTAATGGCTTAGTACCTAGTGATATAGTGTTGTATTGACATTGTTAACACAGGACCTCGATAGCAATAGATCCAACTCCTCACATCCACATCCTGTGAACCCCCCTCTTTTTAGACTTGGCTTTTGTTTTAGGAAATCAAAATATGCTTTACAAACTGAGTATCATGGTTGCATGTTGTAATAAATGTTTAATTATAACATAAATATTTTATACCAATAATTAAAGGCTAAGTTCACCTTTAGTAGAAATATAACAAATGCACATGATTTTGCAGGTAAATAAATGTGCATTTATTATTTTTTTTTTTTACACTGGAGCCTGCAAAGTATTGCCCTGCAGACACTGCTGACAACCTTCGGTCCATACCTCTGTACATGCAGTTACTCAGCTTCAGTAAGTGTCCGTGAAGTAGAGAAGGCGCTGATCAGTGTTGTCATAGTTTGAGAACAACAAGCCATCTACCGTGGTGGAAGACAGGGCTTGAAGTTCATTCATTCACAAACCTCAGTGAATGAATGCTGTTACCAAAAATATGTGAGAGTTAATTTATCTCAGACAATATTTGGGTTAATAATGAGAGTTCTATGACTGAATGAAAACTTTAACACAACAATTATTTATTTTTTTATAAGGTTTGAAAAGCCTACTTAATTTACAACAATCCAACTATTGTACATACTACAAAATGTAAGAGATTCCTAGTTTAACTAAACAAATACAATGCATAGAGTATAGACTCATATCCACCCACACTATGACCTACACAAATAAAATATACAATGTAAACCCTTAATCCATAATTACCTCTAGTGATGGCTCTCGCTCTCCCATGCCAAACAGGAAGTCGCTCTATCTCATCTTTCCTCATATAGACCCATCTCCCATAGCCTTGTATAGGGCAATTCTCATTGGTTCAGCTATCATGCTCTGTCACTTCCTCTGGGCGTATCTCGTTCAGGATTGGACAATTTCCCCCTCCCATAGTTACACCTCTTTCTAACCACTCCTCTCTGTGTGGGTGGGGGGGGGGTGCGTTTACTCCTCACTGTGGAGGAGCTCTGAAATGGCTACTTAAGATATGTAAGATGTGTCCTGGAAGCCTGTGGCCCCAGAAAGTCTAGCTTTCAAAGATGTAATCACAGGTTAATACTATCCGTAGTTGTTTATATGTAAACAGCAGTTGCCCCCTGGTAGTTCAGGCCTGCATTTTAAATGGACTTGTTAAACCGGTTCCTATAACTGACTGCTAAAGGAAGTCACCCAGCTTCATATAATTGACAATCCTATCTCAACTAAATGTAAAATCCAAAACTCAATATCTCATACATGTATACATTTACATAAATATTTACAATCTCTAAAATGGAGATTTATGCCTAATTTCATCATCACAACACGGTAAGGGAGATTACGCCTAAACTCAATATGGCAACAAATGCCAGGGTGGTGCCACGCTGTTTTTAACTACTTGCTGCCCGCCAGCTGTGTATTTACTGTGGCAATGTGGCTCAATTGCGATAAACAACGTACATGTATGTCGTTCCGTTCATAGCCATTAGATGGAATGATCGCGCTGCTGGATTGGCTAGAGAGGATGTCGATCAGAGGGTCCGGCAGACCCAATGTCTGCCAGCCAGAAAGGCAGAACGGCAGCCTGCCTATGTAAACAAGGCAGATCGCCATTCTGCAAGGGGGCAAGATGGAGATGTTGTGTTCCTGCTTAGGAACACCAATCTCAGTCTTCCCCCAATCAGTGCAACCCCCCCCCCCACAGTTAGTAAGCACCCCCTAGGGACACATTTTATCACCCCCATGATCACCCCTGATGTTAACCCCTTCCCTGCCAGTGTCATCAGTGCAGTGACAGTGCATTTTTTTTAGCACTGATCACTGTATTGGCGTCACTGGTCCCCAAAAAGTGTCAGATGTCTGATTTGTCCGCCACAGTGTTGTAGTCCCGTAAAAATCACTGATCACTGCCATTACTCCTAAAAAGATAAATACATAAAAATTCCAATAAAATATCGCATTGTTTGTAGACCCTATAACTTTTGCTCAAAGCAATCAATATACACTAATTGATTTATTTTATTTTATTTTTTTAACAAAATATGTAGCACAGTACATATTGGATTAAATTGATAAAAAAAAATGATGTTTTAAATTGTTTTATTGGCAGAAAGTAAAAAATATACTGTATTTTTTCAAAATTGTCGCTTTTTTGTTTATAGAGCAAAAAATAAAAACAGCAGAGGGGATCAAATACCACCAAAAAAAAGCTCTATTTGTGGGTATAAAGGACATACATTTTATTTGGGTACAGCGTCGCAAAACCGCAAAATTGTCAGTTAAAGTAACGTCGTGCCAAATCGCAAAAAATGGCCTGGTCATTAAGGGGGAGAACCTTCTGGTCCAGAAGTGGTTAAAATGAGACAGCGGGTGCAAAAAGAGAATCCCCCGCCCACTGTCAGAGATTGGGGAGTGAGGGGGTGACATGGGTAGAGCTGGACATGTTACACCATAAATATGGCTGTAACCTAACATGTTCAGAAGGTGAATCTGACTTTTAAATAGTAAATAAAATACATCAGTTTCTAAGCTTTTAAACTCTAAAAATGTAAATAATATTGTAAAAATCACTATATTTTCCTTTGAGGAATTGTTATATATGGCACTGACAAGTATATTTATACTTACAATTGTGACAGGTTATGACATCATGTATCACCTAAAGACATGGATTTTTAAATCTCAGAAATAAATGCTACCTTGACTGCATTTGACATGTATAGAGACTTGAAACAGAGTAAAATATATATAGATTGAAAAACTAGAATAGAATGCTTGAAACTAAACAAAAATATTTATTTGGAAATTAATTTAAAAAATAAGTTTTGGATCCAGTTCTGTGTTAAGGAATAGGAGAGTGAGCAAGCTTTATTGGACAACTGCCTTTGGAGTGGATTGAAATCAACCCCATCCTCCCTCCACCTTTATACTCCTAACACTATGACCACAACACACCTAAAATGTATCCAAACATAAGAACACAAATGTAATAAATTACAGAGGTGGAGGGCATATGAGTTTTTTTTAATTAGTATTTTTTTTTTACCTGGTAATTTTGCATGTAACATAATTCCTGCCCTAGGGTGACCATGCTTAGTCACCATAGCGTATATATATATATATATATATATATATATGGAGAAGCAGCATTGTCACCTTAGGACAGGAAGAATATTTAAGCCCCATATGTAAGGCCTCCCCGTACCGAATGTTGGCCGAACGATCGGCTGTCTTTTGTCTGGTGCTGTCCTATCGGTTGAAAAGTGCTAAAGACTGCACACGAATTTTGTCGGCCAACAACAGCCGACTGCAGAAGTGATGTCATGTGATGGTTAACTTTCCGTGTGTTTTTTCTTTTCTGAGCATGCCCAGTCTTGCTAATCGGCTGTTTGTCGGCCGTATTCTGTACTGACTGGCGAACAATCGGCCGTTCTGGTGACGGCAAACAAAAATTTTAAAGTCTGCACGCCAGATTCTGTTCGGCCGAAAATTCACTGTCGGTTGTCGGAAGCATCATACTAACAAGCCGACAATCGGCCGAATATTTACGGCCGACAATCGCTACGTGTGTACGGGCCTTTAGGCTACAGAATGTCTCCCCACAGTTTTATATTCATAATATAGGTTGAAGTGGCTCACATACTCATTTTATTGTGTCTATCCCTTGAAGCACCCTATGGCCCACCATATGGACTGGTGTCATTGTGTCACAAGCTATATTAAAAGAATATGGTCTTCTTCTAGAGAAGACAGATGGTTATATTTATTTTAGTCAAGATCTCAGTGTCTTATGTTATTATTAAATGTATTTTATTTTTACCTGGTAATTCTGCCTGTAACATAATTCCTGCCCTAGGATGACCATGCTCACTCACCATAGTGTATATATGGAGAAGCAGCATGGTCACCTTAGGACAGGAAGTGTATTAGGGCTACAGAATGCCTCTCCATGGTTTTATATCAATAATATAGGAGGAAGTGGCTCACAGACATAACCTGGGCAGGTTTGATGAGGCTGCTGAATGCAAAGGACAGTACTTGATAAGTGACAAGATCAAAAGTAATTTAATTGAATTTATCAAACTGATATAGCAAAACACTCTCAGTGGTTTATCTGAAAGACCAAAATGGGGCAAATAATATAAGTTCATTGTTGGGGTTTGTATACACTTTCTCATAAGGAGGTAGAACACACTATACATCAGTGTATCATGTTATCTAATCATGTTATTATAAAATGGTATGGCTACGTTTAAAACACTCTTGGACGTACATCTCAAAGATCAAAACATTCAGGGGTATGAGAAATGATTACAGCCAAACACACCTACACAGGTGGAACTGGATGGACTATTGTCTTTATTCAACCTCACCTACTATGTAACTATGTGTACTAAAAGTAGGGTTGCACTGGTATTGGTGCCGATACTATCATTTGCACTAGTACTCGTTTCTTGCTCGTATGTGTAAATGTTCAGATACCTGAAACTGAAACCTTTGTGGTGTGATTTGAGCCCATTGAAAATGAATGTGCTCAAACCACACTGCCAATAATTGCTTGTGATTTAAACAGAAATGTGGTGTGATTCCTGTCCGAATCACATGCGATTTCCTCCACTGGAGTGGTGCGGTAAAGCGCATGCGATTCAGACAGGAATCGCACCACATTCCTGTTTAAATTACATGCAAATTTTTCAGTGTGACTTGAGCCCATTTATTATGTATGAGCTCAAATCGCACTGCAAAGGAATAGGTACCAGAGAGTACTTGAGCACAAGTATGGGTATTCACACTCGCCGATAGATAAAAATAAAACCGACCTACCTAATAGTATATTCACAACCTCCACATAACACCTACAAAACATTCTTCAATACCCTAGCTATTTTACTAAATATCTAATTGAAAATGTAAAAAAAAATTGATATAATAAAAAAGCTAACTTAATCAACAAATCTGATTTTTTTTTTTTCATTTAAATTTTTTTTTTTTTTGCATTATTGCTTTAAAGGCCGGTTCACATTCCTGCGAGTGCGCCGATTGCATGTAATTCGGAGCGCACTGCTCCTTCATTACATGCGATCTGAGGTGCGGATGCAAATTCAGCCATACACTTTGTATGGTTGAATTCGCACTGTATCCACACCAAACACGCACATGACCCTTTTTTTCCAGCCGCATCAGGATCGGATCGCACAGTGGTTCACACTTCTGCGATCCGATCATGTGTGAACTGTCAGATTGCACTGCGATATGCGATCAAACTGGGGGTGTCGTTAACATTTCATTGACACCCCCTGCGTATCGCATATGGCAGTGTGAACTGTCAGGGGTGCGTTTGCGATGCGGGAACAGGCTGCGAATTCGCAGCCTTCCCGCATCGCACAAGTGTGAACCGGGACTCAAAGGAAGCGAGTAAAAACCAGTAGTATTTTCAGTTCTTTTTTTTCACAACATAAAAAGGTCATCCAGTCCCTACTGTATAGCAGTGCTAAAATCAATTCATACCCCTTAATAAGTACTCAGAGTGCTAATCTTCCTAATTGAAAAATATATTTGAGTGTAATGTGTCACTTTTGTATCTAAATACTCAATGCATACCAAACACGTTTGGGCTGTAAAACTGTAAAACTACCAAAATACTACTTGATATAATAGAAATGGACAATGGAATTTGAAATGAATTACATATGCGCAATAACTATTAATATGGCTTTATATTTATTAAAAAGATATTGTCATGAGCAAAATACACAAATAATGGTCTTAGGTAAAATAGCAAAAAACAACAAGGTGAGAATGTACTAGAAAGTATCACAATGTGCACTTCTATGCTACCAGTGGTAAGGCCTCCTTACAGGGGCTGCAGATACAATGCCACTGCCTCTGATCCATGACACAGCCAAGCATAACAGCACGTGGGATATGCCAGCTGTAAGCTCAAATTGCGTGCATGAAACATGTCCATGGTTTTTACCATCTCTTTCTCCACTCTATTATCTTCTTCTCAAGCATTTATCAGGTATATTTCAGAAAATATATCTCATTTTATTGGTAACCCAGTGGATGAATAGGACTTTTGAAGATTAGTGAATTTGATACTGGAAACCATAAGTGGTATTAAACCTTTAAGTAGACATTTATTATATTGCAGCTTACCAATTCTTAGATGTGATGGCTGCATTTTTTTACCTGCTGATCCTGCCAGTAGGTTTGTTGTTTCTCAAAAGAACAAGCTGTCCTGCAGATCTAGCAGTTACAGAGATGAGACAAACCATTAAACTCTATCGCCTACAATGGTCATCTTTTATTTATGTTAAACCTTTAAAAAACTGTTGCTGTAACTGCTTATAAAGTATTAGATGGAGTTTGGTTTGATTTGTTTTGTGTATCTAAATCTGCTAGTACATCTAACACTCCCCTCCCCCCCCCAGACTGACAATGCTGCTGCCCAAAGGTGCCCCTGTGCTCATTCATCCAGAGTCTGATACAGGAGGTGTGTTACTGGCCAGATCACCAGGTGAAAACAGAGGGGAAAAAATTAAAGGAAAGTAAACTGATGCAGCCACCCCATCTAATAATCAGTAAGCTGCAATATATGACATTATTGGTTTTGGGTTTAATACTATTTTCATTTTCAGAACTTAGACACATAGGCGGTAGATGCGCGTATGTGCCATATTAAGGTCCTTTTCCACTGCATGGTACGGCTCGGTTTGGCCCTTTTCCACTGCATGGTACCACATGGTACGTGTTAGAATGGTTCGGTAAGGTTTGGTACAGCAGCGCTTTTCCACTACATGGTACGGCTCGGTACGGCTCGCTTAAACAGTACCACCTCGGTTGGAGTTTCAAGCGGGCCTTACCTATACCATATCCCACAATCCTTTTCATGCAGCCTTGATTGTTTGTCAATACTTGCCACTGATTGGTCAGAGAATTGTTGTAATCCCACCCACCCGAGCCGAGTAGAGCCTATACAGTGCTGAAACGTGCCGACTCGTACCACGCAGTGGAAAAGCAACCTGAGCTGAGCTGGGCCAAGCAGTGCCGAGTGGAGCCGAGCCGGTACTTGCAGTGGACAAGTGCCATTAGTGTACTGGTCCAGGTATTAAAATATTGTTAGGTTTTGAGGTGGAAAGATCACCTAAGATAGCAAAAAATAAATAAACTGCAGTATTAAATCCCACAAATGCTGAAGTCCTTCTTCATGTTATAGTTTTGTCTAGAGTCTATTGTGTATTTTTCAGCAGTAGATATTTTGACTTACTGAAACATTTGAAAGTCATTTTTGATATTATGTTTACATGCTTTCATGCCTGCTATTCCAACTATTCACTTTTTTATTCACTTTTATATCTTATGCACCAAGTTAACCAATATCTTAATTACCCCAGACAGGTTAAAGTGATTGTAAAGGCAAAACATTTATAGATATATATATATTAAAAAAAAAACATTATAAATACTATTTTTCCTTTTTTTTATAAGTGATCACATTCCCTCTGTTGTCAGCTGCATACGAATAAGGGGGAGGAGAAGCAACAGTACACTGAGCTTGCCAGTGAATGGCTGTGCAGGGGGGGGGGGCTGTCAGGACAAGCCTGATCATTGAAGGAGAGCAGGCTGAATTCCCAGCACAACTAGAGAACTAACCACAATGTGTTCTGCTGCTTAATGTGGTCAGTTTTTAATAGAAAAGCAGAGGGACTGGCAGGAAGACCAGGGATTTCACACAAAGGAAGCAATACAATGAGAACAGGATACTTTTTTTTTTATACAAGTACATAGTACAGCACACACATATCAGGAATATGAAATGCTGGGGTAACAAACACTTAAAATGGAAAAACATTGACTATGTCATTACAGTGGCCTCGGAAAGTCAGTGGGATATATCAGCAGCAAGTAAACATGTTGTTCCTGAAGTTGATGTATTGAAAGCAGAAGAAAATGGGCCTCACAGTTTGTTTTGTATAGGGCTACATAGCCACAGACCGGTCAGAGTGCCCATGCGTGACGCATGTCCACAGTCAAAAGCACCTACAATGGGCACGTGAGCATCAGAACTGGACCACAGAGCAATGGAAGAAGGTGGGCTGGTTGGACGAATCATGTTTTCTTTTATATCATGTGGAAGACTGGGTGCTTGTTTGTAACCCACCTGGGGAAGAAATGGCATCAGGATGCAGTATAGGAAGAAGGAAAGCCAGTGGAGTGAATGTGATGCTCTGGACAATGTTCTGCTGAGAAACCTTGGTCCTGCCATTCATGTGGATGTTACTTCGACACATACCTTCTACCTAAAAAATTGTAGCTCGCCTACACCCCTTCATGAAAACAGTATTCCCTGATAGCGGTGGTCTTTTTTTAGCCAAACAATGCACCCTGCCTCACTCTAAAGCCCCGTTCACACTAAGGCAACCTGTGAGGTCGCCTCACAGGTCGCCGTAGGTCGCCTCCCATACAGAAGCTATGGACCCGTTCTAATAGGAGCGACACAAGTCGCTCCGACTTAGAAAAAGGGTCTGGAGCTTCTTTGGGGCGACCCGGAGGCGACCGCCATAGACTTCAATGTTATGAAGTCCGTGGCGGCTGCTCCGAGGTCGCGGCACTGCTCGCACCGCGACCTCGGAGGTCGCCTCCCGAAGTCGGATCGCCCCTATGTGAACGGGGCCTTAATATGGTTCAAAGAATCGTTTGAGAAACACAACAATGAATTTGAGGTGTTGACTTGGCCTCAGAATTCTCCAGATGTCAATTTAATCGAGCATCTGGTGGAAGTGATGGAAATACAAGTCTGATCCATCCAGGCCCCACCCTGCAACTTAAAGGATCTGCTGCTGAAAGCTTGGTGTCCTCTACTACACATTCCTTTTAGAGACCTAGTAGAATCAAAGCCTTGACAATTCAAGGGGACCTACTCAATATTAGGTAGGTGGTCATAAAGTTATAGCTGATCAATGTATACAGATCTGTGATGAATATCTGTATATTAGGCACTGTAGTAAGCGTAATAAAAATTACATCCTATCAGATCAATTAATTTATAGCAAAAGTAAAAACGCACATGGGTAGGCAGTTCACATAACAATACAATGCAAAAAAAAAAAAAAAAGACCAACACACTCACCAGTAGTTCAATCAGCACAAAATTCTAAACTGTTTCAATGAGACGTTTTTATTGCATACATTTGTAAATACATGTGAAGCAGCACTTGTGTGCCAAGGTACCTCTTCATCATGTACAGTAGTCCCTAACTTTAGTCTAACAGAGTTCCCAAATTAGAACGTGTGTGTGTGTGTGTATATATATATATATATATATATATATATATATATATAGCAATGAATAAACTTAGTGCAGCTATGCCTAGCCCCTTTCTGCTTAGTCAATATTCTTTTTGAACTACTGCTTTGGATACAAATTAAACCAATAGACAACTAATAGGGTAAATATAAACAATATGAAAAAACAAAAAAAGAGAAAAGCAGTTGCAAAATATGGCTCCAACAAAGGTGAGGTATTATAAACAGTAGAAAACTTTATTAGAGAAAAATAATTGAATAAAAAATTGAAGCAACAACATCAACACTATATGAAAGTGTAGGTGGTAGGTGGTATTAACCCACTGACATGGAGATAAAATCATGTATTGGGTCCTGTCTTGTGAAATGCCGCTGCTACGCTATAATTAGACTCCACCCACCACCCAGATGGCACATGTGGAAATCAACCTGATGATTAGGTCAAGAAATTATCATGGAATTTAACCACCCTATATTAGTAAAATTATGTATGGATATACAGGGGCCACTTCCAGATATGTGTAATTGCCCAGCTGGGAATAATAATCAACTTGGTATAAAAGACTCAGTCCATAGTGATGCAGGGATTTCCAAAGTTGACCGCTGGATGTAGGGTCCTCACACCTGTGTCGGTGTAAAAGGCAATTGCTCTACCACAAACTCACTCTGGCAAATGGATATGTAGTTTTATGGCTTCACTTCCAAAAGTCTTCCAACATTATATAGACAAAGACATTGCAGTAGACACCATATAAAGCGGCACGGACGTGGCTATAAAGCAGACAGACAAACAGACGAAGCAAGCAAACTGACAGCTTGAGGCGGTGATTCAGCGTATATGATCTGATATTGAGACAGTGTCTGTGTCTGAGCAATCAGAACACCTATAGAGTGGAATGTCCTCTGGTCTGTGGGTACAACAGTCCGGGAATAGGTGACTGAGCTCACTTTAGACACATGTGGTATATCTCAAATGATGCGATCAGCCTTACGTGCAGTTTTGCAGTATGGTCTGTTATATAAGTACCGCCAGGGCTGACAAGTACACAGGCATAAAGCGACAGGAGCAAAGCCGGTTACTGACCGTATAAGATGTATAAGTCCATATGGTTTGCGTTGCGCACAGTCTGTCAGTAGCTAGAGGATCAATCCATGGGCAGGTCCGGCCGTGGTAGATCCGTTGAAGGAGCAAGCCGTGATGTCCGCCAGAGGGTGTGGGAGCTTACCATCTACCAAGTAGTGTTTGGGCGCCAAGCAGCCAGTCCGTGTAAGCGGTCGGTGTCCCAGGCAGGGTGGAGGGTGGAGTCCGAGAGCGTAGCAGCGTGTGACGTCGACGCGTTTCGCGTGACGCAGCACGCTTCTTCAGGACGTAACTTGCGTCCATCACGTTCATCTTTTAATACCAGGAGCTCAGCGGTGATTGGATAAAAACAGTCAGGCTCCCTAATAATGTGTTGTCACATAAACAGAGACCCCTAGTGGATTCGGGAGGGATTAGCACTAAGAAAAAGCACAGATTGTTACCAAGAAAGTATATAATATACATTAATCAAACATATCACATATGGTTATAAATAATCAGCATCCCGGTTGGTTGGAGGTTTGTATATGGAAAGACAGAAAGATCCAATTGTAATTTTCATTTTTCAAGACGTAATGGAAATAGAGGAGAGCATATCAAGGTATAAAGATAAAGTCACTTCAAAAGGAAGAGATAACCGAGTAGGTGAAAAGGAAGGCAGACCATGTCATATTTATTCCCAGAACAGAGATCTAGGGGAATTTTAAAGGGTATGTATTTTTATGATCAATATCTATTTTCCTAGATAGGAAGTGGACAACAGACATGTGTAACTTCTGTTAGTATATAGCAGGTATATCACAGTAATGACCTATCGTGTGGGGAACAATGATAGGGTGTATGTCCAGATATATATAGTTTTTCCTTCAAACTAGTTATTATTGATTCAAAAATACTTTAAGACTACACTCGGTGTTAAGGCCTTTGGGTGTAAGAGTACCAAGACGAAAAATCCAGGCCTTTTCTCTTTGAAGAAGGATCCTATCGTAGTCACCACGTCTAGGTGGGAGATCAAGGGAAAAGAAACCCTTTACTTTTAGGCCTTTGGGGTCACTGTTGTGTTGCTCTTTGAAGTGAAGGGCGAGAGGGGTATCTTCATTGAGTCTAATACTCTTGATATGTTCGTTGATTCTTATACGAAGCTCACGCTTCGTTTTTCCCACGTAAAATTTATTACACGGGCATTGGATAGAGTAGAGGACTCTACTAGTTCCGCAGTTGATGAACCGCTGGATGAGGAAAGTTCTGGTACCCTCTGAATTTGTAAAGATGTTGGTCTTCTCCACGAACCTGCAAATGCCGCAATGGCCGCAGGGAAACATTCCCTTAAGTGGAGGGAGGTCTGTCAGCCAAGTATGGTTAGTGTTCTTTTGAAATTCTGAGTGAACCAGGTAATCACCTAAGTTGCTCGCTCGTTTTGCCACTAACAAGGGCCTTGGTCCTACTATCTCTCCTATTTTCCCCGCTCTTCTCAGGATATGCCAGTGATTTTCTAAAATGGTTTTTACATCATTCCATTGGCCACCAAATTTGGTGATCAATCTAGGACAATTATCCTGTTTTGATTTTTGTTTATTTTTAGGGGGGTTGAGGATATCTTGGCGTGTCCGTTTACTTGCCAGTTTCTTTGCACGTCTAAGGGTTCTGTGGGAGTATCCTCTCTCCCTAAATCTAGAATACAATGTATCAGCCTCTCGGTGGTATTCAACTGGGTCCGAGCAATTGCGTTTGACCCTGATGAATTGCCCCACTGGTATTCCGCGAATCAAAGATCCAGGGTGATGGCTGTCTGCACGCAATAGCGTGTTTGCAGCAGTCTCCTTTCGAAATGTGGAAGTTGAAAGACGACCTTGGTCTATCTTAATTTTAAGATCAAGAAATGAAATTTCAAGGGGATCTGCTGTGTATGTGAGTTTAATGTTTCTAGGATTGGAGTTGAGTACAATCATGAATTCATCCAACTCACTTCTGGAGCCAGTCCATAAAACCAATACGTCATCAATGTACCTCAGCCACGTTTTTACGTGGCTGAGGTACATTAAGGAAGCGTATACGGTTTCCTCCTCCCATAGGCCTAGGTGGAGGCAAGCATATGATGGGGCCCCATTCATTTCGATTCATCAGGGTCAAACGCAATTGCTCTAGCTACTGACAGACTGTGCGCAACGCAAACCATATGGACTTATACATCTTATACGGTCAGTAACCGGCTTTGCTCCTGTCGCTTTATGCCTGTGTACTTGTCAGCCCTGGCGGTACTTATATAACAGACCATACTGCAAAACTGCACGTAAGGCTGATCGCATCATTTGAGATATACCACATGTGTCTAAAGTGAGCTCAGTCACCTATTCCCGGACTGTTGTACCCACAGACCAGAGGACATTCCACTCTATAGGTGTTCTGATTGCTCAGACACAGACACTGTCTCAATATCAGATCATATACGCTGAATCACCGCCTCAAGCTGTCAGTTTGCTTGCTTCGTCTGTTTGTCTGTCTGCTTTATAGCCACGTCCGTGCCGCTTTATATGGTGTCTACTGCAATGTCTTTGTCTATATAATGTTGGAAGACTTTTGGAAGTGAAGCCATAAAACTACATATCCATTTGCCAGAGTGAGTTTGTGGTAGAGCAATTGCCTTTTACACCGACACAGGTGTGAGGACCCTACATCCAGCGGTCAACTTTGGAAATCCCTGCATCACTATGGACTGAGTCTTTTATACCAAGTTGATTATTATTCCCAGCTGGGCAATTACACATATCTGGAAGTGGCCCCTGTATATCCATACATAATTTTACTAATATAGGGTGGTTAAATTCCATGATAATTTCTTGACCTAATCATCAGGTTGATTTCCACATGTGCCATCTGGGTGGTGGGTGGAGTCTAATTATAGCGTAGCAGCGGCATTTCACAAGACAGGACCCAACACATGATTTTATCTCCATGTCAGTGGGTTAATTGTAAATACTATTTCATATAGTGTTGATGTTGTTGCTTCAATTTTTTATTCAATTATTTTTCTCTAATAAAGTTTTCTACTGTTTATAATACCTCACCTTTGTTGGAGCCATATTTTGCAACTGCTTTTCTCTTTTTTTGTTTTTTCATATTCTATATAGTTGCTGGGCCACAGGCTATATGCTGCTGGTTTTGAGGTAATAGACTATATACACTATATGTCACACCTTCATACGCCGATACGGCTCTGAGTGATTTCCTGAGGTTCAGTTTTCTCTCCCCCTTTCCCTTGGTATATAAATATAAACAATAGCTTGTTGACAAGCTAGGCACTGTGGGGTTGATTTACAAGAGGTAAATACGCCATTCACTTTGCAAGGGGATTTGCTCCAGAACTTAGTGAATGCTGTACATTTTTAAATTACACAGAATACTCAATTGAGTGCAAGGAAAACGAAGGAAAAAAAAATGGGATTTTTGCCTGCACACGATTGGTGGATATAAGTCAACAGAGCTTCTCATTTGCTAAGCTTTGGAGAAAATTCCCTTGTGAAATCCAAATTTCCTTGCAATGTGACCAGCCTATTTCCTTTAGTAAGTCAGCCCCTGAGCATCATAGACAATTGTTATGTTTTATTTTTTTTATCAGATAATGGTTTTCACATTTTTTTAAATCTCAGTGCTGCCCAATACTCTTCCTCACTCCCTGTGCAGCCATTTCCTGTAGTAACTGCATGGCATTGTTTAGGTCAGGTTTGATGGTCACAATCACAATAGCAGAACATGCCTTTGCAATGTTTTCAGCACAATCTATATAGATCGTGTTAGATGGAGTGGGGGGAGAGACATTTACTAAAACTGGAAAATCTGGTGCAGCTCTGCATAGCATTTAGCTTTTGGGTTTTATTGTCAAAGCTTAACCACTTCCCACCCATCCTATAGCAAAAAGACGGCTGCAAAGTGATTTTTCTATCCTGACTGGGCGTCATATATGACGTCCAGCAGGATAGGCCGCTCTGCGCGCCACCACTCTTACACACCGCATCTCTGATCCTGGTAAAAAGCATATGACGTATGCTCTTTACCATGTGACCAGCTGTGTCCAATCACAGCTGGTCACATAGTAAATAGGAAGTGCCGTTGATCGGCTTTCCTCAGTTTGCACCTGACAGGTGCAAATAGAGGAGAGCCGATCAGCGGTTCTCCTGACTGGGGGGGTCTGTGCTGGTAATCAGAGCATTGATTACCAGTGCAGACCCTTGGATGATGCCACTAGAGTCACCAGGGATTGCCCACCCATGGCCACCAGGGATGCCCACCCATGGCCATCAGGGATGTTAACCCATGCCACCAGGGATGCCAATCAGTGCTCAGGGAGTCTGTCAGTGCCCTCCTTATCAGTGCCGCCCATAATTGCCATCTATCAGTGCCGCCCACCAGTGCCCACCATTGCTATCTATCAGTGCTGCCCACCAGTGCCTATCATTGCCCATCAGTGCCCCCTATAAATGTCCATCAGTGCTGCCTATCAGTGCCACCTATCAGTGCCCATCAGTGCCACCTAGGAGTGCCCATCAGTACTGCATATCAGTGCTACCTATTAGTGCTGCATATTAGTGCCTCATCATCAGTGCCACCCCGTCAGTGCCACCCCATCAGTGCCTCCTCATCAGTGCCTGTCAGTGCGACCTCATCAGTGCAGGGAAAAATTATTATTTTTTTACAAAATGTTATAACCTAAACAAAAAAACTTTTTTTTGTACTCTGGAGCACTGGGCTGTAGAGTGGGTAGGTGGGTGGGTGGGCTGGCTCAGACTCTCAGCGGCTTGCTGAGAGGCTGCGCCAGGTGCCGATTCAGCCATATTGTTCTTGATCTTTTCCCAACCTGGACCGGGTCTGTGAAGTCAGCTGACAGAGGGCTTTAGCTGTCAGCTAAAAAAACAGTTCACAGGAGTGTAGAACAAGTACACTTCAGTGATCCACAGGAGAAGTATGGTCAAATGAGCTTTGGCTGTTTTCTCCTTTAACTGAACAAGCTGAAGTTACAAGCTGATTGGCTACAATGTACAGCTGCATCAGATTCTGATTGCTCCAACTTTTAATAAATCTCCCCTCTGGTGACAATGTAGGAACATGTTTGGAAGGGAGTTGTCACCCTATAATCTAATGTGCCTTAACATAGAGCTTATTAGCAGAGTCAGTAGGTATCATTTTTAGTTAGATTATAGCATTAAGGTTTGAATCTACTTTAAAGCACAATCACTGTGAGCACAGTTGAAAAGGGTGCCCAGGCTGCGACTGTAATTAGCAGAGGCCATGCTACAAGCAAAGATGCTGTTACCTGTAGCAAATGGATTTCAGTGTACTGTGGTTAGATTTGTAACAAAAATCATTCTGGTTGTGGTTGTTGTTAGTTACAGCAGCTTGCACATAGCCCTTTTCTTCTGAAATGTTCTTGCTTGTCTATTTTGTGTGGTTAAAAAAATGAAATACACTGAAGAAAAGGTGAGTTAAACTACAGTAAATGCAAATTCTTTTAAATAACAACATATAAGGAAACCTATAAAATGTCTTAGGAAAGCCGAATTCACATTCAGTGACATAGCAGAATGAAAACTCTAGACCTCCCAGATTTTAGGTCCTTTAGTACTTACTCAAGCACTTTTTGTGCACTGGGACTTTGCTAGTCAATGCACAACTAACCCGAGAAATGTCTTCTATACTCAGAAGGTATAATTCACTGAATGAATAGCTCTTCACAGCAGCTACAGGCCTGGATATACCTGCAGTGTATTACGTTGTCATGGATTGCAGGCTTTCCTAGCACTTAAGCAGCGCAAAGACCAAATGAGAGCTGCCAGATTTTCTCACAAGAAGAAAAATATCTATATAACCATATCTGGGAGAAGTCATTTACAGTTCTATGCATGAGTTTAGGAGTATGCAGCAATTTATTTGAAGCAGAGGCAGTGTGAAATTTCAATAGCGTTATGCAGTGATTTTACCAGCGGAGCTGAAGCAAAGCATACATTTTTGCTTGAATTCCCTGTCTCCTTAGAGAAGAAATATGCTGAATTAGTCTCACCTGCCTCTAGCCATTTAGTACTTGACCTAACAGTCTTCTCCTGCTTTATATGTACACACTAGATTTTGTTCGCTTTATGACTGAAATAAAACATTTTCTTTACCACATTAGATTTAAAGACATCAGTAAAAATGGCAAATATTGGTATTCCTAATGCCGTGTTTGAGCTTGATATCTTATTTTACAAATATTAGAAATAGCTATAAATCTTTATGGAATGTTCTGTAGCAGCTTCAAACAAAAATAGGCTGCAGTTTTTCTGCTGAATGCCCTAATTTATGCAACATTTACATACATTGTCCTCCTGTTAAAACCTATAAATCTCTAAAACAGATATATTTAATTTGGTTATTGAGTCATATAAATGTTATAGGTAATGGATACAATTAGAGGCATTATGGTACCTTGTTATACTGAAGGTAAAATTCCAGCCTAATGCTATCTATGTTTAAAAATAGGGATGCACCGATACCATTTTTTTACAATAAGTATCAATACTTTATTTGTTTTTAGTACTCGCTGATACCAATTATCTATAACACTTCAGCTGTCAGCAATGATGCAAAGCATTTAGAAGTTGTTTACAAAAAATACTTTTTTGCCATTCTGCTCTTTTTTTTTCAATGTGAAGCGTGTAAACATATGTTAAAAGTGTAAAGATATTACTGAACAAAGAAAAGAAACCCCAAACTATTAATATTTTTTGAAATAGAAGTGAAAAAAAAAAATCAGCAGGAAAATAATAATTTAATGGAGAAGGGGAATAAGGAGATAATTAAGGTTGATTAGAGTAGATTACTAGTTAATAAGGGGTGAAATAGAAGAACATTTAAAAAAATTTAAAAAAAGTTTTTTAACTTGACAGGTTGCAGTAAACTGACTTCATCTGTAGATGACTAAACAGAAAGATACAGAAAAAAAAAACAATGTTTCTTTTTAGCTTTCTGTTTCATCAGCTGAGCAATGTTGTTGATAAACATTGCCTGGCTGCTTTTCCTTTTTTTTGACAGCTCCAATTCCCGGGACTTTGTTTATACTTCAGCTGTCAACAGGGAAACCCCACTGACAGCTGAATGAGTCATCGGTTGTTAAGGATGCGGCGGCCCTGTTCTTTAACAGCCAATAATTGCTGCCTTTTTTTTTTTACACTTCATCTGTCAGTGGGGATATCCCACTGACAGCTTAAGGAACCAAGCCTGAAAGTATCAGTTTTAGGCCCCTTTCACACTTGCCGCTCCATCGGCGGACTCAGGGATCGATCCGCCGATCCCCTGCTGAGCAGGCTGATGGCAGCTCTGTCTCCGCACACAGCTGTCAGGTCCCCACTCTTCTCTATGGGGGAATCGGATCAGAACGGACCGCCTGTCCATTCTCATACAATCCCATCCGATCCGCCAGACGGATGGAAAATAGGGTTTCCAACCCACCGGATTTGACGGACAGGATCGGATCGGATTTCAGCGGACATGTCTCCATAGAGATGCACGGGGCATCCATTCAGATCCGCCTGAAAAACTGATAGGTGGATCTGAATGGGCCGCAGTGTTAAAGGCCTAAGATAACGGAGCATTTGCACGAGTACCGATATTCGTGCAAATGCTTAGTATCGGCACCGATACTGATACTGGTACTGGTGCAATCCTATTTAAAAATGTTTCCTCCCCCCTCCTGCTATCTGTACTGACTAACCTGTGCAAAAAAGATGTGTATACCTATCTATTTTCAGACTGTTCTGCTGTGCTCTGGTCACATGATTCATAGCTCTGTCTCCCCTGTGTTAGTGAGCAGTGGCTGCAGGGGAGAGGAGGAATCACTAACAACAGCTGGGATGGGAGCCAATAGTGACGTCAAAGCTTCCAGAATTCCAGGCCGTTAATGAGGGTTCCCTCCTCTCCCCTGCAGCGAATCGCTCACTGACACAGGGGATCATGTGACCAGACCGGATTGGACTAAAATTAGCTAAATCTACAAATTCTTTTTTTTTTTTACACAGTTTAGGTAGCATAGGCAGCAGGATGGGGGAAGGGGACATTTTTAAACATAGTTACCGTTGGGCAGGATTTCTAATTCAAACATGAAACCTGTATACAACATTCTTTTTGTCAAGCCCCAGTGACCCAAACTCTTTGATAACACTGAATGCTCTCTGCCTTCAGTGCTTACAAAACCACTAGCCAAAATGTTACAAACTGTATCAAAAACAATCTCAGCGATTCTGCCCATGATTCCAAATTGCACTGCAATAGTGGCAAAATGCACCACGTGTGTTTGGATGTCATTCATTTTTTATGGCATCTTAAACACGGTGCCATTTTGCTGCGATTGTCGAGTGGCAATTTGTGGCAAACCGCATTGTTTGTCGCCCAAAATGGAGTAAGAGCTTCTTTTGTGCACCAAGTTTCACGCGACGCCGTTTGCCGTGTTTGCCGCATGATTTCTCGTCTAACAATTGTGGCAAAACCCCACCACATTTGAGGTGACATTTAAAATGAATGGCAACCAAACACACAGGGTGAATTTTGCCAATTATGCAGTGCGATATGGAATCGAGGATAGAATCACTGCGATTCTGCTCGCCAGATGTAAACGGGGCCTAAATGTGATGGCTACATTATTTACTTGCTTTTGAGTTTTCTTTATTTTCAGCTGTTGATCCTACCAGGTACAAAAAAAGGT
This sequence comes from Pelophylax lessonae, assembly GCF_965119305.1. Classification (NCBI taxonomy): domain Eukaryota; kingdom Metazoa; phylum Chordata; class Amphibia; order Anura; family Ranidae; genus Pelophylax; species Pelophylax lessonae. The sequence goes on from NC_138770.1 coordinate 378,833,767, forward strand.
AGCAAACAAGATGAGTTCATTATTAGGGTTAACCTTGAAAGAAAATGAAAGATTGGAATGAGGGATGGGTGAACCAAATGGATTCAAAATTGACTTCAACAGAGAGTATGTGTTTGCAGCAAGGTGGCTGATCATAATCCCGAAGTACACAAAACTTATATAGAACCCCAAACAAACAAAATGGCCCTTGCCCACATCTATAACTGGCCTTCACAGCAAGGAGCACATGGAAGGGCAATGCATGCAAACAAAACCCAGACAATTTCCCAGCTCGACTCACCAACCAGTCTGCTTAGCAACCAAATTAACCTGTGTAACTGCGTTAAAAACTGGTTTAGTTAGCACACATTTTCAAACGCATGTATAAGTTTCAAGGCTACTTCACGGGACCCTGTATTACCTGCAGTCCTAACTCTTGTAAATTTATGAGAGTCTCCACAATGGAAGCACATGCATTCTAATGGATAGATAGAGGGCAGGTTGGCCTGGAGGTAGCCCAGTCCCCCTTAAAGGCACAGGGGTACCCTAAGCACCCAGCAAATAGCACAATGGCAACAAAGGCGTCCAGTGTGTCCCCTCACCAGTTTACATTAAAAAATATATATAGAACCCTCTACACCATCCTACTTTGCTTTCTAATAATTTTACTTGTCCCCATTGTATGATTTTTGCAATACTAACTGTCACTGAATCTCTTACCAACAATAGAAACTGAGTAGGATGCCTCTTTGGAAGCAAGTCTTGTTATAGTATCTGTTGCAACTTGTCAACCTTCACCTTGCCTGGATGTAGAAGATAGCTTAACAGGGTTTTGCCAAACCTAGAATGGAAATTGGAGAATGAAGCTGTGAACTTACAGTATACAAATACTGGCATGTATGGAACAGGATTGAAAGTTTCCTTGTCTCCAAATCAAATTAATAAAATATGTTGGCTAAGATTACAGCGAAATAAAATATCTTTATTTAGGACCAATTATTTCATAATTTTTTTTCCTTTGCCCCTCCAGTTTGGAGTAATGTACTCACTTTTTGCTGTAGCAAATTTCCAAATCAAAATGTCCTAGTTTAACACCAAGTGGCGCTAATGGGCCTGCTGGTAGCTCATATTATTTTATGGAAATATGAGTCATTATGACAATCTGAGATTAGTGATGTGGAGAAATGGTCCTATTGATAGATGGGGAAGAGCACTTGTTTGTTGTTTATTAATCTGCTTGCTCTCTCACGCTTGTTGTTGTTCAGTCATTTAGTTGTGTCCGACTCTTCGGGACCTCATGAACCATAGCGATGATTTTCTGTCCTCCACTGCCTCCCGGAGCTTGCTTAACTTCATGTTCAATGTTTCGATGATGCTTTTTATCCATCTTGTTTTCTGTTGTCCTCTTCTCTTTTTTCTTTCCATGTTTCCCAGCATCAGGGTATTTTCCAATGAGTCCACTCTTCGCATTAGGTGTCCAAAGTATTCGAGTTTCAGCTTCATAATCTGTCCTTCCAGTAAATATTCAGAGTTGATTTCCTTCAGGATTGACTGGTTTGATCTTCTTGCCGTCCAAGGGACTTTCGAGAGTCTTCTCCAACACCATAGTTCAAAAGCATCAACTGTTCAGTGTTCAGCCTTCCTTATGGTCCAACTCTCACAGCCATAGGTTACTACTGGATATACCATAGCTTTGACTATAATGTACTTTGTTGATAGGGTGATGTCTCTGCTTTTTTTAATGTTGTCTAGGATTGCCATAGCTTTCCTCCCAAGAAGCAAGAGTCTCCTAATTTCATTAGCTACATTCACCATCTGCCTTAATCTTGAAGCCTAGGAAGATAAAATCTGTCACTGTTTCTATTTATTCTCCTTCTATTTGCCAAGGAGTGATGGGACCAGTTGCCATGATCTTAGTTTTCTTAATGTTCAATTTCAGGCCAGCTTTTGCGCTCTCATCTTTTACCTTCATTAAGAGACTCTTTAGTTTTTCACTTTCTGCCATTAGTGTGGTATCCTCTTTTTATCTCAGGTTGTAGATATTTCTGCCTGCGATCTTAATTCCGGCTTGTGATACGTCGATCCTAGCATTTCACATGATGTACTCTGCATATAGGTTAAATAGGTAGGGTGGCAATATGCATCCTTGCCGCACTCCTTTCTCAATTTTGAAGCACTCTGTTGTTCCATGTCCTGTTCTAACTGTTGTGTCTTGACTTGCATACAGGTTTTTCAGAAGATAGGAGAGGTGGTCTGGTATTCCCATTTCTTTCAGTATTTGCCACATCGTGTTGTGATCCACACAATCAAAGGCTTTACTGTAGTCAATAAAGCAGAAGTAGACTTTCTTCTGGAACTCCCTTGCTTTCTCCATGATCCAGCAATTTCACAAGCCACGACCCCCCCCCAGTTAGAATCACTCCCCTATGCTCACATTTGATCACCCATAGGGTTAACCCCTTCCCTGCCAGTGTTATTATTACAGTAACAGTGCATATTTTTAGCACTGATTACTGTAGTAATGTCACTGGTACCCCGAAAAGTGTAAAAAATGTCAGTTAGGGGTTCGATCTGTCCGCCGCAATGTCTCAGTCCTGCAAAAAAATCGCAGATCGCTGCCATTACTAGTAAAAAAAAAAAAACAATAAAAATGACAAACTTTTGCGCAAACCAATCAAAATACGCTTATTGCTATTTTTTTTTTACCAAAATTAAATTGAAAACAAATTTTGATTTTTACATTTTTTTTGAGAAGGTCATATAGCAGAATGTGAAAAAATATTGTTTTTTTTTTTTTTCAAAATTGTCGCTCTTTTTTCGTTTATAGCGCAAGAAATAAAAGTCGCACAGGTGATCAAATACCACCAAAAGAAAGCTCTATTTGTAGGAAAAAGGGGACATCAATTTTATTTGGGTACAGCGTTGCACGACCGTGCAATTGTCCGTTAAAATAATGCAGTGCCAAATCGCAAAATAGGGCCTGTTCATTAGGGGGGCAAATCCTTCCGGTCTTAAAGTGGTTAATAAGGGGGTTATAGTGTATATAACACATATACTGAAAACATGTATATAACAACTTTTTGCTTTATAGATGTGGTTGAGCGGGGTTTTTTATGTTGGTGTGAGCAAATGTTTCATATATACCTGTTAATCCTTTCAGTTTTGCCTTAGCCAAGATGGTGGCACCAGCACCTAAGAGCACAATTGTAAGTGCGAATTTAGCTGTTTTTAGCACAATAAGCCCAGTTTTTGCAGATTCCCACTATGGGTTATTTTCTTTGTCCACCCCTCCATATGTAAGTACACTTGAAGACCCAGCAACCAGATGTACGACGTGGAGGAGGATAGAGGATCTAGTCTGGCTTATATCTAAAGGCCCTTTATCCCTGCAGGGGTGCAACTCTGTGGTGAGTGTGGACCTGAGAGGGGGAGCAAGAGTGGACTTCACTTATCCCCCACTGAATATCAAAGTACAAGTCCCATTTTTCACTTGTCACTTTTGGATAAAGATGTATATGTTTGTGATTTCTGATACCTATTTGAGTGCTGATCCACACATTAAGTTTTTTGGTGTATATATTTAGGACAAAATGGCCCCTGCACCCACCTATAACTGGCCTGCACAGCAAGGAACACATGGAAGGGGAATGCATGCAAGACAAAACCAAAACCAGAAAAACTCCCAGCTCAACTCACCAGTTTACTTACCAATTAAATTAACCGGTCTAACAGTATGCGTTAAAAACAGGGGTTTAGTTAGCATACATTTGAAAACACATGCGTACTCTGCAGGGCCACTTCATGGCACCCTGTGTTACCTGCAGTCCTAACTCCTGTATATCTGTGAGAGTCTCCACAGTAGAAGCACATGCATTTTAATGGAAAGATAGGGGGAAGGTGAGCCTGGAGGTAGCCCAACCTTCCTTAAAGGCGCAGGGGCACAATAGACACCCAGCACATAGCACAATGACTGCAAAGGAGTCCAGTGTGCCCCCTCACCTGTATACATCAATAACAAACAAAATGGCCCCTGCCCCCACCTATAACTGGCCTTCACAGCAAGGAGCCCATGGAAGGGCAATGCATGCAAGACAAAACCAGAAAAATTCCTAGCTCAACTAACTACCCAGTCTGCTTACCAACCAAATTAACCTGTCTAACAGTATGCGTTAAAAACAGGGGTTTAGTTTCTGGCTTTGTCTTTTATATATATTTTGGATTGTGGACTTTTTATTGCACGCATTCCAGCATTTGAAAAAAATAATAATATATAAATATATATATATATATATATATATATATATATATATATATATATATATACACAGTGCATTGCAAAAGTATTCGGCCCCTGGCCGTCCCTCTAAACTTTCAGCTCATACAAGGAGAAGACTGATCAGAGATGCAGCCAAGAGACCCATGATCACTCTGGATGAACTGCAGAATCTACAGCTGAGGTGGGAGACTCTGTCCATAGGACAACAATCAGTCGTATACTGCACAAATCTGGCCTTTATGGAAGAGTGGCAAGAAGAAAGAAGAGCCATTTCTTAAAGATATCCATAAAAAGCATTTAAAAAAAAAAAAAAATAAAATAAATATATATATATATATATATATATATATATATATATATATATATATATATATATATATATATATATATACATATACAGTGCATTGCAAAAGTATTGGGCCCCCTTGAACTTTTCGACCTTTTGCCACATTTCAGGCTTCAAACATAAAGATATAAAACTGTAATTTTTTTGAAGAATCAACAACAAGTGGGACACAATCATGAAGTGGAACGAAATTTATTGGATATTTCAAACTTTGTTAACAAATAAAAAACTGAAAAATTGGGCGTGCAAAAATATTCAGCCCCTTTACTTTCAGTGCAGCAAACTCTCTCCAGAAGTTCAGTGAGGATCTCTGAATGATCCAATGTTGACCTAAATGACTAATGATGATAAATAGAATCCACCTGTGTGTAATCAAGTCTCCGTATAAATGCACCTGCACTGTGATAGTCTCAGAGGTCGGTTTAAAGCGCAGAGAGCATCATGAAGAACAAGGAACACACTAGGCAGGTCCGAGATACTGTTGTGGAGAAGTTTAAAGCCAGATTTGGATACAAAAAGATTTAAAGATTTCCCAAGTTTTAAACATCCCAAGGAGCACTGTGCAAGCAATAATATTGAAATGGAAGGAGTATCAGACCACTGCAAATCTACTAAAACCTGGCCGCCCCTCTAAACTTTCAGCTCATACAAGGAGAAGACTGATCAGAGATGCAGCCAAGAGGCCCATGATCACTCTGGATGAACTGCAGAGATCTACAGCTGAGGTGGGAGACTCTGTCCATAGGACAACAATCAGTCGTATACTGCACAAATCTGGCCTTTATGGAAGAGTGGCAAGAAGAAAGCCATTTCTTAAAGGTATCCATAAAAAGTGTTGTTTAAAGTTTGCCACAAGCCACCTGGGAGACACACCAAACATGTGGAAGAAGGTGCTCTGGTCAGATGAAACCAAAATCAAACTTTTTGGCAACAATGCAAAATGTTATGTCTGGCCTAAAAGCAACACAGCTCATCACCCTGAACACACCATCCCCACTGTCAAACATGGTGGTGGCAGCATCATGGTTTGGGCTTGCTTTTCTTCAGCAGGGAAAGGGAAGATGGTTAAAATTGATGGGAAGATGGATGGAGCCAAATACAGGACCATTCTGGAAGAAAACCTGATGGAGTCTTCAAAAGACCTGAGACTGGGATGGAGATTTGTCTTCCAACAAGACAATGATCCAAAACATAAAGCAAAATCTACAATGGAATGGTTCACAATTAAACATATCCAGGTGTTAGAATGGCCAAGTCAAAGTCCAGACCTGAATCCAATCTAGAATCTGTGGAAAGAACTGAAAACTGCTGTTCACAAACGCTCTCCATCCAACCTCACTGAGCTCAAGCTGTTTTTCAAGGAGGAATAGGCAAAAATTTCAGTCTCTCAACGTGCAAAACTGATAGAGACATACCCCAAGCGACTTACAGCTGTAATCGCAGCAAAAGGTGGCGCTACAAAGTGTTAACTTAAGGGGGCTGAATCATTTTGCACGCCCAATTTTTCAGTTTTTTATTTGTTAAAAAAGTTTGAAATATCCAATAAATTTGTTCCACTTCATGATTGTGTCCCACTTGTTGTTGATTCTTCACAAACAATTACAGTTTTATATCATTATGTTTGAAGCCTAAAATGTGGCAAAAGGTTGAAAATTTCAATGGGGCAGAATCCTTTCGCAATGCACTGTATGTATGTATGTATGTATGTGTGTGTGTGTGTATATATATATATATACAGTGGGTACGGAAAGTATTCAGACCCCCTTAAATTTTTCACTCTTTGTTATATTGCAGCCATTTGCTAAAATCATTTAAGTTCATTCTTCTTCCTCATGAATGTACACATAGCACCCCATACTGACAGAAAAACACAGAATTGTTGACATTGTTGCAGATTTATTAAAAAAGAAAAACTGAAATATCACATGGTCCTAAGTATTCAGACCCTTTGCTCAGTATTTAGTAGAAGCCCCCTTTTGATCTAATACAGGATTTGGGGATCCTCTGCCATTCCTCCTTGCAGATCCTCTCCAGTTCTGTCAGGTTGGATGGTAAACGTTGGTGGACAGCCATTTTTAGGTCTCTCCAGAGATGCTCAATTGGGTTTAAGTCAGGGCTCTGGCTGGGCCATTCAAGAACAGTCACTGAGTTGTTGTGAAGCCACTCCTTCGTTATTTTAGCTGTGTGCTTAGGGTCATTGTCTTGTTGGAAGGTAAACCTTCGGCCCAGTCTGAGGTCCAGAGCACTCTGGAGAAGGTTTTTGTCCAGGATATCCCTGTACTTGGCCGCATTCATCTTTCTCTCGATTGCAACCAGTCGTCCTGTCCCTGCAGCTGAAAAACACCCCCACAGCATGATGCTGCCACCACCATGCTTCACTGTTGGGACTGTATTGGACAGGTGATGAGCAGTGCCTGGTTTTCTCCACACATACCGCTTAGAATTAAGGCCTAAAAGTTCTATTTTGGTCTCATCAGACCAGTGTAATGTTCTGGTACCTTTGGGTACCCTAATTACTCTTTCATAAGTGTATGCGCCCCACCATTCTCTTTTGGTAAGGTGCGCATACACCTTTAAGACTGATGCTGTCATCACTGAGCGCCAGACTGGATGGCTATTTAGATCGCCGGCTCTCACTCACATGTGTTCGTTCAAACTGCTTTGTGCCTTGATGCTAACCTGTCTTAAAGCTCACATGCTTGCAAGCATACCTCGCTGTCGGAACCACGCTGCGCTGATCCCTGTATCCCGCTACCGGATCATCCGCTCTTGCCGAACCTCTCCTCTGCTACATTGCTATTAGTGATAAGTACCCCACAGGGGAAACCTCTATAACCTTTATACTAAAGCTTACACTATCTAGCTCTGCATACTAAGGACTATTACTACATCTGCATTATCTAAGATTGCTAGCTCTTGAGCCTACTACCACCTGTTCTTGCACTGGGTTGATCTCTCTTGTATGTCCACCTGCTACTCTGTCATCTACTACCATACATGATTGCTAAACCTATCTGCATCCCATCTGCTACTATCTTACTTTCAAGAACATTTCCTTTCAAGTGTCTGTCATCTACCATCTCTACCCAACCTGTCTCTTCAGCCTATCATCACTGTGTTACTATATACATAAGTCACTCTAGGAAACATCTTATTGAGTGTGTGTATTTACTTGCTGAATTGAGATCATCCACACATGATGAGTCATTGAGAGTTGGGAATGGTGTCTCAGCGTTTCTCTACATGACTACTGAAGTGGAATATTTCTGCAGCTGAAAATCCACATCATACGTAAAACGCAGGAGCGTTACAACCAGAGAATCTTATTTCTCACCATCTTGGAGTCCTTCAGGTGTTTTTTTAGCAAACTCCATGCGGGCTTTCATGTGTCTTACACTGAGGAGAGGCTTCCGTCGGGCCACTCTGCCATAAAGCCCCGACTGGTGGAGGGCTGCAGTGATGGTTGACTTTCTACAACTTTCTCCCATCTCCTGACTGCATCTCTGGAGCTCAGCCACAGTGATCTTTGGGTTCTTCTTTACCTCTTTACCTCTCTCACCAAGGCTCTTCTCCCCCGATAGCTCAGTTTGGCCGGACGGCCAGCTCTAGGAAGGGTTCTGGTCGTCCCAAACGTCTTCCATTTGAGGATTATGGAGGCCACTGTGCTCTTAGGAACCTTAAGTGCAGCAGAAATCTTTTTGTAACCTTGGCCAGATCTGTGCCTTGCCACAATTCTGTCTCTGAGCCCTACAGGCAGTTCCTTTGACCTCATGATTCTCATTTGCTCTGACATGCATTGTGATCTGGAAGGTCTTATATAGACAGGTGTGTGGCTTTCCTAATCAAGTCCAATCAGTATAATCAAACACAGCTGGACTCAAATGAAGGTGTAGAACCATCTCAAGGATGATCAGAAGAAATGGAAAGCACCTGAGTTAAATATATGAGTGTCACAGCAAAGGGTCTGAATACTTAGGACCATGTGATATTTCAGTTTTTATTTTTTAATAAATCTGCAACAATGTCAACAATTCTGTGTTTTTCCGTCAATATGGGGAGCTGTGTGTACATTCATAAGGAAGAAGAATGAACTTAAATGATTTTAGCAAATGGCTGCAATATAACAAAGAGTGAAAAATTTAAGGGGGTCTGAATACTTTCCGTACCCACTGTATATATATATATATACATATATATATATTTTAGTATCTCACAAACGTGAGTAGACCTTTTCATGTGACAACACTGAAGAAATAACTCACCACACAGCCATTAATGTCTAAACTTCTGGCAACAAGTGAGTACACCCCTAAATTAAAATGTCCAAATTATCCATTTTCCATTATCCATTTTCCATCCCCGGTATCATGTGACTCAGTAGTGTTACAAGGTATCAGGTGTGAAGGGTAGCTGGTATGTCAAATTTGGAGTTAACACTCTCACTCTGTCATACTGGTCACTGGAAGTTCATCATGGCACCTCATGGCAGACAAACTCTCTGAGGATCTGAAAAAAAGAATTGTTGCTCCACATAAAGATGGCCTAGGCTATAAGAAGATTGCCAAGACCCTGAAACTCAGCTGCAGCACAGTGGCCAAGACCTTACAGTGGTTTAACAAGACAGGTTCCACTCAGAACAGGCCTCGCCATGGTCAACCAAAAAATCTAAGTGCACATGCTCAGCATCATAATCAGAGGTTGTCTTTGGAAAATAGATGCTGCCAGCATTGCTGCAAAGGTTGAAGTGGTGGGGGGCCAGCCTGTCAGTGCTCAGACCATACGCCGCACACTGCATCAAATTGGTCTGCATGGCTGTTGTCCCAAAGGAAGCCTCTTCTAAAGATGATGCACAAGAATGCCTGCAAACAGTTTGCTGAAGACAAGCAGACTAAGGACATGGATTACTGGAACCATGTCCTAGGTCTGATGAGACCAAGATAAACTACTTTGGTTCAGATAGTGTCAAGCGTGTGTGGCGTGCAAAGACAAGTGTGTATGCCTACAGTTAAGCATGGTGGTGGGAGTGTCCTGGTCAGGGGCTGCATGAGTGCTGCCGGAACTGGGGAGTTACAGTTCATTGAGGGAACCATGAATGCCAACATGTACTGTGACATACTGAAGCAGAGTATGATCCCCTCCCTTCGGAGACTAGGGCAGTATTCCAACATAATAATGACCCCAAACACACCTCCAAGACGAACACTGCCTTGCTAAAGAAGCTGAGGGTAAAGGCGATGAACTGGCCAAGCATGTCTCCAGACCTAAACCCTATTGAGCATCTGTGGGGCATCTTCAAATGGAGGTTGGAGGAGCGCAATGCCTCTAACATCCACCAGCTCCATGATGTCATTGTGGAGGAGTGGAAGAGGACTCCAGTGGCAACTCCATGCCCAAAAGGGTTAAGTCAGTACTGGAAAATAATGCTGGCCACACAAAATATTGACACTTTAGGCCCAATTTGGACATTTTAACTTAGAGGTGTACTCGCTTTTGTTGCCAGCGGTTTAGACATAAATGGCTGTGTGTTGAGTTATTTTGAGCGAACAGCAAATTTAAAAAAGAGGAAGAAGGAAAAAGGAAAAGAACCAAAATAAACTAAAATGGTGAAATTAAACTTATTAGCCTTTAATGTGAGGAGTCTGAATAACCCAGTAAAAAGACATAAGATTCTTAGAGAAATCCAACATTTCTCGGCAAGTAAAAAAGGAGAAAATACCTATGCACTGCTACTTTGGTATAAGATAGGAGAATGAATAATATGGTGTGTTCAAATAATAAAGCAACAAAGGAAGAAAAGGAAATAAGCAGCCAATTCTGTATTTTCACAAAATACTGGTAATGATAAGCATGAAAGTAGTGAATCAGCGCTAATTTCTTTAAAATAAATAATAAATCAAGAAAAAATATACATTAAATTAATGATGATCCACTTCAATCAGATAGTGTGGAAAACTGTTAAAGAAGTGTGGGAAATGTTGCGTGATGATAGTGAATAAAAATGTGAAGATAAAGTGCTAGTGCCTATAAATACACAAATGGTACGTGGCCACACAATATATGAAATCCTTAAAAATTATAAAACAATGCAATAAAGTGCAAAAGGTGCTAAATAATCCTGTGGATAAACCACCCCGAGGCCACCCTTTTTTGAAGCCTATTAGAGCCTCTGGCTCTAATCAGGTGCTTAACCACTTGCCGACCGCCGCAAGTACATATACTGTGGCGGTCAGCCCCGGCCAGGCAAAGTGACGTATCGGTACGTCACTAGCCTGTGAGCCAATAGCGGGCGAGCACGCGCCGCTGGAGGCGCGCTCCCGCCCCGGCTCGTTCCCTAAGACATTTTCTATCCCAAATATATAAGATCCTCATTGGGATGGTGAAACCAGAGACACCCCCTTTTTTTGAGTAATTGGGAGAGGGAAATTGATGCAAACTGGAGCGAGCAGGAAAAGGTTACAATACTAAAATTAGTAGATAGAACAGCATGGGATATAAGTACAATTGAAATGAATTATAAATTGTTGGTTCCCCACTTTGTTGGAGGGGATGCGAGGAAGGCGGAACAATGTTCCAAATATGGTAGGAATTCCCCGTGATATGGGGTTTCTGGGAAGAGAATCATCCAACTGATATATGACATAACAGGGGAGGAAACACCCAAAGATTACGGAACGTTTCTTTTTCACAACACTAAATTATCTATGAAACAAATAATAAAAAGTCTTGAATACTACATCTCATAAATGCAGCGAAAGCCCTAATCCTAAAAAAATTGGTAGGAGCCTGGGTAAGAAAAGTAAATAAAATTTACAATCTGGAGGAACTGTGTCATTCTGCGTAAAACGAAAGGAGAAATTTATTGAAAATCTGGAGTAAATGGTTGGAATTTAAACAATCTAAGACATTTTTTGAGATTAGAAAACGAGAGAGAGGGAAGAGGGAGGAAAGAAAGACAGAAGAAGAAAAAAATAAACCTAATTAAGAGAAGCCAGAGGAGGGGGAGGAGGGGGAAGCTAGAGGATGGTAAAGGTTATACATTATTGTAGATTGTATATATGCAAACGGAGTGCAAATAAATGTAATGTGTTTAATTTTTATGAAAGAAAATCAATGAATATTTTAATTTTTGTTCTTCATAGCACATTTCTTATGCGTTTTTTTACACTGTATTTTCTTGGATTACAGGAGTGTTTTCAGGGATATTTATTTGTTTGCATATCCACAGGGTTTACATGATTTATCTTTGATGTAACCATTTTTTATTTGATTGTACTTTTAAAAGGACTACACATGAATATTCACACTTTAATATTGCACATGTTGTAGGCAGCACCACTTTTACCTCCCCCCTTTTTCACTTCATTCCTGATCTCCCACTTTTATGGAATTTCTGAAGTAGGCAGCAGCCCTTTACTGATTACCATAGCACGGAATCCTTGATTATTCATTCATTCACCTGGTGTTTACTATTGTGAAGCTGCGATTGGCCACAGCTATCACATGGTAAAGATGTACTGTGATTGGTCCAGTCTGTGCCATGTGATTACCGTGACCAATTACAGAGATCAACACAATAGTACAATGAATGGCTATGAATGGCTGCCATTTATTGTGTACAATTGCCATGTAATCCTGTGAAGGGTGGGGGGCATAATTTGGCATCTTTGCCTTGGGTGCTGGATGACCTTGATCCATCACTGTAACTTCTAGATAGATCATGGCCTAGATAATCTTTACAGACAACTGTAATTTAACAACTTGCCATCTTACTCCAGCAGTTACACTGTGATGGTGCGGCACAGACAGGCTCAGTCATGTATATCTACCTGAATTAACTTCTTCTGGGTTAGGAGCATGCAATGCGCCAGCTTGGGCACACAGTGTGCTCCTCCTCTGATGGACACAGCGGATCACTGTTACCGGTTTCCGGTAACCGGGTATCATGTGATCACTATGATTGGTCAAAGCAATCACGTGATACCAATGCAAACAACCAGTTATAATTGGCTTTCCATTCATTACCAACCTGTTTACTGTTGTGATCTGTGCTTGGCCCAAAGCAATCACTTGGTACCTGGCTACCTGTACCATGTGATTAGCTTAGACAATCACAGATTATGTCCCTGATCACCACTACACCCGTCATAAAAATATGCTGTTCTGCACTGGTGAGAAAATTTAATTTCTTCATTCTCAAAAAATTACAACTTCAAAAAACTCCCCATGCCTCCTACTAAATGCCTCAGACTATCTACTTTTGAAAAAGGGGTAATTTGGGGGGGGGGGGGTATTTGCACTGTCCTGGCATTTTTGGGCTCAAGAAATGGGATTGGCCGTCAGTACATCAGAGCTCATCAGTTTTCAGATATATACCATAGTTTGTAGACTCAAAAGGACCTTTTGAAAACGTCACAGGAAGTGACGAAACGCATCAAGGTTGTGGAACGCACGTCAGCACGCTACTCACCACGTGGAAAGCAAGCCGGAACACTCCGCTCGCCACTCTGCTAGGAGGTGTTTGTAAGCGGTTTCTTCGCCTGCAAACTTGGAGTCTTTGAGTCTTTCTTCGCTCCGATTTTTTTGAATATTTGATGAATAAACTTTTAAAACGATAATACACTTTCTGGAACCTTTCTTTTAACCCCATATCCTGAGGATCGAGATCGGGTAAGGAGGAACCTAACCTGTACCCCACCAGGATCATCCACAAAGGGGATCCCCAATCCGACCTGAATGGCCTCCAAGCGCTGTAGGTCCTAGTGCTATACAGCACATAGGACCCAACAATTCTGGTAAGTCCATTTATTTCTACCACAAGCCATAGGAAAAGAGGAATCCACATCACGAAAGTCACAAACTTTTATTTATTGAGCACGAAGCACTTTGCACCTGATCACCACTTGAAAAGACTTTATTTATTGAATTTTACATTTATTTTATTCCCATATATTGATCACCACTGGAAAAGACTTATTTATCTATTTATCAATTCCTTGGAACTTTTTATTAATTTTCATGTGTTTAATTGATTTGTATTTTCACTTATACTGTAAAGATAAGTTTTCAACATTGTTCACATACATTAAGTTAATTGTTTTTCTGCGGCAAGCGCTGTATATAGCCTAGGCTATTTTTCTATCATCCATTTTAAATCTACAGCTGCTGCCACACAATATATATTTTTATATTTATATCTCACTAATTACACACATTTTTATCTTATATTTAAACAAAACCTTTTCCGAGGCGTGGGGAGATACACTAGTATAGTGTTATCTTTTTTCCATCTCAAAGGGTGCCTGTTCCCTCTACTTTTACTCCTGTATTCACGAGAAAATCATTTTTTCACTCCTAGGCCTCTTCCTCCAGGACAAAGTCTCAGGGTCAATTGGTCTCCATTGCAATGAAGGAATACTCCTACTCTTTTGGGTGAGTGTGGGGGGGGGGGTTTGGGGGCAATTGCAGAAGTGTAGCAAGAGGAGGTATTGGACAAATGGGTCAGTTGTGTGTTTTTATGCTTTCAAATGTTTCTATGAATCCACAAAAAGGTTATTGCAGTTTTAGTCCTTCTTTACCTTCTTTCCAAGGGAATAATTGTGCTGGTTTATGTGGATGAAAGTTTTCACCTATTCGACTTGAAACTGTTCACAGTGCCCAAGCCAGTGATGTTCGACCCATACTGGATCTCCAGGTGCAGAAATTCCTGAAGTCAGTGCATACAGTAGTGGTCTTGTTCCAGATAGAAGACTTCCTGGTATCAGTGGACATAGGAGATGCTTACCTACATGTACTGATCTTTCCTCCTCCCCAAATGTTCTTTTAGTTTGTGGTAGAAAACTGACATTTTCAGTTTGTGGCCCTGCCATTTGGCTTGTCCACGGCACCCCAGGTATTCATGAAAATTCGGGCTCCAATTCTGGGTCTCTTAAAAGTCCAGGGGGTACCTATTTAGGATACCTAGACAATCTTCTTCTCAGGGAGCAATATATTAATCGTCTGGAGCACAAAATATCTCTCATGGTACACACTCTAATGAGTTTTGGGTGAGTGGTAAATCTCCAGAAATCAATTTTGATGCCAACTCAATGTTTGGAGTATCTGGGTCTGCTTCTGGACATGGTCAAGGTGAAGATGATTTTTCCTCCACAAGAGAGCAGGGCATTAGGAATTTCTGGTGAATATCTCAAAACATTGAGATTTTTCTCAATTTGTATCTATGTAAGAGTATTGGGGAAGACCATTGCCTTGTTCAATGTGGTTCTCTTTGCTAAGTTCCATTCCAGACATTTGAAGCAGAATGTTCTGTTGGCATAGGACAGAAGGACTCTTAGATGTTCTTAGACTTGTGGATGTTTATCCTAAGGTTGGAGACAGGAGAGTCATTTCTCCCCTTTTAGAAGGTGTTGTTGACAGATACAAGCTTAATGGATTATAAAGAAGTTCTGGGTCACCTGTCAATTTAGGAGACTTGGTCTTCACAGGAAAGGTTGTTACCTATCAATATTAGGGGAATTTCTGATGTAGTCATCCCCGCACTCTCAAAAACCTGGAAGCCTACTTCAAGGAAAATTTCTCACAGGACATGGAAATCCTATGTGGCATGGCATGAGGCTAGGAAGTTTCATCTTCACAAATACGTTATGGGCCAGATTTTGGTTTTTCTTTGGGCCAGAGTTGATATCAGATTGGTCTTGAGCCTGATCTAGGGACAGATATCAGCCTTGCCAGTCATCTTTTTTAAAGACCAATTGTTTCTCATTGCTTAGTGCATGCCTTTGTTCAAGGTGCCACTGGCATAATTCCTCTGGTCAGGTCACCTTTGTCCCCATGGGATCTCACTTTGGTGCTGTCAGTTTTACAGAAATTACCTTTTGAGCTGATGTGGGACCTTTAATTAGTTATTTTGACTCAGAAGATTGTGTTCTTTGTTGCTATTTCTTTAACAAGAAGGGTGTCAGAATTGTTGGCTCTTTATTGCAAGGAGGCATTTCTAATACTTCACCATAACAAGGTGATTCTTCTACCTCAGCTGTCATTCTGATGTGGTTACGGCTGTCAAGAAGTATTTGCCGCAGTCAGGTAATAATATTCACATTCTGTCCTCCCTGAAGCTCTGTGGAAGGGTCAGGTGCCTACTAAATTAACAATTTTGCCTTGGATTTATCAGCTTAGTTCTCAAGCCTTTGGTTTGAAAGTAAAGGCTCCACCATTTCAGTTGATGACTCTTTCTTCCAGGAGTGTTGGGGTCTCCTGGACTGTCTGTCATTAGGCTTCATGGCACAGGCATGCAAGGCCCCAACTTGGCCTTCTCTTAAGGATACTGCCTTTAAACACTTGCCGACCGCCTAACGTATATTTACTGCGGTAGGTCAGCTCTATTGCGCAAAATTACGTACCTAGCCACTAGGGGACCACTAGGGACCCGATGTCCACCTGGCCATCTGTGATCATTCCAGAGAGAGGCAGAAAGGTGGTCTGCCTATGTAAACAAGGCAGATCACTGTTCTGAGAGAGGAGAAGTTAGAGATCTTGTGTTCCTGTTAAGCAGGAACACCGATCTCTGTCTTCCCCCAGTCAGAGCAACCCCCACACAGTTAGCAAGCATCCCCTAGGGACGCATTTAAGCCTTTGATCGCCCCTGATGTTAACCCCTTCCCTACCAGTGGCATTAGAACAGTAATGGTGCATATTTTTAGCACTGTAAAAAGACACTGGTCCCCAAAAAAGTGTCAAAAGTGTCAGTTAGGTATCTGATTTGTCTGTCCCAATAAAAATCACTGATCACCGCCATTACTAGTAAAAAAAAAAATAAAAATAAAAATGCATTGAAAATATCCCATAGTTTGTAGACGCGATAACTTTTGCGCAAACCCAAAAAATAGCCAATATAAAAGGACCCCCTGGTACTTTTGCTGGGTATTACAGACAAGATCACTGCTACTACGCATCAGAAATTGTTTGTATTTTATACTACTTAAAAGAGGTGGAGGACTTGAGTCACATGACTTGACTTAAGTCAGACTTAAGTCACCAGTTTGAGGACTTGAGACTTGCTTGACTAAAATGAATAAAAGACTCGACTTGACTTTGACTTGGCATTCATGACTTGAGACTTGACTTTGACTTGAGACATATGACTCTAAATGACTTTACTTTTTTAAGTTATTAAATATTTGCATTTTCTCAAGAAGTGTTAAAGCAAAATGAATGTGCCTGTTATGTTTCTGACACCACAGTCACTTAAAACACTGCATTGTGTTCTGATTTTTAGGACACTGACTGTTTAACAATGGAAATACTTTAACATGTTTTTACTGTGGTGTTGAAACATGACCGGGCGAAGGATTTTGAGCTGTTTGGGCACTCAAATATTTCTTTAATATGCCAAGAAAAAAGCACCAAGCAGTTTTGTTAATGTTGAAAATAAAACAAAACCTTTCCTGACCACTGACTTTTAACTGATTTAAAGGTGAAAATTGCACTATGTGGACTCTGTGAAACGCCATTGTGATATCACTACTTCCACTCCAATGGAATGTCTCTGCAACACGATAGATAAACAGACAGGATATATCTCCTCGATATACACTATCCTACACAATGATGAACTCAAATTGCCTTACATGATATGTTGGGAGAGGGACCTGGGGGAGGAACTTGATAGGGCTGAATGGAATACCTTGGCACAATTCAACTCAAAATCTTTGGTTAACACGTCACTAATAGAGGCCAACTACAAAGTGTTCTTGAGGTGGTACATGGTCCCGGTCAGATTGGCTGCAGCAGTCCGAGAGGCCTCCCCGCAATGCTTTAGGGGGTGTGGACAGCGGGGCACCGGCCTGCACATATAGTGGACCTGTCCTAAGGTCAGACGGTTCTGGATAAGAGTCTATAATTTTATATACTCTCTCACCCTCATTAACCTGGTCAAATCGCCCCTCCAGACGCTTCTCGGTAAACCAATCGAGAATACCTCAAAACATATGAAACGCCTGGTGACATTAATTTTTACCGCAGCCAAAATAGTTATAGCCCGCTCCTGAAGATGTCCAGTGGTGCCATTCGAGTTGCTTAAGGCCAAGCTGACCTGGATTATGATCAACGAGAGGATGGTGGCCATCCTCCAGGATAAACTACGCCTCTTCGAAAAGACTTGGGACCCCTGGGTGCGATACTTGGCGGGTTCCGGATAAAGAGGATCACCCCCCCTAATGGTGGGACTGGGTGGCCTGTGTGGGCTACCTGAGCCCTCCTTCTGTGGGCCTGGATACCAACTTTCTATCTCTTCCTCTTTCTTTTCTTCTACTACATCTCAACCTCTCCCTTGTTTCTCCTTCTTTTCTGTCTCTTTCATTCTCTACCACACTGTGACTTAGGTTGATGTGATTACCTAGGGCTGTTATTGCCTTTTGCTACCACCTGTTGTGGCTACTATAGAACTTACCTGGTCTGTGATTTAGCGCCATCTATTTCGGATGAGCAGCTTTTCTATATATATAAATGGTCTAGTGGGTTGGAGACAGGGTGTTCGCTTCCTCCCTCGAGGCGCAGTGTGTTCCCTTGGGGGCACTGGAGGGATAGGGGCGGGGCGGGGCCCGGTCCGGCTGGTCCGGCTCCAGCCCACGACAAGAGCAATTGACCAATTATCTTTGGGGTTTTTTTGTTCAGTTTGCCATATTCCTGCTTTCCTCTGTTGACCTTGTTACATATTGCTAATTGTATGCTACTTCCCATGGTGATTATTGCCTGTTTATACCATGAGTGTTTCTCTTTTTTCATAAAATCAATAAAAATATTGAAATCTAAAGGTGAAAATTGGGGTAGATCAGTATTTTGACTTGATTTGTGACTTGACCAAAATAAATGACTTGACTTGACTTGCTTGACTTCTAGCAGCGACTCGACTTGACTTGCTTGCTTTTCGCCACAGTAACTTGGGACTTGCTTGAGACTTGAAGGTTAAGACTTGAGACTTGCTTGTGACTTGCACATGTGTGACTTACTCCCATGTCTGCTACTTACTATGCCAGGAAAACAATACCTACTAAATGAAAACTGACAGATGCCCCTACAGTAGCAGCCTGGAGGTCAATGATTAATGCAGTGCTTCCTCTGTACCGGCTTACATATATGGGTCGTAACTGCCCTCAAAAGTTTGAGAAGATTTGGTCGACATGGGTTGCAGCTAGATAACTTACTTTTTGAACTCTTCAGCACCCTCCTTTTTGGTTCTTGAGACCCCCTCGTGCCTTCCTCTTCCTTCACCTCCCCCCACTACTTTCTTCTTTCACCCCAATGGGTGATAGGTATTGGTTTACTACTAAACATATTATGGAATGTGAAATATGTTTTATTTCATGTATCAGGGTTAATGTCTGGATATTCTCAAGTGGGACTCAATACTGTCTCTCTTACTGAAGATCCATGAAGGTGTCTAGGAAGGTTTTTAACTGTATAAGTATGTTTTGCTGCAATACAAGCTGTATTATTTATGTTATGTACATGTATAATGTTGCAAATCTTTTTTTAGTAAATTCTTTCTTTAAAAAAAAAAAAAATGCTAACACAAAAATACCTAAGTTTCAAATAGTTTACTAAAGATAATATGCAGTGAAACCTGCTTTAACTTAAAACATTCAGTTATACAGTAACACAGTGGGCTTGTTCTGTTTTTTTTTTTTATATTTTCCTGCAAATGATTTGATGCTTGAAGGGAACACAAGCTCATGTCACTTTAGTGGACTACATTTAACAATGGAGCATGTTGCAGTTTATTTATAGTATATAATGCGGTTTATGGAGATTTTGAATAATATGGTACTGTATATCATTGTGACAGACAAATGTATTCTATTGGCCCGGACAGTGCACTAACGAGGGTCAAAAAGCCTGCAAAAGCTGTATGCAAGTTGGAAGAAATTACTGTTCCTTTAGGTTGAATCCAGTGTTCCTGGTTTCATCGTCAGCTCTGGGGGCATGGGTGAATGATTTGCATCTTTCTGTCTACTGTCCCAAAAAGAGAAATACAATTTTTGTTTTAGGATTAGTGTTGGAAATAATTACATATAATACCCTCTGTTTTCAAAAGACCTACTGTATTTTATTGTTTTTTTTCTTTTTGTAAACTATTTAAACTATTACTGACTTGTTTGGTTGATCTGTATTGTAAAACCATTTAAATCTTCTTTTTGCTAATTTGGGAAAATCTCATGGAAATATCTGTATCATTACACATCTTCACTGAAGGAAGCCCACAGGTAAAAAAAAGCTCAATCATGCATGATATAATTTACATTTGTTTGATGAAGTCTTAGAGACCTCAGAACAATTAATTTGTGTTGTGGCTCATGTGACTTTAATGCTGGAGAAGTTTTCTGGTAGAATCCAAACTACATTTTGATGTTTGTCACTTTTTACTATTTTGATAAAAGTCAATTTGTGTTTAATCAAGTATTAAAATTAAACATGTTCCAGACAAAGAGAGCTGTAAAGACACAATATTTAATTAAAAAACACGTTGCTAAAAACAGAAAATACCTCAGAAAATACAGTAAAGTCTGTGCTGATACCATGCAAAAAAAAAAAAAAAATTCTACAAATATAATTATGAAACTTTAATATCATGCAATTTATCTAATACCTAAGATAACCCAACTTTACAGTGTTAATTGTTGCCCACCTATCATGGAACTCATTAACACTATGCTAAGATGGAAACATCTCCAGCTTTCTTGGAAAGGTAGAATCACTTCTGTTAAAATGTCCCTTCTTCCTAAATTACTCTACATTTATGAAACTCTACCAATTAAAGTCCATTTTTCAGACATGAAAAACTTCAACAAGCCATTTCTGACTTCTCCTGGGTTTATAGTAGACATAGGGTCTCTATACGGGTGTTGTTGGTATGCAAGTCTCAGGGTGGCCTAAATTTTCCAGATCTTACAAAGTATTATTTAGCTGCCCACCTTAGGCATTTTGCTTCCTGGTCTACGTCACATCCGTGCAATACATGGATGGAGATTGAACATCTTTGGATAGCCCCTGTTCATACTATCTCATTGTTGTGGCCTGGCTTGGTGTGTCCAAAATGCCCAGCTATTGACCTTTATGAGTCATACTAAGGGTATATGGTTTTACTGTAACACTAGATTTAATTTCTCTGCAAAGGCCTCCCAGTTGTCTTCATTCATAGGCAATTCCTCACTTCCTTTTAGCCTTGAGAGCCCCATGACCTGGCCTTGGCTGTCCAAGGGCCTATTATATTTTAGAGACATAATAAACATTTTTACTGGGAAATCATTATGTTTTGCTGAGATACAATTTAAAAGCATTCTGTGGCACCTAAAACACTATTTACCTATCTCCAAATCAAACACTATGCACAGTCGTTTCAGTTTCAATATATATATATATATATATATATATATATATTTAAGTATTTCAAAAGAAAGAATACAAAAGTTACAACAATGAATACGTATCTACCGCAATACAAAATACATACTGCATCGGTAAAATGTCCAAACATTTCTAAACATCAAAGAACATATAAAAAGGGTGTTCTTCCAAATAAGAATCTTCATAGTCAGTATAGATTGTACTGTCAGTGTGGGGTAATCCCAGAACTTGTTCAAAACTCTAAATAATGTATTTACAAGGCACATCTCAGGCTCATTGTACATTAAAGGGCAGAGCAACTACACGTTGCATTTCCAAGCTTAGGGTCAGCTCATAAACCTTAATGACTTAGGGATGAACCTGGTAATAATTGTATACATTCGTGGAAGGGGACCTATACCTCCAAGAACAGGAAGCCACATCCCTTGTCACCCAGAAACTAGTCTTCACTCTGAGGAAGTAGCAAGTTTTCTAGATTTATAGGCAATAGGCAAGAAGACCTAAGAGATATAAAAGTAAAGACTGAGAAGAGAGAAAGAGAAGAGGGGGGAAGTAGGGTATGACCCCACGCGCCGAATCCTGAATCTGCCTTAATTAGGTATGGATCAAGGATTTCCAGTCAGGTACTTGACTCATGGGTCCCAAACTTTCTCAAACATCCACATTTTAGCATTTAAGATCGCTGACCTGCTCTCATAATCATAATCCAGGAAAGTTTGTGCTTGAGCTGTTTGAATGGCAAGGCGGCCGATTTCCAATATTTTGCGATAGTAATTTTTGCTGTTATGAATAAAAAGGCTATGAGATATCTCTGGGGTCTCAAAGCTGTTTCAACCTTGCAGCCCAACGCAGCTTGTCTTGGGGATTTGACAAGATTTACTTGGGTGAGAGTGTAGATTAAGTTGTACACCCTAATCCAGTAATGCCTTACCTTAGGGGACTGCCACCAAATGGGGTACATCGTTCCTTCATGCCAGCATCCACAGAAACACAAGGGAGACGCTCTCAGTATATAGTTTTCCAACCTAGCTGGTACCATGTACAATCTCAGAAGCACTTTTTAATTCACTTTGATAATAGCGGTATTAATGAGAGACCTCGAGGCCTCTTGAACTATAGATTGCTATTCGTCAAGCTCTATGCACAGTCATTTACTGATAAACTCACTTTCTCCAAAATATCTCCATTTGAGAGAACAATTTTTGAGGATTCCACATGTTTACACCTTATTACAGACATATATAAACTCCTCACTACCACAGACACCACCCCATTGACCAAACACAGCTATATGATAATGTGGAAAGGAGCCCCAAGTCGGACTCCGGAGTTGGAGGAGTGGGAAGCTGTCTGGGTTAATGCCAACAAAATGTTCATATGAATGCTTTATAAGGAAAACCAATATAATATTTGGTTTTATATATACCGTGCCTTGCGAAAGTATTCTGCCCCCTTGAACTTTGTGAACTTTTGCCACATTTCAGGCTTCAAACATAAAGATATAAAACTGTAATTTTTTGTGAAGAATCAACAACAAGTGGGACACAATCATGAAGTGGAACGAAATTTATTGGATATTTCAAACTTTGTTAATCTTTGTTAAACTGAAAAATTGGGCGTGCAAAATTATTCAGCCCCTTTACTTTCAGTGCAGCAAACTCTCTCTCTCCAGACGTTCAGTGAGGATCTCTGAATGATCCAATGTTGACCTAAATGACTAATGATGATAAATAGAATCCACCAGTGTGTAATCAAGTCTCCGTATATATGCACCTGCACTGTGATAGTCTCAGAGGTCCGTTTAAAGCGCAGAGAGCATCATGAAGAACAAGGAACACACCAGGCAGGTCGGAGATACTGTTGTGGAGAAGTTTAAAGCTGGATTTGGATACAAAAAGATTTCCCAAGCTTTAAACATCCCAAGGAGCACTGTGCAAGCCATAATATTGAAATGGAAGGAGTATCCGACCACTGCAAATCTACAAAGACCTGGCCGTCCCTCTAAACTTTCAGCTCATACAAGGAGAAGACTGATCAGAGATGCAGCCAAGAGGCCCATGATCACTCTGGATGAACTGCAGAGATCTACAGCTGAGGTGGGAGACTCTGTCCATAGGAAAACAATCAGTCGTATACTGCACAAATATGGCCTTTATGGAAGAGTGGCAAGAAGAAAGTCATTTCTTAAAGATATCCATAAAAAGTGTCATTTAAAGTTTGCCACAAGCCACCTGGGAGACACACCAAACATGTGGAAGAAGGTGCTCTGGTCAGATGAAACCAAAATCGAACTTTTTGGCAACAATGCAAAACGTTATGTTTGGTGTAAAAGCAACACAGCTCATCACCCTGAACACACCATCCCCACTGTCAAACATGGAGGTGGCAGCATCATGGTTTGGGCCTGCTTTTCTTCAGCAGGGACAGGGAAGATGGTTAAAATTGATGGAAAGATGGATGGAGCCAAATACAGGACCATTCTGGAAGAAAACCCGATGGAGTCTGCAAAAGACCTGAGACTGGGACGGAGATTTGTCTTCCAACAAGACAATGATCCAAAACATAAAGCAAAATCTACAATGGAATGGTTCACAAATAAACATATCCAGGTGTTATAATGGCAAAGTCGAAGTCCAGACCTGAATCCAATCGAGAATCTGTGGAATGAACTGAAAACTGCTGTTCACAAACGCTCTCCATCCAACCTCACTGAGCTCAAGCTGTTTTGCAAGGAGGAAACTGATAGAGAAATACCCCAAGTGACTTACAGCTGTAATCGCAGCAAAAGGTGGCGCTACAAAGTATTAACTTAAGGGGGCTGAATAATTTTGCACGCCCAATTTTTCAGTTTTTTATTAGTTATAAAAGTTTTATATATCCAATAAATTTCGTTCCACTTCATGATTGTGCCCCACTTGTTGTTGATTCTTCACAAAAAATTACAGTTTTATATCTTTAAGTTTGAAGCCTGAAATGTGGCAAAAGGTAGAAAAGTTCAGTTTACTTTCGCAAAGCACTGTAAGTAATTTATACCTGAAATGTTACGTGCTATTAATTCAATATTACCTTCTATTTGTTTGCGATGCAACAAGTCTATGAAAACATTATACTACATTTATTGGGAATGCCCAGAATACGTTCCTTTTGGGAATCAACTGGTTCCCTTCTGGAATCTCTTTTTGGCTCTCCAATTCCTCTAGATCCAGTACATTATCTTTTAAGGCTTCCTCTACAGAACACGGTTAAGTCTACTGTCAAATTCATTAACCATATCCAAACTGCATGTAGATGTTTAATAGCTTAAAAATCAAAGTAGCAGTTACTGCCCTCTCAAACTTGTCTGCATAAATGTATTGATGATATACACAATATGGATAATTTGACAGCTCAACAACACAATCCCTAAACTTAATACAATTTTTATAAAAGTCCCTGGTATGTTCTAGAATTTTGGTAAGGCTTGTGAACTGTGTAGGTTGTTTCAGCCAACTTTGATCTCAGCATGTGCCACTGGGAACATATGAGGAAAATGCATGCTAGCTCTGTAATTTTTGCTCAATCCCTAAGTGAAACTAATATTTACCAGTAGTGGGGAATCTGTGGGGTTTATTTACTAAAGGCAAAGAGACTGTGGATTTTGCAAGTGCAGTTGCTTCTAAGCTTAGTAAATAAGTTGAAGCTTCAATTTACATAGAACACTCAATCACATGCAAAATTAAAAAAAACATCATATTTGCTGAATCATGAGTGGATTATGGAAGTCAGCAGACTTTCCCCTCATTTACTAAACTCTGGAGCAACTACACTTGAAAAGTACATAGTCTATTTGCCTTTAGTAAATCATCCCCCGGTATTTGTTTGTTCTTGTATGCATCTTGCTTACATGGACTATGTATTATGCTGCTACTCATATCAATTTGCTTATAGCCTTGCATGGTACCTGTTTTTTTGCTATTATTTTCTCTGCTTAGCCCTCCTTATAAATGCTGGTGTGTTGTAGGTGGGTCAGTCTGGGGGGATGATAATGTTGTCACATTGTTTTAGCTACACAATAAGATTTTTCTGGTCAGGGTTTACATTTAAGTAATTATATTTCATGTGTTTTAATGAAGTATATTTTGGACACCCATCCCTTATACCTTTTCTTGTCTCTTTCATTTTAATGAGAGTGCTCTCCCCTCCTGTTTTTTCCCTGATCCTGCACACAGCAGTTTGAGCTGGCATATTGCCTTGTAAAGGGTTTTGCTTTCTAAAAAACAATTAATTTGCTTGTGAAATCCCCTAATAATAAATACACGTATAATATCCCTGTAAATGTTTAAATTAGGTGTGCCAATAGTCTTTATGTAGGGTATTTGGATAATAATTTTTGGGCATGACTTGTACAAAATATGCTTGGTTTTACCATTATCAGCCACAGTTTCCACTTCTATGTGTCTCCTATTAAACCAGCTTTTTTGTTTAACTGGAACCTTACTTCCTCACTTCTAGACTAAGTCCAACCAACTGTCCTTGAAATAGCCCTACTAGCCACCAAGGCCCTCTATTGGACCTAAAGATTCCAGATAGTAGGGCTTAGTTAAGAAGTCAGATGTAAGGCCCCAGTTACAAAGCAAAACTAGCTTGAGAAACGTAAAGCTCTACATTTCTGGCTAATAGGGGTAATAGCAGGTATTTTGTTGAATCTACTCTTAGGACTTTTACCTCTAAAAGTTAAAAATTAGCTGACAGGTTCACCTTAAATTTCAGCTTTGGAAACCAGAATAAAGTATTTATGTCCTACAATGTTATATGGGATATATCAACCAATACATTCAAGATAATTTAATTAGGAAAGATTTGAAATGAAGCAAACAAGATGTGCTTTAACTGAAGACTTTCAACTTTAATTTGAGGGTATTACATCCAAATGAGGTGAAAGGTGTAGGAATTACAACAGTTTGTATATGTGCCTCCCACTTTTTAAGGGACCAAAGGTAATGGGACAATTGGCTACTCAGCTGTTCCATGGTGAGGTGTGTGTTATTCCCTCATTATCCCATTTACAAGGAGCAGATAAAAGGTCCAGAGTTCATTTCAAGTGTGCTATTTGCATTTGGAATCTGTTGCTGTCAACTTTCAATATGAGATCCACAGAGCTGTCACTATCAGGGAAGCAAGCCATCATTAGGCTGAAAAAAAACAAAACAAACCCATCAGAGAGATAGCAAAAACATTAGGTGTGGCCAAATTAACTGTTTGGAACATCCTTAAAAAGAAAGAACGCACCGGTGAGCTCAGCAACACCAAAAGACCCGGAAGACCATGGAAATCAACTGTGGTGGATGACCGAAGAATTCTTTCCCTGGTGAAGAAACGCCCTTCACAACAGTTTGCCAGATCAAGAACACTCTCCAGGAGGTAGGTGTATGTGTGCCAAAGTCAACAATCAAGAGAAGACTTCACGAGAGTGAATACAGAGGGTTCACCACAAGATGTAAACCATTGGTGAGCCTCAAAAAGTTTGCCAAACAACATCTAAAAAAGCCTTCACAGTTCTGGAACAACATCATATGGACAGATGAGACCAAGATCAACTTGTACCAGAGTGATGGGAAGAGAAGAGTATGGAAAAGGAAAGGAACTGTTCATGATCCAAAGCATACCACCTCATCAGTGAAGCATGGTGGTGGCAGTGTCATGGCATGGGCATGTATGGCTGCGAATGGAACTGGTTCTCTTGTATTTATTGATCATGTGACTGCTGACAAAAGCAGCAGGATGAATTCTGAAGTGTTTCGGGCAATATTATCTGCTCATATTCAACTAAATGCTTCAGAACTCATTGGGCGGTGCTTCACAGTGCAGATGGACAATGACCCGAAGCATACTGCGAAAGCAACCAAAGAGTTTTTTAAGGGAAAGAAGTGGAATGTTATGCAATGACCAAGTCAATCACCTGACCTGAATCCGATTGAGCATGCATTTCACTTGCTGAAGACAAAACTGAAGGGAAAATGTCCCAAGAAAATGTCCCAGTAGAGGCCTGGAAGAGCATCACCAGGAATGAAACCTAGCGTCTGGTGTCTATGTCTATGCATTCCAGACTTCAGGCTGTAATTGACTGCAAAGGATTTGCAACCTAGTATTAAAAAGTGAAAGTTTGATTTATGATTGTTAATCTGTCCCATTACTTTTGGTCCCTTAAAAAGTGGGAGGCACATATACAAACTATTGTAATTCCTACACTGTTAACCTGATTTGGATGTAAATACCCTCAAATTAAAGCTGAAAGTCTACAGTTAACCACTTAAGCCCCGGAAGATTTTACCCCCTTCCTGACCAGGGGGTATTTTGCGATTCGGCACTGCGTGACTTTAACGGACAATTGCACGGTCGTGCGACGCTGTACCTAAACAAATTTGACGTCCTTTTTTTCCCACAAATAGAGCTTTCTTTTGTTGGTATTTGATCACCTGTGCGATTTTTTGATCATGCGCTATAATCAAAAAAAGAGTGACAATTTTGCAAAAATAACAATATTTTTCACATTTTTTTTATGAAATTCCCCCCAAAAAAATGTAAAAATCAAATTTTTTTAAATTTTTGGCCAGTTTGTTTTCTGCTACCTATGTTTGGTAAAAAAAAATCACAATAAGCATATTTTGATTGGTTTGCGCAAAAGTTATTGTGTTTACTAACTAAGGGAAAGATTTTTGTCATTTTTGTTGTTTTTTTTTTTTTAACGAGTAATGGCGGCGATCTGCGATTTTTTTTTTTTTTGCGGGACTGCGACATTGCGGCGGACAGATCGGACCATTGACTGACATTTTTGACACTTTTGGGGTTACCAGTGACATTACTACAGTAATCAGTGCTATAAATATGCACTGTTACTGTAAAAATGACACTGGCAGGGAAGGGGTTAACTTTATTGGGGAAGGAGGGGTTAAGTATGTCCCTAGGGGCGTGTTTCTAACTGTGATTGGACATGACTACTGGTGTAAGAACAGAGATCAACGGTCCTACATAGTAGAACCGGGTGATCTCCATTTTTACACAGGGGAGAATGACAGGCGGCTTTGTTTACATTAGCCGCCTGCCTTTCTCCCTTCACGGCGAATGATCGCGAGTGACCGGCGCACATCAGGTCTGCCGGTCACACGCACTGACTTGTTAGGGAACGAGCTGGGGCGGGCTATTGGCTCACAAGCTAGTGACAGGCTAGTGACGTACCAGTACGTCACTTTGCCTGGCCGGGGCTGACCGCCGCAGTATATGTACTTGCGGCGGTTGGCAACCGGTTAAAGCACATCTTGTTTGTTTCATTTCAAATCCATTGTGGTGGTGTATAGAGCCAAAAAGTTTGGTATTTATGGACCTGACTGCATGTGTTCTTTGTCAGCTTGGCTCGCAGCAGTATGTAACAATGTAAGTCCTTTCTTTAACTGAAAGGCTTTTACACCACACAGTGCATATTGAATTAGCTCAGCATACACTGCTAACTGTTGTACCAACAAATGTATGCTCTCATCAGTAAAAAGCAGTGGGGATTCAGATAAAATCTTCCAATCGCATACTTGGTATTTCCCCAGGAAGGAGGTACTTATTGAGGTAATTTACTCTATATACTAGATACTGATGAATGATTACACTACACTTGGCCATATTGAAGTGGTAGGTAAAGTATATATGAATAGGAATCAGTAGCTCAACAAAGTTGATAGTAATATGATGAGAGATTGATTTGGTGCTTAGGCGTGTATATAAATGAGCACTGATTACCAGGCTCTTAAAAATACAGCTATGTAGTTTTATACGTATAGAATGACACCTACATCAAACTAGCAAAATTTTGGTTGGATGGGTGGTACATGGAGAAATCAAGAAAATTGCAACTACTAAAGAATTAAACATTACTGCAAAGTTTTACCTTAAATATCTCTACTGAATCTATGGTAAAATCTACTCATAGATCAAAGTCTGAATCAAGAATAGTAAGGAGTCCTAAGCTAATATATCTTAAATACATAAAAAGGCTCTTCAGGGTGTTGAGTTCATCGTTAGCGTTTAAAAAGACTCCTGCTGTGCTACAAAAGATAAGGTGCTGGGAGCAAAAGGGGAATTAATGAGAAGACTTTGTGTAGAGGGTGCTTGCACATAAGTCAGAGCTCATTATGGATTAGAATGGAAAAAAAAAATAGAAACTAAAGAGGTGATAATTCTAGGTGATGGTGAAAAGGTTTAGGATTTATTTATTCTATTTTACAATTGTTTTGCTAGTCTTCTCCTTTTAGCTGAATTCCATTATCGACTTTTTTGTTATTCTGGTATCTTCCTTCCTGCTTCACATTATCACTGTTATATATTGAAATCTGCCACCTCATTTGGATTTATTAATTGGATTCTTTGACCTACTACTTATTGTTTGTCTGCTGCATGATATCTCCTCGACTTCTTTCAGCAGAAGCTCCTTTTCACAAGCAAGGTTATCCTCCCTTTATGAACTTTATGTTCGAGCACCTCCACATCAAGTACTTGTAACTTGAAATCTGGAAATATTTCATTCTAGAGATTGAAATGTGATTCTGCAAGGTGTTTTAAAATAAACTCTCTCTTGACTTTCATATCCTAGAAAGCTGTTAAATAAAGGCATGTGTAAGCATGCCATTTTAATGTAATAGATTATTCATGCATTACTGAGCATTTTTACAGTACTTGGGAAATCATTGGGTGTTTCACATGCAGGCACATACCCCATTTTGTGTTTAAAATTGTTCTTTGAATTCACGGCCCCTATTTTTATTTTTTTTTAAGCACATCTTACTGTTTTTTTTGGATCAGTGTACAGGTATTTAAATATATTATATACACAGCACATATATGTAGAACCTTACAGTATATGCAGCTCTTTTTAGCAGTCTTTGAAGCTCACAGTCTATGAAGCTTTTGGAAGCAATGTAATGTCCACATCATAATCATGTAGAAACTAACACTAAGACTTTCTTGTGGAGTAATCAATCAAAATATATTAAAAGTCAAAACATGTTCTTGGATAGTGTTGAGGGGTTACAACCCTGTAAAATTGTTTTTGTGGTCCGCATCCCTGCGAGGGAGATTCATCCAATGCATTTGCCACTGGGACTGAATTCTGTAAAATGTAAAATTTTGAGTTGTCCCCAAAACAAGAATTGAGGTGATTTTTTGTTCTGTTAACTACTAACTAAGAGGAGATTTCCAATTGTTTTGAAGATATTTCCCCTAACTGCAAGTTCTGTACAGGAAGTAAAGGTAAATTAAATCTCCTCAATGGGAAACAGATGGAAAAACTGTAACCATTAATTGCTTTATGCAAAATGAAAAAAATAAATTAATTTGGCTTTATATAGTATACATTTTAACCTGAGAATATGTTTTTGAAGTTTTTTTTAAATCCATGATGAAGCAAGACTTTGAATTAAGGTGAATATTTTTGTGTGCTAGTCCGTCATCAGTGTGTGTATGCTGGAGGGTGTCAGCCCTTTGTCATCCCTTATCAATGTTTAAAGTTGAGAATAAACAAATCTGCAGGCAATATCTCTATATGTCTATATACATCAGTCCAAAGAACCTATATCCATATACAAGAGCTATTTGGTTTAAGAGGGAATTGACTAGTCCGTATGAAATAAGCCCAGGCTTGACATTCTAGAACACCTTTAGACCCCTAAAGACACATATCAGGTTACATCAGTCTAAAAAAGATAGTTGACAATATAAGTTTATTACAGTAATTCAATTTTACTCTAAACAGCTGGCTTTAAATTATTCATACATTTATTCACCTTGTTAGGAGCATTGTCATGATATACAAATAGAAAAAAAAATCATCTTTAAAATGTTTTTTTGTTTAGATCTGAGTAGTCCGAAACATTCCCCATGATGATATAAAGCCGCAAATGAAAGTATATTGTAAACTATTCCTTTGTTGGCAACCTGAGGAAACCAAAAACTTGCATCCTTAATCCAGTATTTGTCAGCAAGGTTCACTTGGAGAATGTTTTCTTTGAGCTTTTTGCACATGAACATTTCTTCTCTCATTTTTCAGAATCAGAGGATCCTGACTGGCAATGGGTTGTGAAATCTTTGATATATTTTTAAATATTGTACATTCTACAAGCTAAAATAAAATTGTAACTCAAACATGATTTATTATGTTCCCTTGGTATTACATTTTATAAAGTGACCTTACTGTGGGTTATACATGCTTACCATGGCCTTTTGGGTATTTTTTTTTTTCTTGCAGGTGATGCACACCATGTGTACTTTGACATGGAGGATGACATTTAATTTGATTTTTTTTAACACAGTAAATCCTCAGAAATGGTACCTTTCATTATGTTGGAACACTCAAAGCAGGACAAGCAAGGGTAAGAACCACTTTCTATAGGTCATTGTAAAATAATCAGCTACCCTAAGCGCTGGAACTCAAGTGGTCTGATTGTGGCAAACAGCTTGGATAGGTTATAGCAACAATTCTTCATTACATCAGTTTGCTACAGCCTATTATATATTGAATAAAAGTGAAAGATTTAATAACGTCGAGAAGCATAAAGAATTATTTTATTACCTATTTGCAAGGTGGTTGTATTTTCACAATATATAGGATTTTAGCTCAGCATATAACCTCTAATTAGTAATTTATTACACATTTCCTTCTGGTATTATTGCGGTAAGAATGGAATGCAAACCGTGCTGTTTACCTTGGCTAACTGACTCCTGATAATAGGCGGAAAATTCCTCAAGTATAACAGTTCTTATACAGCAGTAGCTGTGTGCTGGTTTCACAGATAATTCATTCCTAATACTGAGAGTGAGCACTCTTCAACAAAGTCTAAGTAAAGGCACATTTTGCCTTTGCCAAGATTGCTAATATTATTACTCATACTGGCAATGCTAATCAAAACTGCTAGCACCCACTGAAAATTCTGAAGTAGTGTCACCTAGCTGTTTAAGCATTTACAAACAGCAGGGGAACTGCCATGCCCATTGTTGTCACTACCTCAGATCCTGCATCCTTATCTGAAACTCCCTGTGCTCAGATGTTAAAATCTTGATTGTTTGAAAGACAAGCTCTGTCTAGTGAATCAAAAGTGCATGTAAACACTAACAATGAACTTCTCTTATTTGCTTCCTTTAGATCTGCTAAATATGTCAATGAAAGGATAGTATTATCTGTGTAATAAGTACAAAAAATATTTGTTGATTTTGCCAGAAAACTTGTCAGTTGATAACTGTCATGTACCTGGTCCTGAAGCCGAAATGCTGAGAGGGCCCTACTTGGGGCTAGGTACTCGGTGTCCCTGAAAGTGGAAACAGGGAACACGAAGCCCAGGGAAGCAGGGATTGCTGGCTGTGCCACGGATGAGAGATGCAGGTGTGGAGATCTCTCCGTAGGTGGAAACCAGATGAGGTGAGCAGTAGGACCCAGTGGAGCTGATGATGGTGCAAACTGCACACAGCAGAAAAAAGGTTGTAGTCTAAGGTGCAGTAAGCTGGATACAGGAAAAAGGTATTGCAGGCTGGAGCAACAGGTAGGCACCAGGGTGAATCACAGCAGACAGGGTGAAGCAGGAAACGTAGTCAGAGATGGTTGGCGAGGTCGGTAAGCCAGTAGCCAGCAGACAGAAGAGCAGGGACGTGGTCAGGCAAGCCGAAGTCATATACACGACAAGAGACAAGAGCAGATCAGTGGGCTATCCGAGGTTAGAGCTAGGGAGAGATAGGAGGTATCCTAAGGCAGGCCGGGTCGGCAACAGATGATCAGAAGCAGAAGCATACACACACAGGGACAGGAAGCAGGAAGCTGAAAACCAGTCAACAATGTCCATGTGCTGCAGTCACTCATTTAAAGGCCAGAGGGTGCCAGGATCTGACAAGGATTGCCTGAACCAGCACACACACATCTTTGCCGTGGTGATCGTGCGTTCACAATATGTGTGCATGCATTTTTGCGAGTGCGGCCATATTGGAAATTGGCCACCAAGCCAGGCCCACGGGCAACTCTCCTCTGGCTAGTCTCCTGACAATAACTTTTTGTGTTCTCTGTCTGTATTATAGGACACCAGGGTTAGGTCCTGGATTGGAGACACATGTCCCCAAAATTTTAGTTGAGGTCCCTTTTAAGGGGGACAATAAAAATACATTTGCACATGAAAACCCATTTTTCTTTATTTTCAGCTTGTTAAAGGGATACCACTTGGAGAAATATGCATGTTTAGCATCTTTTATTTAGTGCCCTGTACCTGATATCCTTGCTCCAATTCCTTCCTGCTACCCTGCTTACTGCCTTCCTGATTATGACCTGCTTGCCTTTGATTATTTACTATGACTACCTTCTGCCAACCATAACCTTTGGCCTGTTACCATCCTTTCATTTGCCTAACAACATTGTGGTTTGCCTTTGGTTCACATTTTCTCTAGTGGTCTAAGCCTGGGGTTTGCTTCCTTGGGTACATCACCATGAGGGGTGCCTTGTTAAAGACTGGACTTTCTCACAACACTAAATAATCCAGGATCATTCAAGAAAGGACACAGATTCATCTACAAGCCTTTTATTTGGGAAAAAAAAAACACTTAAGCTCAATCAAATTCTTACCCTTTTTTCTCTTTATATTCCTGTGGTAATATATGTTATGAATTTTAGTATTTTTTGCCTTAAATTACCTTTTTATCTTAATGAAAATTAGCTTCCTGCTCTCCCAGTCTATGCTTTATGCTGACATAGCTGAGGAATGGCAACACAACACACCACAAGTGTCCTCACACATTTGTACTATAGAAAAAAAAGTTGTGTCGGATTAGTTTAATAAGAGTGCACTACACAATTTGGTTGAATGTTCGTGCCTATGGAACTGCACAGTCACATTTAAACACACTGTGCAACTGCTATAATTGAAAAATTAGGATTTTCAGTACAATGTCTAAATCTCTAAATTTATTGAATCATTCCTGACTGGATAGCATATGAAATTGCGCCACTCGGGGCACACAGTGTTACAATTGGTGATGAGCTGTGCCCCTCGGACACAGCACATCAGCGATGAGGTTAAAGAGCCGATGAAGTAGGATCTTTACCATGTGATGAGCTGTGTCCAATCACAGCTGATCACTTGTAAACAAATGCTGGTTATCTGCATTCCCTTTCCTCAGCGCTGTCAGTGGTTGAGGAAAGGAAAGCAGATAACCGGCTTTCCATTTACAGGGGACATTTACACTGATAATCAGGGCACTGATCATCAGTGCCCTGATGATCAATACAGCCCCATTAGTGCAGCATATCAGTATCCATCAGTGCAGCATATCAGTGCCGCTGATAAGTGTCCATCAGTGCTGCCTTATCAGTGCAGCATCTTCAGTGCCCATCAATGCAACTTATCATTGCCTATCAGAGCCTCTTCATCAGTGCCCATCAGTGCTATCTCATCAATGCCCATCAATGCGGCCTCATCAGCACAACCTCATCAGTGCCAATCAGTGCCCATCAATTCAGCCTCTTTAATGCCCGTCAAAGCAGCCTATCAGTGCCAATAAGTTCAGCCTATCAGTGCCCATCAGTGCTGCCTCATTTGTGCACATCAGTGAAGAAGAAAAATTACTTATTTGCAAAATTGTAAAACAGAAACAAGGAAAAATTATTTTTTTTACAAAATGTTTGGTCTTTTTTCATTTGTTTACCAAACAATAAAAAACCCAGTGGTGATTAAATACCACCAAAAGAAATCCCTGTCTGTCTCAAAACAATGATAAAAATGTCAAATGGGTACAGTGTTGCATGACCATGCAATTGTAATATAAAGTGCAACAGCACTGAAAGCTTGGCCTGGGCAGGAAGGGGTGAAGGTGTCCTGTATTGAAGTGGTTAACATATTTATAAAGGTTTTGGAATTAAAGATGTAAATGTTTTTATGAAAAGGAGCATATTAATTTCATTGGTTGCCTTTAAAATCCCAATCGAAGATTCAGTAATTACCTGTAGAGTTTGCAGATCAAGCTGGATTTGTGTAGCTGCCAGATGAGTAGAACTGGAAGCTGAAGATCACAAGGTGAAATCCAGACAAAGAAGAGGGCACTGGATCAGGGGGTAAGACAGAGTCCAGGAAACAAGCAGAGGTCAGTAACATTTGGGTAGCGTAGTATCAAATCAGAAGACAAAGACAAAGTCCAGAAAACAAGCCAAGGTCAGTACCTGCCAAGCAGACAGGATAAAAAGAAGAAGGCAATATCAGTATCCAGAAGGCAAGCTGGGTCATATATGGTGAAGCAGAATCAGCAGGTCAGGACAGAAGTTTATATAGGCCACTGGGAGCTAGAACCAGTGTTGAGCATGCATGCTAACTTTTGTGAGAGCGCACTAATTTTTGCTTATGTGTTCGCTAACGCACGCCCAGCATTTTGCACAGAAGTCTGAGCAGCGTAATCTGGCCTTTCTTTCAGGTCTTTATGTTAGTGCAGAGTGAAACATCAGACAGCGTGTTGTAATGTTTAATGATATATTTACATCACTGGATAATGTGGTTGGCAATTGATTTACCTCTGAGACATTATTGACATTTTTTTGGGCAACAAAAAGCTTTTTAACAGTGTGGATTTTTTTGCTTGCCTTTTACTATTTGTGGCAATGGGTAAGGAGTACTGTGCTTAATCCCCTGAGAAGTTGAATATCTGTGGGCCCCCTTATTAAAAGGAGTGTTTCAGATTTCAAAAGTCCCCCCCAACAATCCCCGTTCTAGTTGGAAGAGTCTCTTGTCCCTCAACAATGGGAAAAGCTGCCTTACAATGGCAGGCTTTCCCTTGCAAGATATCCCCCTAATGTTGAAAGAAATGTGGCTTGGTATGGTACATGAAGGAGGGGCTGCACGCTGACTGCCCTCCCTTTCCTGGACAACCAGGCTACATGGCTGGATTGGAGTATGGTTATTTAGCCATTGCACACATTGCACTTTTAGTGCAATGCAATTTTATCCTCCTGGGTTTGTTCTTTTACTAATAGCTTTTTCAGTTGGTCACCTTTAATGCAAGCGCACCTTAACTAATTTTTACCCACCTCAATACCAGCATGTTTTTTCATTCCCAAAAAGTGTGGGAGAAAATTAGACCTTTTGTGGTGTCTACGTTCTAAAAAAAAAAAAGACTTTTTGGGTTGTTCATACTGTCCTGTAAACTGTGTTTGTTGTGTTTATACTAGAAAGCAAGGTAAACATTTTTTTCAAGCATTTTAGGCATTTTTCCTTTATATAGTAAAAAAATATAACAATCTGGTGGTTATTAAATACCACCGAAAGAAATCTCTATGACTCAAAAATGATATAAAGTTTATTTGGGTACAGTGTTACATGTGCAAATAGTTGTCAGTCAAACTGTCACAGCACTTAAAACTGGCCTGAATAGGAAAGGGGTGTAATGTACCCATCCTGAAGTTTTTAAAGTGGTTGTAAACGTTTCTTTAAAATAAAAAAAATAACAAAAAATGCCTATTCTTACCTGCTCTGTGCAATGGTTTTGCACAGAGCAGCCCTGATTCTCTTCTTCTGGGGTCCCCTGCTGGCGCTCCAGGCCCCTCCTCTTCATCCAATGCCCCCACGGAAAGCTGCTTTCCATGACGGCATGTGTGTGGGCTCGCTCCCGAGTCCTGTGCTGCATTCTTTGACACAGACAGCGGGACTCGGCCCCACCCCCCACTCCCATGTCACAGCTTTTGATTGACAGCAAAATGCCTCCTGCTGCTGTCAATCTGTCCAATGAGGAGAGCGATAGCGGCTGAAGCCGCTGCGCTCTTGCACACCGCTGGATCGGATCAGGCTCAGGTAAGAAAAGGGGGGGGGGGTCCCTGGTGGAGCTGCAGCACAGAAGTTTTTTCACCTTAAACCATAGAATGCATTAAGGTGAAAAACCTTAAGGCTTTACAATCACTTTAAATGGACTATTAGATTCACTTGGAAAAGGGTCCTTTTATTTGATATACTGTATTCCTCACTGTACCTATGTAAAGAAAAGTAAAATTGTAAGTTGAAGAAATAATATTAGATTTATTTTACGTTGCATTAGTATGATGTCTGTTTACTAAATGATATACTGGCTACCTAGGTTATAGAGGTGTTTTCATATTTTTGCTGGTGTTGTCTTTCGTGTTGATCCTTTGGCACAAGGTATGGTATACTTTAGGTGTTAAAAAAAAAAAAAAGATTTAGAACTTCATTACTTTTAGAAATAAAATATTTTTTTATTTTCATACATTTATATTGGATCAGTATTCCTACCTTATTACCACTAGAGATGGCCTTGCGGTTCGCCTAGCGGTCGGTTCGCGGCAAATTTTGATTGTTCGCTGCCCGCCAAATTTTCGGACACATGGCGTTGTTCGTGGCGGTAAAATTTGTTTACATTGGGGAGAACTTTGACCCGTGACACAGCCGTCAGGTGGAACGGGACAGCCAATTGAAACATTCCAGCACATGGACAGTCCCCCTACCCTATAAATAGACCCGATCTGGCGGCCATTTCACATTACGCTTTCTGCCAGTGTAGGGAGAGGTCTGCTGTGCTCATTAGGGAGAGTTTGCTAGACACATATAGCGCTGTGAAGATCCACAAAAGTCCTTTTGAGGGCTGGTATTTCGGTATAGGTCTAGTATCTTTTGAGCTTAGGGAGAGGTATCCAGTGGTTGCTGTAGGGGCAGTTAGAGATCGGCTGCAGTCACACAGTAATCGCTCTGTCAATGTCCACAAAAGTCATTTAAAATGCTCCAATGTCATTTTAGGGTCTATTACAGTCTCTTTACTATAGGGAGAGGTATCCAGTGGTTGCTGTAGGGGCAGTTAGAGATCGGCTGCAGTGACACAGAAATCGCTTTGTCAATGTCCACAAAAGTCACTTAAAATGCTCCAATGTCGTTTTAGGGTCTATTACAGTCTCTTTACTATAGGGGCAGGTATCCAGTGGTTGCTTTAGGGGCAGTTAGAGATCGGCTGCAGTCTTACACAAATTGCTCTGTTATTGTCCACAAAAGTCATGTAAAGGGCTGCAAATTTTTTGGTATTGCTGTGCAGTGCACTAAAAAGGGGGTGGGGGAGGGGGGTAATCCACAGTATAATATACTTTGTAGAAAGCATAATATAGTGGATTAGTACTATTATTGTGCACTGTGCAGCATTGTGACAGGTGTGGTGTTGAGACTGAGCGTTTCTGCAGCAACACCACATCCACCCACAACAATTCCTGGTCCTTGTCTTCGCTAAATACAGCGGCATAAAAGGCATTTCATGTCCATTGAATGGCTAATTTTTGCAACCTATACAGGCCGACCTTACTGTTCTGTGTACTGTGAATGCCTACTGTACCTCTAGCCATCATATACTACGTTCTTTGCTGTCAGTTCAACCCATGTGAGCTCATTTTTGCGGCCTATAGAGGCCGCCACCCCACTTGTGTATACTGTGAATGCCTACTGTACCTCTAGCCATCATATACTATGTTGTTTGCTGTCAGTTCAACCCATGTGAGCTCATTTTTGCGGCCTATAGAGGCCGCCACCTACTTATGTATGCTGTGAACGCCTACTGTACCTCTAGCCATCATATACTACGTTCTTTGCTGTCAGTTCAACCCATGTGAGCTCATTTTTGTGGCCTATACAGCCCGCCACCAACTTGTGTATACTGTGAACGCCTACTGTACCTCTAGCCATCATATACTACATTCTTTGCTGTCAGTTCAACCCATGTGAGCTAATTTTTGCGGCCTATACAGCCCGCCACCAACTTGTGTATACTGTGAACGCCTACTGTACCTCTAGCCATCATATACTACGTTCTTTGCTGTCAGTTCAACCCATGTGAGCTCATTTTTGCGGCCTATACAGCCCGCCACCAACTTGTGTATACTGTGAACGCCTACTGTACCTCTAGCCATCATATACTACGTTCTTTGCTGTCAGTTCAACCCATGTGAGCTAATTTTTGCGGCCTATACAGGCCGACACTTACTTCTGTATACTGTGTGAATGCCTAATGTACCTTCAGCCACAGAATACTACGTACTTAGCCATCAGGTAAACCCATGTGGGCTAATTTTTGGGGCCTATACAGGCCAACACTTACTTCTGTTACCTGTGAATGCCTAATGTACCTTCAGCCACAGAATACTACATTCTTAGCTGTCAGGTAAACACATGTGGGCTAATTTTTGGGGCCTGAAATGGCCGACACTTACTTCTTTATCCTGTGAATGCCTAATTTTTCAGACTGGAAATGAAAAACAATGGGTCTGTAAAGGTTCCGCCAAATTGTGGAATGGATGCTGTTGCCTTATGAGTTTAGGCATAATCTCCCTTACCGTGTTGTGATGATGAGGGGTTATGTATAAATCTCCTATAATAATTGTAAATAGATGGATGTAAATATTTATTTTTCAAGATATTGAGTATTGATTTCAAAAGGAATACGTATGTTTGAAATGCATGCCTGGGCTACCTGGGAGGGGTCTGCTATTTACACTGATAAACAAACTGTAGTACAGCCCCGTAATTATGTTCCTTTTCCCCAGACATTACGGGGCCAGAAAATAATTGATAATCTTCCATGTCAGATAGATAATATTTCCTATAATAAAAATGGCTCCTAAAGTGCAAATAATAGTGCATGTGCAAAAAAAGGTAATGTGCAAAACCATACAATACCCCCCTAAATGGGTTGTGTATAGTGCATCAAAGGTAGATATAAATGAATATTGCCAATCAGAATGCAATCAGTGCAGTATAACTCATCGAATAGATATCAAAATTAAAATTAAAAAATTAAAAAGAGAGTCCAAATGAGTCCCAAAAAAGTGCTGCCGTGCCAAGAGAAAAGTGCAGAGACGTCTGTGATAACGCCCCAAGAGGAGGCGAAACGCGTAGACGCAATTTTCGGTCTACGTCTGAGCGGTACATCACTTCCGGTGCGGGGGAATGCACGCCGTAACCATGGAGCTTCTCCCGAGCACACGCCGCAACCAGGAAGGGCCGCAAGATATTTATA
Source organism: Pelophylax lessonae (assembly GCF_965119305.1). Classification (NCBI taxonomy): domain Eukaryota; kingdom Metazoa; phylum Chordata; class Amphibia; order Anura; family Ranidae; genus Pelophylax; species Pelophylax lessonae. The sequence continues at coordinate 378,873,801 of NC_138770.1, forward strand.
CTATATGCCTGCTGTTACGCTGCTAAATGTGAGTTTTTAATTTTGATATGAGCAATAAAGCATTTTAATCGGATTTACACTATTGTGAGCATCCTCTCTCCATACATATGCATCGGGGCATTGAGAGCCACTGAAGGTACAGACACCTTGATCTGAAGGATTGCTGCAAAGGGTTCCTTACTGGGACACAAGCTCTGTTGACCCTTTTTAGCTATACGGCTTAGGGGTCATCTTTGTCCGGTAAGTGGATACCCAAAGGGGGAGGATCGGCACCATTCACTGCACTGGAATGAAAGCATGATTTTGCACTTTTCTCTTGGCACTGCAGCACTTTTTTGGGACTCATTTGGACTCTCTTTTTAACTTTAATTTTGATATCTATTCAATGAGTTATACTGCACTGATTGCATTCTGATTGGCAATATTCATTTAAATCTACCTTTGATGCACTATACCCAACCCATTTAGGGGGGTATTGTATGGTTTTGCACATTAACTTTTTTTGCACATGCACTATTATTTGCACTAGTATTTGCACTTTAGGAGCCATTTTTATTATAGGAAATATTATCTATCTATTTATTTACGTTCAATACCTATCTGCGCTGTGTTTTTGGTTTTGTATTTGGGAAATTTGGTTATTACCACAATTTGTGAACAGCTGCATTTTGGTTTAGCATTATTTTGTATACCCATAGCGCGGTACACTTGCACTTTTACAATCTTCCATGACAAATCATTCCTTTATCTCGCCCTCTACTTCAAAGACTGTCCCTTTTAGATATGTATTGAAGTTGGTTGGCTGTCCAAGGATGGACAATTTGGCCCAGGAGACGACCTAGCATGATTAATCCCCCCCCAGAGAGGAGGGCTATCGAGAGGCTGAGTTATGCTAAATATAGGGTATGGGGCAATTTGCCCAATCCTGAATAATATATGCCCAAAGGGAGGAGAAGGGTAAGATTGCTACACCAATCAGAATGGTTCTGAGCAAGGAGAGATGGGTCTATATTAATATAGGTGAGGAGAGAGATCACTCTCTGGCAAGCAGACTAGGATGAAGATACTGGGGATGGTAAATATAGACTATACCTCTCACACTTAGAATGTATACATGCTTTTTCTCTTTAGTGTTTGAATACACACTGCAGGCACCATGCCTGAAGTGAAAAGGTAACTTAACTCCATGCTCAATATGTACATGGTATTTTAAATAGGGCTATTGTGAGTAATTTGTAAATAACATTGAAAGCCAAGGGATCTGTACTAACAATGTGTTGTAAATACTGTTTAGTGTGTAATTTGTGTATATATATATATATATATATATATATATATATATATGTAACCCATTCAATAAATGTGCATTGCTGATTGAACTACCTCTTTTGTGTAAAGATCTCTCTGGATCTAGATGTGTATAGGTGCATGCTACTAAAATAATTGGGGTGTATGCACAGGTACACAGAACAAAAGGCAACAGATGCGGACCCATTTTACAGATGTGTGAATGGACCCTATATGTATTAGACAATGTATTTACTGGCTGCTGTCAGTTCTGGCTGATTTATGAAAAAAATAAATATTTTTTGCTGTAAAAAAAAAAAAATTTAGGGCAACTTTTTCAATTGCAATACTTCTGTTATGACATTGTCCATGTGCTGGGACTATTTGTGCACAGCTAGTACGTCTTTTGTGGCTGCAAATATGACCTAAAGGTTTTTAAAGTTCGCCTCCCATTTAAGTCAATGGGGCCCACCGCGGCTGGCGTTCGCGAACTGCCCTGGCCGATGTTCGTCCATCACTAATTACCACTTTTGTTTTATTTTTTTGTACCCCAGCATTGAAGGCACGTGACATAGTATGGTTCAAGAATGGGGGAAAGGGGCACGTTTGCTGTTCTTTTGCTGTTCTTTCCTGGCCACCTTGTTGTACTCCCTTTCTAGGCCAAGGGTATAGTTGAAATGCAGTTGAATCTCAGCTTTAAGGCATTCCTGAGCATGTTTTTTTAAAATAATTTGGGTATTTTCACGTGACCTTTTAAGCCCCATAAAAAGTACTCACTAAACTGTATTTTCACTCATTTTGTTATGTTCGAGTCTTATTCCAAAATTGAACAAATTCATTAATTTCCTCAATACGTGATGATAACAATGTGAAAAACAATTGTTTGAAATCTTTGCAAATTTATTAAAAATAAAAAATGTATTTGCAGCCTTTGCTAAATACTTTGTTGAAGCACCTTTGGCACCAGCCTCAAGTCTTGTGCTACAAGTATTATGCTACAAGCTTTGCACACCTATTTTTTGGAAATTTCTCCCATTCTTCTTTGCAGGACCTCTCAAGCTCCATTTGGTTGTATGGGGAGCATCAGTGCACAGCCTTTTTCAGATCTCTCCAGAGATGTTCAGTCGGGTTCAAATCTGGGCTCTGGCTGGGCCACTCAGGGATAATCACATGAGTTGTCCCATAGCCACTCCTTTTTTTTTTTATATTGGCTGTGTGCTTAGGGTCATTGTCATGTGTTGCCTAGGTTATGTGTAAATGTGCATACACCCCAATTATTGTAGTAGTTTGTACCTATACATAATCTAGATCCTGAGAGATCTTACACAAAAGAGGTAGTTCCATCTGCAATACACATTTATTGAAAGGGTTACATAATATATACAAATTCCACACTAAACAGTATTTAAAACACAATAACAGTATAAGTCCCCTGGCTTATATGATATTTACAAATTACTCACAACAACTATATTTACAATACAATGTACAAGCATTGAGTAAGTTTACCTTTCCACTTCTGGTCGGGGCATGGTGCCTGCCTTGTGTCCCCACACAAAAGAGGAACATACAGTAGCTTGGTGTACTGTGGCTAATAAAACTCTCCCTAATTGGTCACTGTACATAGCAAATGTATATTTGGCACCGCTTGATTGGATGAGTCAAAGAAGGCTGCTGTTTACTACCCATGTAGTGATCAGGGTAAAGAAAAGGCCAACCTTTGAACTGGAACTAATTACAGCAACACAACCACCACCACAACACTCCATGCTTTTCATCAATTTCCTTCTAACTGAAATATATTTCTAATTACAATATTATTTATAGCTGTTAATGGAGATTTCACATAAACCAATTATGTAACACCTGGTAGAAGATGAACCTTTTTCCCCAGTCTGGGGTGCAGGGAGCTCTGGAGCAGGTTTTTATCAAATACATTGCTGCATTCATCTTTTCATGGATCCTGAGGAGTTTTCCAGTTCCTGCTGCTGAAAAACATCCCTACAGAATGATGCTGCCACCACCCTGCTTCACTGTAGGAATGATATTGGCCAGGTGATGAGGAGTGCCTGGTTTCCTCCAGGCATGACATTTGCCATTAAAGCCAAAGAGTTAAATCTTTGTTTCATTAGACCGGTAAATTTTGTTTCTCATGGTCTAAGAGTCCTTCAGATGCTTTTTGGCAAACTCCAGGCAGGCTGTCATGTGCCTCTTACTGGGGAGAGGCTTCCGTCTGGCCACTCTACCACACAGGCCTGATTGGTGGAATGCTGCAGAGATGGTTGTTCTTCTGGAAGGATCTCTTCTCTGCACAAAGAAACGCTGGAGCTCTGTCAGAGTGACCATCGGGTTCTTGGTCACCTTCCTGACTAAGGCCCTTCTCCCCCGATCGCTCAGTTTGGTCTGGAGGCCCACTCTAGGAAGAGTCCTAGTAGTTCCAAACTTTTTTTATTTATAAATAACGGAGGCCACTGTGCTCATTGGGACCTTAAATGCTGCAGACATTTTTCTGTACCATTCCCCAGATCTGTGCCTTGATCCAATCCTGTCTCAGAGGTCTACAGGCAATTCCTTGGACTTCATGTCTTGGTTTGTGCTCTGATATGCACTGTTAACTATGGGACCTTATATAGACAGGTGTGCGCCTTTCCAAATCATGTCAAATCAACTGAATTTACCACAGGTGGGCTACAATCAAGTTGTTGAAACATCTCAAGGGTGATCAGTAGAAACAGGATGCACCTGAGCTCAAATTTGAGTGTCATAGCAAAGGCTGTGAATACTTATGTACATGTGATTTTTTTTTTTTCATTTTTTTTTTAATACGTTTCAAATATTTCAAACAAACTTATTTCACGTTGTCATTATGGGGTATTGTTTGTAGAATTTTGAGGAAAATAATGAATTTAATACATTTTGGAATAGGGCTGTAACATAACAAAATGTGGAAAAAGTGAAGCACTCCATCACAGTGCTCAAATCCCTATAATCTGTTTATGATTAGATTGCCAGAAGGCCAAAAAATAGCAAGATTCAGCTCCTATGGTCTTCAGTGGGGGTTTGGCATTAAGCTCTGCATTTGTGGACTTCCCACTCGTTTCGGCAACCCCGACCAGGCTTGGTTCACCCATCCCTATTGACCACAGACTACTATTGTGCATACATGGCTATGCCACAGTACCATAGTTTACCAACAGTTGATTCCATAGATGACAATAAAAATGTATTGTTAACAAAACAGTATCATGTCACATGCATTCTGAAAATTGTGGAAAACACAATACAAATAAATAGTTTTAAATCTGAAAGTCATACCCTGCTTTGTCATAAGCAATATAAAATAGTCTCAACTACAACATTTTCTTTCCTTGAAATCAATAATGAAATGGGTTCATTTTGCACAAACATATATCTAGAGCTTCATGACAGTCTAAAAATGTAAAACTGCCTACAGAGGATATGAGTTTATTGAATTTCTTTACTTAACTGTTTTACAGACTATATCCTAAGAAGATGGAATAATCTAATTGTAGTAGGAAAGTGGAATATGGGATTTTATTTTAATGCTAAAAAGGTCAATAGCTCCGCATCCTAAACTCTTTACTGTCTTCAGTACTGCACGTGAGGATCACTAGAATTTCTTCATAAAAATAAAGAGCAGGTTTATAAACTAAAATGTATTTATCCATCTGTTTCATATAAAGTTCTCTGCATTAGTGACTTTAAATATGTAGTACTCACCAATATACTCTTCGTTATAAAAGAAGAGACTTTATTACTTATTTTCATGATAAAATACTGTGTGGCAAGGCACATGCTTTACCAGAGCTTGAAGTAGAACTACAGGCAAAACTTTTTTTTTTTCATTTTGGATAGAGTAAGGGAGGGTTATAACCCCTGTCAGTTTTTTTTTCCATCTGTGCCCCATTGCAGAGATTTCTTTTAATTTCCTGTCCCATAGCCAAACCAGAAGTGAGAGGAAATCCCTGAAAATTAAAGAAATTCATTGGGGACCCCCAGGTTACTAGAATTAATGTTCCCATTGGAAGCTTTTCCCTCTATTACTTTTCTGGGGGCAACCCAAAATTTAGGATTTTCATGTACTTTCACTTTCAATGATGATGGTAAACGTGACAAATAGAGAGGGTTAATCTCCCTAATGCGGGCACAAACAACAATAAAAACTGACAAGCGTTCTAATCCCTCTACACTCTGTCCAAAACAAAAAAAAAGTATATCCAAAGCTAAAAAATGTTTTTCTCATTTTGGATGCTGTAGGGAATGGAGTCATATTGATATTGAGGGGTGGATTTACTAAAGGCAAAATAGTCTGTGTACTTCGCAAAGTGCAGTTGCACTCTGCAAGCACAGTTGCTCCAGAAGTAAATGTAGTAAACCTTCACTTTGAAAAGAATACCCATTCCCGTGCAAGGAAAATAAAAAAAAAGCATATTTTTGCTTGCACATGATTGGATGATGGAAGTTAGCAGAGCTACTGCTCATTTACTAAGCTCTGGAGCAACTGCACTTTGCAAAGTGCACAATCTATTTGCCTTTAGTAAATCAACCCCTTAGTTTGCTAAAGCATAGTGTTGCATACGCAATTTACCCTTTAGGCCCCTTTCACACTTGTACAACTCCAAAGTTGCGCCGACTTTGGAGAACAACTTTGATGCAACTTTGGATGGGTAAAACTAGTTTGGCTTTGACCAGTTTTAATGGACAACTGTTGCACACAAGTTGCATTGTATAACATTCACGTATAAATTTCATGCAACTTCTGACGGTTAACATTGAAGTCTATGGCCCTCAAGTTGCATAAAAGTCAGACCAAAGTAGTGCATGAACTACTTTGAAGTTGCTGCAATTTTAAGTTGCACATATATGAATGGGTATCATTTGAAAACATGGGGAACGACATGTCGTGCAACTCTGATGTCCAAAGTTGCATGACAAGTTGCACAAGTGTGAAAGGGGCCTTAAAATAAATAAAAAATATTCTCTCATTGCTCACCCTTTGCTGCATCAGTGCTGCTGGTCACCTTTAGCTTCTCTGCAGCCCCTTCTTGTCTGTATTTACTCCAGTGACTTTTGCGTGGGTTTTGTTATGGTAGGTTTCTCTGAGGCTGACAATGGTGAGTCTTGGTTGCATTATTTGTCGTGAAATGATCACTTGCAGTCTCAAACTGAAGCAATGGGGACAGGATGAAAACATAGGAACACATTTGGGGGGAGAGGGGCATAGTGTTGTCACCCTTTAACAAGTCATGCCAGAATCACAAATTATATTTAATGTAAGTAATTTTAAAATATTGAAAATGATTTAGACATGTTAAAGCTTAAAAAGGAATTTTTTTCCAGTTAACATAAAGCCATCAATTTTACTAGACTAACGGCAAAAGTGTTTACACTTATCCTGAGATAGCTGCTTAACCAGTTCTGGACCGGGAGGATTTGCCCTCTTCCAGGCCATTTTTTGCGATTCGGCACTGCATTACTTTAACAGAAAATTGCGCGGTTGTGCAAAACTGTACCAAAATAAAATTGATGTCCTTTTTTCCCCACAAATGGAGCTTTCTTTTGGTGGTATTTGATCACCTGTGCAATTTTTATTTCTTGCACTATAAAAAAAAAAAAGGAGCAACAATTCTGAAAAAAAACAATATTTTTCACATTCTGCTACATAACATTTCCAAAAAAAAAAACAAATTAAAAATCAAAATTTTTAATGCTTTTAGGCCAATTTGTATTCTGCTACATATTTTTGGTAAAAAAAATCGCAATAAGCATATTTTAATTGGTTTGCACAAAAGTTATCGCATTTACAAACTATGGGAAAGATTTATGTCATTTTTATTTATTTATTTATTATTACTAGTAATGGTGGCGATTAGAGATTTCTAGCGGAACTGCAACATTTTGGCGGACAGATCAGACCCCTATCTGACATTTTTGACACTTTTGGGGGGACCAGTGACATTACTACAGTAATCAGTGCTAAAAATATGCACTGTTACTGTAATAATGACACTGGTGGGGAAGGGGTTAACCTAGGGGCGATCAAAGGGTTAATTGTGAGCCTAGGGGAGTGTTGATCATTTCAGAGAGAAGAATGGTCACCTGTGTTTACAACAGCTGACCATCCTTCTCTCTCTCAGCGGGGAGCGAACGTGGGTGCCCGGCGGCAATCGCGCCCGATGGTCCAGTGGATCGGCATCCCCGCTGCCTAGTCACCCCCCAGCACCACTCCCGCGAACCAACATACCCATACGCCAAATTCCCACAGCCGAGCCAGCCTGCCACAGTATATATGCTGCGTTAAACTGTCTGGTAGCCCGCCACCCTGGATAGTTTTATTATGAAAATATCAAATTTAGAGTAAAATGTTTTCTCTCTCTGGACTCATCCATCTTTCTTACTGCACCTCACTCTTAATCCCTCAAAGTAAGTTGTGGTTTTACAGACCAATAAGAAGTTGCTGGTGCTTTAATACCATTGCCTTGGTTTTAGGGTTCTCTAGCAGCTTATCAAGGATAAGGGTCTAATGTGTATTTTTAGGGGGAACCTCACCCCATTTTTTCTGTGTGCAGGGAAGGGAACCCTCAGCTGTTTGTTTACAAAAAGAAATAAAGTGGCTGAAGCACTCACTTGAAGGCAACTCAAATAACAACTTCATAGGCAGGTTAAAAGCACTCCTCAGGCAAGTTATTTAAATTAAGTTTTCAATCTGTCTCTTGACCTTAAACGTTTTTAAAATTGCTGCCCCCCTGCCAAACAGAATTTTTTTACAATTTTTAGGTACATTTTATCTGGGGCAATGGTCAGTCCCTGTGCCATTTCTTTAACAATCTCTTGCCTTACAGTCTAGAAAATTGCCATTACTGTTTTTTAACATTTGACTCTGAACGTTACTCATCTTCTGTGAACCAGTCTAGAACCAAACCCTTATTCATTTTGGAACACCTATTTCCACCTAAGAGCTCAAATCTATGTACCTGTTTCATGTAGACATGTGTGGTTCATTTTGTCCTGAATAACTATTCAGACAAATTTTTCTTTATTCGGAGATTTGGATATATCCAAATTCTCAAATTACAGTACAAATAAATTTTACTGAATTCTTTGAATAACAAAACTAAACTAGTCCGAATTTCCAAAATTTGAATTGAAATTCAACCAAAATTTTACATTAAATTCTATTCTAATTTGTATGTAGATTTTTGAAATCACAAAGACCATGCGTTTTTAGTGTACCATTTTGAAATAATGTTGTGTGCCATTTTGAAATAATGTTGTTTTTGTTAAGTCAAAGGTGATTTAAAGAGTCATTGCAATCATTTGATGTAGATTTTTCTTTTATTTGCTCACTTTGCAAGTGTAAGTATCTTTCCCTGCAGATGCCAAAGAACAGGGAGATATCATGTGACCACACAACAGTGCTGCAGAAATAACTAAAAAAAATAAAAAATACAGGGCTAGGATATAGATGATTTTGTTAATGAATTATGGCAATTAAAAATCGCTGTTTAGTATCAATTTAACTGATTTCTGTAGTGAATGATTGCCAATAAAAGTAAGAATATTATTTGGTAAAACATAGACAAAGGCATACTGTATTCCCTTTCAAGTTATCCCTAACAGATATGGGAAAATGAATGTGTCTCTCTAACTTTTCACTTTCTCATTCCATTATGTTTCATGTCCCATTATGTCTTTAGCAAAGCTACTACACCTTATCTTGGGTCACCGTAGCAAAGCTCCTTTACCAGGATTTTGCCTAAGGGGTATGTTAACATTTCCTGGATGTTTGTTGCTCTGTGGAATCTGAAAATGTGTTGGATGAGTAAAGTAAGAAATGTTTCATAGCTAAAGAAGATGAAATTGAAGATAATTTTACATAATACAAATGGGCTTACACACATTCTGTAATAATAATAATGCTTCTATTATAATGCCATTTCAGTAATAATAGCACTTCTGTTATAGAAACACTATTATTATATATGCTATTATAAAACAAGCAGTGTTTCTTAGAATTGCTTCTGGAAAAAAAGTGCTAAATAAGCCAGCTTGTATTATAGAAAATTATTGTAAATTTTCTTTTCTAGGTAAGACAGAATAACTTTCTCTATAAAGTTTTAAAAAGCATTTTCTTTTTGGAGCTCTAAAATTCTTAAACTGTGTATAGCTTTTCTTTATTAGTTGCTAGTATTATGCTAAATAATACTTGTAATGACAAAAATACTTGAAATGAAAAATAATTGATTGACCTTTATGTGGCCAGAGGTCATTGATACCTGTCCACAGCAAATGTAGCAGTGACAGAATGCATTGGTTAACTTAGCAATAACTCAAAAATGCTCTCTCTCTGTATATGTATGTGTGTGCGTATATATATATATATATATATATATATATATATATATATATATATATATATATATATGTATATACGCACATACAGTATTTTTTTTTAACAATGTAAGAACCTTAATTGGTACACTGTTTCAATAGAAATGCAGTGGTCCAGTCCCCAGCCATCACCCTTTCCCCACCCTCTATCCCTCTATCGAACCCTTCTCCTCTCATTCTTAAAAAAGAACTATGGCTTCCCATTTAAAAAGTTTGTGCTGCACCTAGTTTTAAGTACACCTACACTTAAGTTTCAAAGATACCTGTTTATCCTGATAGTGAAGTCCAACCTCATGCAGCTCCCTGGGAGGGACGACAACCCTGCTGCACTGCTGCACTGCTGCACTGCTACTGAATCTAAAGCAGTGTTTGCCTTCATGTAGACTGCAGCTGCATGCACTACAGTGAGATGAGAAGATGTTGTAGGAGGTGTGGAAGTCAGCATTTTCACTCATGATTATGATTCATAAGCCTGTAGCTTGTGAATCAGCAGCTGGTAACACCTAGACCTCCCTACTACTTTCTGAACATTCCCAATTATAGCTGCGATGTCTGGCAGGGGAGCGTCTGAAGCATAAATGAAGGAGTATTTGGCTCACTTGAAGGGAAGTAAAAAAAAAATTATTTTTTTAATTTATGAAACTCTTCAATTAGTTAGTAACTTGATTTAAATCCTGTTTAGACTACCATACAGGAACCTTTAGATACTCTTTAACCTCCAATTGTCACACAAAATCTCCAGCGGTACTACAGGTATAAAATATTTAAAAAATTAAAGTAACCTGTGTAACCCAAATACATTTATATATTGGAATATCTGCTGCTCTCAACAGGTATTGTTACACTGAATAAACATATAAAGATTATTACATCGAGCTGCACTTATCCTCTTACCAAACAATGTTTTTCAATGAATAAAAGTGCTAATAGTGTTTATTAAAAATGTGCAAAAAACTTCCAAATTGCATATGCTAACACAATTCCTTTAGTGCCAAATCACTTACAATACCTAATATTTAAACTTTCCGTTATAAATAAAGTGCTCATATGTGGTTACCATATGATATATAACACAAAAAAAATCCCTGAATATAAGTCTACATCCTGAGTCCATATGTGCAAAAAAGCGTATAAATACAAAAAAACAAAAAAGTGCATCCATTGCCACAGTGTGAGTGAACAATATTAAAGAAACAGTCCATTAAGTGACTTGTGCTCCTCTGCATGTCTTCCAGCCAAAGATGCCCAGTGCCAATACCACTCCTCCTCTGGGGGTTGCACTCACCAATTATTATTGACCCATTATGTCAATAGGAAGGTCAAACTGTGCATAGATATACTTCACAGCCTCGTTTTATCCTGTCCCACTCTAGGAACATCATACTCAATCATAGGAAACACAAACCAAGGGAACCCATAGCATAATATGGTTTATTATAAAAAAAATAATAAAAGTAGTGCACGTACAATCTTCTATGCCTTCCTGGCTGGCACCCAGAATGACCTCATTATTGCACCCCTCTCCAGCCCTTCCCAAACAAACTGTCTCCTGCTACAGTCAAATATTCATATTTTGACTCATCAGACCGAAGCACCTGCTGCCATTTTTCTGCACCCCAGTTCCTATGTTTTCATGTGTAGTTGAGTCACTAAAGCCCCGTACACACGTACCGATCGTCGGCGAACGATCGGCCGTCTTTTGTCCCCGGGCTGTCGGTGTCTGTTGAAAAGTGCAAAGACAGCACAAGAATTTTGTCCGCCGACTGCAGAAGTGATGTCATGTAATGGTTAACTTTCCCTGTGTTTTTTCTTTTCTGAGCATGCCCAGTCTTGCAAATCTGCGGTCTGTCGGCCGAATTCTGTACTGACTGGCGAACAATCGGCCGCTCTGGTGTCGGCATACAAAAATTTTAATGCTTGCATGACAGATTCTTGTTGGCAGAATGTGCGCTGACGGCTGTCGGAGGCATCATACTAACAAGCGTACAATCGGCAGATCGTTCGTCGGCCGACGCTTGTCTGCCGACGATCGGTACGTGTGTACGGGCCTTTAGCCTTGTTTCTGTGTTCTATTTTGTTGCTCTATACTTACAAGGCTTTCATGGCACTCTCATTGTTTCTTTAATTTGTTACCATAATGCAATTATTATTGCAAAAATAATTATAAATATAGTTTATGATTGCAGTTCAAGGCTGTTATATACTGTAGACTCAGTCCTTGCTGTAATGGTAGGACCAGGCCTCAATTCATTTTATATTTATTGACATTATTAGCAGTATTTTACTGATAGTCTCACTGTGGGGCATCCAAATGATATAGTAGGTAGCTTCTATTTTTTTGTATACAAACTTTTTTATTAGGGTGAAACAATTGTGGTACAAAAGCGTATATTAACAGTGAGGTAAACAACAATAAACAAGAGTCATTGTTACAGAAAGTATGTATAAGTTCTGATGTCAGATATATTTAAACAATAGGATCAAGAAAAAATAGGACTTTGTATGAGTGGTACCGAGTAGCCGACCTATGACAATTTCAATAATACTGCATAAAGCAGTAAATATTCAAGAGTATATAGAGAACATATTGTTAAGTACAAATTGACTACAAAATACCAACTACATCTTTCACAATCACATCGTATAGATAGATTTGTGATTAGGAACCCATCGGTGGAAATAGAATGTTGCAGTGATCAAACCAAGGTTTCCATTTGTTATCATAGAATTTTGTTGAATTATAAATTACATGGACAATTTTTTCCATTTGGTTAATCAAAGAGAGTCTAGCCTTTAATTGGGCCTGGGGGAATGAAGAGGATAATGTAGGTAGCTTCTAAAGGCTTACTACAGTCATCTTGGTTTGGATTTACAGTTGGAGCACCACACCAAAATGTTTGTGTCTGAAAAGCCAATGTGTTTCTATCTATTCTATCTATCTATCTATCTATCTATCTATCTATCTATCTATCTATCTATCTATCTATCTATCTATCTATCTATCTATCTATCTATCTATCTATCTATATATATATATATATATATATATATATATATATATATATATATATATATATATATATAAACAGTATATATATCTGGTAAAATATTTTTATCTGGTTTTGATGACCCCAGTGATACTTGCATCCACTGCACATTGTTACCTTTGCTCTTTCTTACTGTTTATGATGTGTGCATTTTAATTTACATTTGTATATTGTATTTCATGCGTGTTCCGCAAGATTTGGCCCAAAGAAAGCACATTTCCTAAAAATGCATTAGTCTATCAGACCAAGAGAACTATCTCTATTGTGAGTAGCTAATGTGCAATTTATATCGGTAAAGCTGCATTTCTCTCTTGTCTAGAATCTGCCTGCATGGCTATTTAGCTTGACAGTCTGACATTGTGTCAAATACCCTCTGTGTTAAATCTGGATGAATGATTCCAGATGGAGCAGGATAATTTTGTATCTGTTAGGAAATTATGCTCTATCCTAGTTGTAACTTTAATTTTGTGGTTTTTTTCACTATTTGTAGGAACTATTCCCAGATTGCAAGTTTGTAAACAATGGTAATGGAAGATGATAATGCGAGTCTTATTTTAATTATGAGTTACTTTGTGACTGGTTAAAGCTATGCCCTGTCAATAAATAATAGATCAAATTAAATAAAATACCATTGAAATATATTTACCATTCCTCTTAGTTTTATTAACTTATGGCTTCTGCTGCTGTGACAAAAAGGCATGAGGTTCATGGTGAGGAAAAGTTTTGAGGTAGTAAAATGTGCAATGGTTTTAAAATTTTGGCCACATAAGTCTTTGGCAGCATGCCAGCAATCCCCAATGGGATTTGTTTAATGAAGGAAGTGCAAGGAGGGCTTGGATACTTCAGCTGGTAATGTAGAATTCATCTAATTGGCAAAGGATACTGGTGCAAACTTCTTTGCTTTAATTGGAAAAAGAAAGGGTTTGTTAAAGAATAAAATTGTAGGAGTGCAGAAAGTTTGTTAGCTGAGGAACTACAGGCAGGTTTGTATGTGCCAGTAAAAGAACTCAATTTAGGGCAATTTGCTCTGCAAGCTGGTCTTTAGTTTCTCAAGGGAGAAGAGATGCAGGGAAAAAAAAAATGAAAGCAAAAGAAGACTTGATAAAATCATCCAGTGCATACAATCTTTGTAAAATATAGTTTAATCTGCCCCAATAAACATGATCCTGTGCATAACCATATCACAATTAAATTATGGCTTGTACTACTGTTTTTGGTTCATTTGGGTCCTTCTTAAAGTTTTTCAAAAGGCAGAAGGTTTTTATACCTTAACCACTTAAGCCCCGGAAGATTTTACCCCCATTCCGACCAGGGGGTATTTTGCGATTCGGCACTGCGTGAATTTAACGGACAATTGTGCGGTCGTGCGACGCTGTACCTAAACGAATTTGGCGTCCTTTTTTTCCCACAAACAGAGCTTTCTTTTGGTGGTATTTGATCACCTGTGCGATTTTTTGATCACGCGCTATAAACAAAAAAAGAGCGTCAATTTTGCAAAAATAACAATATTTTTCACATTTTTTTATATGAAATTCCCCCCCAAAAAAATGTAAAAATCAAAATTTTTTAACATTTTCGGCCAATTTGTTTTATGCTACCTATGTTTGGTAAAAAAAATCGCAAAAAGCGTATTTTGATTGGTTTGCGCAAAGTTTACTAACAAAGGGAAAGATTTTTGTCATTTTTGTTGTTTTTTTTTTTTTAACGCGTAATGGCGGCGATCTGCGATTTTTTTTTGCGGTACTGCGACATTGCGGCGGACAGATCGGACCCTTGACTGACATTTTTGACACTTTTGGGGTTACCAGTGACATTTCTACAGTAATCAGTGCTATATATATGCACTGTTACTGTAAAAATACACTGGTAGTGAAGGGGTTAACTTTATTTGGGAGGGAGGGGCTGTGTGTGTCCCTAGGGGCGTGCTTTCTACTGTGATTGGCTGTGGCTTCAGCTGTAAGGACACTGATCAACGGATCTACATAGTAGATCCATGTGATCAGTGTCTTTGCAGCGAGGAGAATGACAGGCAGCTTGTTTACACAAGCTGCCTGACATTCTCCCTCTCCCCCGCCGATCGCCGAGTGGCCGGCGGACATCGAGTCCGCTGGTCACACGCGCGGGGGGGGGTCCGTGACCACGCGGGAGCGCGCCTCCGGGGCGCGCGCTCGCTCCCTAGACCCTCACAAGCAAGCAACGTAGCCCTACGTTAGTTTGCCTGTGAGGGGCTGACCGCCGATGTAGATAGTCGTGCGGCGGTCGGCAAGTGGTTAATGCATGCTATACAATAGGTAAAAAAACTAGTTTATAGTTACCTATATATAAACTACCTATATATTTATAGTTGGTCATATCCCCCCTTAATTGCCCCTTTTAAGAAAGGATACATTCAGTAAAGTAATTTTTTCCTCATCCTGAGCTCCTCCATGTCTCTTATCAGTCTGGTTACCCTTCTCTGCACTTTCTCCATGACATTCTCAGTAGGCCACAGTGTCATAATCATGAATGAGCTTGGTTGGGTCAAGGTACAGTCTTGGCACATTTTCACCATCATTACTATATGCTGCTTGTGGCTTTGTTTGGGTGCCCTGTGGTATGGCAGCTACAAAGCTCTGTAGTGGCTGGTGTTGCTGCTCTTGCTACACGATTCTGCTGTTTTTACAAAAGAGGCAGCTGACTTGTTGAATGGGAGCTGTTGCCCCCTGCCACCCCCCCCCCCATCAGATCCCCATTTTCTCCATTGTTACCCTGTTTATTGGTCTGAAATAAAAAGAAATACAAATAAAAGAAAACATTACTCATTCTTCCTTGATTGACAACACTGCTGTTCAAAAATGTCTCCTTTGCTCCTGCATTCAGAGTGGAGACACTTTAAGACAGGAAGTGAGTTACTGGACAAATCACCAGGTAAAAATTAAAAAAGAAAAGTATTACATCCACCACATCTATGGGTTGGTAAGCTGCAGCCCAAACAAATTAGGGACAAATGAAAGATGGATGTCTAATTTAATATTCCTTTTTAAAACAAACTATTCTCTCTTTTGAACCCTCTATATAGTTAAAAAGTTGTGGATACCTGACCATATGAGGTTGTTGGACATCCCATTCTAAAACCATCAAGAATATTATGGAGTTACCCCTTCCTAATTTTTGTGGCTCTAAAATCCTCCACCTTTTTGGAAAAGCTTTCCAAATGTTTTTGGAGTATGCAAATTTAAATGTGTCCTTTTAGCCAAAAAAACATTTTGGAGGTCTGACATTAATGTTGGATGAGAAGATCTAGCTTGAGATGATGATGATAATGAGAAGATGTAGCTAAAAAAAAAAAAAAAAAAAGAGAAGATCTAGCTTGCACGCAAAAATATTTATTGGGCTAAGGCCTACTCTTTACAGGCAATTCAAGTTCCTCTGCACCAAACTCAATATTTTGGAGGGGTGTCCATATTCTTTTGGCCATACTGAGGGGATGAAAGTCACATGTGCACAAATCTTGACCATAAAATGTATATATTCCTAGATCCATTTGGTATCTTTTACACAGGTAGATAAATGCTGGATAAATTGGTTTAGACATTTGTGTCATCTGCCTCAGTATTCACTATGATCTGAGATGTTAATTTGCTACACAAGAACTATGAGAGGAAAATGTGTTGTTTGATGATGACTTAACATTGCATGTACCTCCTGTTAAAATATATATATATATATATATATATTACCTCCCTCTCTGAAGCTGGCATCCTAATAGGAAAAAAACAGGAAATAAAGAGAATTTTCCCCAAAGGGACAAAAACCTTGGTAGGGGTGTTAAGCTATTATTTACTCTATCTAAAGCTGGAAAAGAAAAAAAAAAAGTTTGGGCCACTTGACCTTCAGAAGATTTACCTCTGCTCATGACCAGGCTATTTTTTGTGATACGGCACTGCGTCATTTTAATTGACAATTGCGCAGTCTTGCGACACTGTACCCAAATAAAATGTATGTCCCTTTTCCCCAACAAATAGAGCTTTCTTTTGGTGGTATTTTATCACCTCTACGGTTTTTTATTTTTTTGCGCTATAAACAAAAAAATCCTGACAATTTTGGAAAAAAAATAATATATATTTTTTACATTCTGCTATAAACCATATCCAAGAAAAAATTTAAAAATCTAATTTCTTGCTAAATTTAGGCCAATATGTATTCTGTTACATATTTTTTAGTATAAAAAAAATTCCAATAAGCGTATATTGATAGATTTGCGTAAAAGATATAGTGTCTACAAACTATGGGATGGTTTTATTTATTTTTATTTTATTTTTTTTACTAGTAATGGCAGCAATCAGCGACTTATAGCAGAACTGTGGGAATATTGTGGTGGCCATTCTGACACTAACTGACACTTTTTTTGGGAACAGTGACACTAATACAGTGATCAGCACTAAAAATATGCTCTATCACTGTACTAATCACACTGGCTAGGAAGGAGTTAACATCAGGGACATTTCGAGGGTTAACTTTGTGCCTAGCCAGTGTTAATGTGTACTGTGGAAGGTGCTTTTACTAGGGATAGAGACACAATTTGTTCCCTGCTTTGCAGGGACACAAATTCCATCCCTTCCCTCCTGTCAGAATAGCAATCTGCCTTGTTTACATAGCAATCTGCCTTGTTTACATAGGCAGATTGCTGTTCTGCCTCTCTGCCGAATGATAAGCGGGTCATCGGCAGACAACGGGTATCGTGCACCCACCGATCAGCTTCTGCTTTGTGTAAACACAGTGAAAGCAAGCTGCTGGCAGTGCGAATGCACGGCCCCTACCTAGAAGTGTCGGATCACGTATTTATACATGATCCAGCACACAGGTGTCGCCCTATAGCAGTACTGGTAAATGGCTTTAGATATACTTTCAACCTATGGGAGGATTTTTATTAATGTCAGTATCCCTATTGGGGAGATTTCCCCCCTTCTTTCCCACATACCCTGTCACACCTTAAACTGGTCTCCTTTATTTTAGAAGCCAAAACAAAAATATTAACCTGAGATATGTTCTTCTCTAATAAAAATGTATCTCTTTTTTTTTTTTTTTTGCCTCTTTGTAATGATTTCCCCTCACTTCTTGGCCTAATTCAACAGAAACAGTAAGTGAGGGGAGCATTACCAAGTCCAAAAACTTGACAGAGGATAGAACTGATACATAGTCTATTTAAAACAAATTAAAAAGTTTGGGCTAGAGCTGGAAGAAACAAAAATGTGAAGGCTGCCGTTGCTGATCTCCTTTAAAATGCTTCTTGCTTGGCTGTCTTTAACTTTAATACTTTCGTTTTCACAATCCCAAAACAAATACACAGCTAGGAAAAGTCAAAGGAAAAAAAACATGACAGAACGGATAAAGAAAATGGAATGCCCGTGTGAGGGGCCAAAGTCAGTAATTGTGATCTACAGTCGGGTCCATAAATATTGGGACATCAACACAATTCTAATCTTTTTGGTTCTATACACCACCACAATGCAATGGATTTAAATTAAACAAACAAGATGTGCTTTAACTGCAGACTTTCAGCTTTAATTTGAGGGTATTTATATCCAAATCAGGTGAAAGGTGTAGGAATTACAACAGTTTGTATATGTGCCTCCCACTTTTTAAGGGACCAAAAGTAATGGGACAATTGGCTGCTCAGCTGTTCCATGGCCAGGTGTGTGTTATCCCCTCATTATCCCATTTACAAGGAGCAGATAAAAGGTCCAGAGTTCATTTCAAGTGTACTATTTGCATTTGGAATCTGTTGCTGTCAACTCTCAATATGAGATCCAAAGGGCTGTCACTATCATTAAAGCAAGCCATCATTAGGCTGAAAAAACAAAACAAACCCATCAGAGAGATAGCAAAAACATTAGGTGTGGCCAAATCAACTGTTTGGAACATCCTTAAAAAGAAAGAACGCACCCGTGAGCTCAGCAACACCAAAAGACCCGGAAGACCACAGAAAACAACTGTGGTGGATGACCGAAGAATTCTTTCCCTGGTGAAGAACACACCGTTCACAACAGTTGGCCAGATCAAGAACACTCTCCAGGAGGTAGGTGTATGTGTGTCAAAGTCAACAATCAAGTGAAGACTTCACCAGAGTGAATACAGAGGGTTCACCACAAGATGTAAACCATTGGTTGTAACGCTCCTGCATTTTTAGTATAGGCTGGATTTGCAGCTGCAAAATCTCCACTCAGTAGTCATGTAGAGATGTGTTGAATACCAGATCCAACTCTCCAGGACTCATCACCGTGGGCCTGTGAGCTTCAACATACAGATATATACACACTCAATGAGATGTTCCTGGAGTGATAGGATGTATATGATAGTATGAAGGTGATGTGCTGAAGGGACAGGTGTGAACAGTGACAAGGATGGTAATCACTTGATAGGTTTGTATAGGAGAGTTCAAGATGGTATTTAGGAATGCAGATAGGTTAGTATCGAGTAACAGGTGGTGAGGACAGCAGATGACAAATACAGGATAGAGTAACCCAGTGCAAGGATAGATAGTAGTAGACAGGAGAGCTAGCAATCTATGCAGCAGTGCAGATGATAGATGGTAGTAGGCTCAAGAGCTAGCAATCTATGTAACAGTGCAGATGATAGGATAGTATGGATAGGTAGTAACAGTCCTTAATGTGCATAGGTAAATAGTGCAATAAGGTTATGGAGGGTTCCCATGCGGGGTACTTATCACTTGTAATGTTAGTAGTTTAGAGAGGTCCAGGAGATAAGGAATGATCCGGTAACGAGATACAGGGATCAGTAGCGAGGTTCCGGTCTGCTCCAGGTAAAGGGAATAACTGGAGGTTCCGATCGAGAGACAGGCTTGAAAGCATGTGGATAGCAAGGCAGGTTGAACGAACAATGTGAGTGAGACCGCCGGCGGTTGAAATAGCCGCTCTGCGGTGCTCAGCAGTGACATCATCGTTCTTAAAGGTATATGCGTACCACCTGAAGAGAAAGGTGGGACGCATTACAGAGGAAAGTGGTGATTAAGGGTACTGGAGGTACCAGAATCTTACATTGGTGAGCCTCAAAAGCAGGAAGGCCAGATTAGAGTTTGCCAAACAACATCTAAAAAGGCCTTCACAGTTCTGGAACAACATCCTATGGACAGATGAGACCAAGATCAACTTGTACCAGAGTGATGGGAAGAGAAGAGTATGGAAAAGGAAAGGAACTGCTCATGATCCAAAGCATACCACATCATCAGTGAAGCATGGTGGTGGTAGTGTCATGGCATGGGCATGTATGGCTGCAAATGGAACTGGTTCTCTTGTATTTATTGATCATGTGACTGCTGACAAAAGCAGCAGGATGAATTCTGAAGTGTTTCGGGCAATATTATCTGCTCATATTCAACTAAATGCTTCAGAACTCATTGGGCGGTGCTTCACAGTGCAGATGGACAATGACCCGAAGCATACTGCAAAAACAACCAAAGAGTTTTTTAAGGGAAAGAAGTGGAATGTTATGCAATGGCCAAGTCAATCACCTGACCTGAATCCAACTGAGCATGCATTTCACTTGCTGAAGACAAAACTGAAGGGAAAATGTCCCAAGAACAAGCAGGAAATGAAGACCGTTGCAGTAGAGGCCTGGAAGAGCATCACCAGGAATGAAACCCGGTGTCTGGTGATGTCTATGCGTTCCAAACTTCAGGCTGTAATTGACTGCAAAGGATTTGCAACCTAGTATTAAAAAGTGAAAGTTTTAAATTTATGATTGTTAATCTGTCCCATTACTTTTGGTCCCTTAAAAAGTGGGAGGCACATATACAAACTGTTGAAATTCCTACACCATTCACCTGATTTGGATGTGCATACCCTCAAATTAAAGCTGAAAGTCTGCAGTTAAAGCACATCTTGTTTGTTTAATTTCAAATCCATTGTGGTGGTGTACAAAAATATTTGAATTGTGTTGATGTCACAATATTTATGGACCTGACTGTACATAGTGGACCCTTCGGATCAGCATACAATCCAGTCCATTACCATTTTCAAAAAGGAAATATATTAATGACAGCTTGCATATTTTTTCAATGCAAGCTTCCTTTAAACCCTCTGGTAGATTCATTTCATTATTATATTATTCATTCTATAAATGCAGGAAAACATCTTAATTAAACAGTCAATCAGGTCACCTTTATACTTTGTACTACTAAATGTTCCTCTAAATATACTAAATACTGTATAGACAAATGTATATATTTTTTTATACAGATTTAAAATTGAAATAGTTAAATCCTTCTAAATGATACAGAATAAATTAGGGTTATGTTGTCAGCTTTATGTGTGATAGTATGTTTCTGTAACACTTAAATGGTAATGGTTTTTTGTGTAAGCTGCCATATTTGGCCCTTGTTTTGCACTCTCACGAACTTGGCACGTAGCCTGTGTCTGCTGGGAGTCTGTCCTTTTAAGTTTTCATGCTTTGACTTAAGTGATGTGTGGAGATTAGCCAGGTGAATAGGTTAGGTTAATTGAGGCTGTGGCTGGAGAACTCTCATATCTATTTATCTGTATCATGGAAATATAAATGAGTAATTTCATTGTGTAAGATGTTATTATTTCCATGCATTATTTTATTGTTCAATCCATGACACACATTTTGAACAAGTGGGATCTTATGGGCAAAAGGTCCTCTCAAATATTAATGTAATAATCAATGAATTCTCTGAAATATATGTAAAGAAATTTAAACTAGTTTAAAATACTATATGGTCTTATTAATTATTTTATAATGTCCTCTAATATCACTGTTGCAGGGTTTGCCATTTACCTTAAGTTATCTCTGAAGAACTTAAATAATTTTGTAAAGCGGTAGTGTGTTCTAACTTGGCATAAAATGCTTTGTGATGGCCAAAAATTCAGATATGGTTTTCCATCATTTTTACCTGTTGTGATTGACAAATGTCATCCTTTTTATTGCTTCTGACCAACAGAAATATAGTTCCATGCATCAATAAATAAGCATTATGTATAGTTTACAGAAGTCTCCATATTCAGTAAGGCTTCTTTCACACGGGCGCTCCGTATGTCCGTATATCATCCCATCCATTTGCGGATGATATACGGACTTAATGCATGTCAATGGGATTGCAGATGTCAGTACGATGTCGGACATACGGACCGGATGACACAAGTGTAATTCGTGTCCGTAAAAAAAAAAAAGTGCCGGATCAAAATACGTTCCGCTCCGTGTGAAAGGACCCTAACTCCTGAGGAAATCACAGACTATTACTATCAAAAGGCCAGTTCACACCTGAATGGCAGAGGACCGCAATCTGTGTTTCTATGCAACTCAGTGTGGTGCAATTTTCAAATGAATAGGCTAAAATTGCACTAAAAGTAGTGCATGTACTACTTTGAAAAAACGCACTGCACTGGATTGCATGGTACTGCACTGTGTTTGCAATCTGTATTTGGGGGCTCATTAGGACTTATATTGACACCCCCAGCAGATTGCACGCCCAGTGGGTTTTGAACCTGGTGCCGGAAATGCTCATAGAAAGCGGGCTTCATGCATTGTGTTACAGTGTGAACAAGCCCTAAATCTAAACGTACCCCTTAGCATGAACCATCTTCTAACCTTAATGTTATTCAACCCCTAATTTTAAAATAATAATCACAGTTATAGAAGATTGCATCTTTATGGTAATGCTATATTATTCTCTGAATAGGTGTAAGCATGTAGGAAAGTTATGTGATGTGGGAGTAGAATTTTGTGCCAAAGGAAACTTTTCTTGATTTTTAACTACACTGACAATAATAACAGAAATATAAATGTATTTGAATTATGGGTGCAGCACCTTCCTAGATAGGTGCCAGGTAAACTATATGGGAGGCTCTTTCTGCTTATCAGGAGTGGAGCAGTGGAGGAAACCTAGGGGGCATGTGACCGAGGGTCTTTTGGTGGGAGCAAAGTCCCAGGAGGAGGTGGACGGCTATCTCTCCTCCTGCTGAAGTGAGGAAGGTGGTCCAGGCAGTCAGCCTAGGGACCAGGGGTTGAGCTGTGCTGCAGAGGATCCAGTGTGCTGACCAGTGGAGCTGCTAGGCAGAAAACTTCAGGCAAAACAGTATAGTGAGTACTCAAGGATCTGCCCAGGTGTCTGCCTAAGAGAGGGGACCACTCCAGAGAGGTCAAGGGGATCAAGGAGCCAGCTAACCCAGCGTGTTACAGTAATGGGGGTGCCAAGTGTTAAGCCCTGAAGATTAGGGATAAAGGGGGCGCCAGGAAGGGCCCCGAAGTTGTTCAGCAGTACAGTCATGTGCAGCTTGCCTTAGGAAAGGATTACCTCAGGAAGCTTAAAGACTCTTTTACAGCCAAGGAACAAAGTGATACAGCGGCCTAGCCGTGACTAGCTCAATACAGCATTAGACTGTGTTAACCTTTGTTAAACAGCATTAATCAGCATTTTTCAAGGTGTCCCTGCAGATTGTGCATAGTTCTATTCAGTTGGAGTTTCCCACTCATCCCTTCTCTTATCCAAGTTCTAAATAAAACCTAAAAACTAAAGAAACTGGACTGATCCTTGTTTGAGGTAAAAACACTTGGAAATGTGCCAGGTGATCCTACTGTTTCTAATGGTAACCCAGGGGAACCTATATTCAGCAGCTCCCTTGGGAGTAGTGCTACATGGGTGTAAAATGTTTAAAGGATAACTATAGTTATACAGTAAGTAGGTGCCAACTACCCTCCTTCACCCTCCTAATCCTATAACAGAGGCATTCTTTCTGTGGATTGGAACAATTCTCTATATTCACATCCCCAAAAAAGCACTATTTCATTGGGTAACGTCCAATGTTGGTTCTGTTTGGCAAGCAAAATTGGCAGTGGGTGGTGACAAATTGAGTCCTTTCTCTAAATCTAAGCATGGTATAGCTCAGGAGAAAGAGAAGCTGTAAAAAGTGCTCAGTATTTGTAAAGTTTTGAATTGTTACATTTAGGGTACCTCCAAAATTAGAGAATTGGATCAAAGGAGAGTTCTGAAGCCAAGTGCCTACTACTGGTGGTGATAATGGTGGAGGTTGTGATGTTAGTTGAAAATCTGGGAGTTTAAAAGGTGTTTGGTCAAGAAGCAATTTGCTCCACACCAACTTCTTTAACTTCACTCTTGTTATCTGCTATTTACTCTTTGCATATGCAATATGGCACTGCGCTAATTTAACTGACAATCACAGTCATACAATGCTGTACATAAATCAAATTTATGTAATTTTTTTCCCCCACAAATAGAGCTTTCTTTTGGTGGTATTTGATCACCACTGGGTTTTAAATTGTTTGCACTATAAACTAAAAAAATAAATAAAAAATCTTTGGATTAAAGTAAAATAAAATATATCCAATAAAAAAAAAAAAAAAAAAAATCAAATTTCTTCATGACTTTAGGCCAATTTGTTTCCTGCTACATATTTTTGGTAAAATCCCAATAAGCGAATATTTATTAGTTTGTACAAAAGTTATAGGGTCTACAAACTATGGGATACATACTGGAATTTTTATTTTGTTTATTTTTTTTTTTCACTAGTAATGACAGCGATCAGCGACTTGTAGCGGGACTGTGATATTGTAGTGGACATTCTGACACTGACACTTTTGACACTTTTTGGGAACCAGTGACACTAATACAGTCATCAGTGTTAAAAATATGCACTGCCACTGTACTAATGACACTGGATGACTGGGAAGGGGTTACACAGCTAGGGCAATCAAAGGATTAAATGTGTTTCTAGCCAGTGTTTTGGTTTTTACTATGTGGTGTTTTTACTAAGGAAAGTGATGGATTTTCTTTCCCTGCTTTGCAGGGAAAGAAAATCCATCACTTCCCCACTGACAGGATGGAGCTCTACCTTGTTTACATACGGGGCTCTGTCCTGTGTGTCTTCTGGACGATTGTCGGGTGCCAAAATGTATACACTATATTACCAAAAGTATAGTGTGTGTGTGTGTATATAAATATAAATACTGTATTTAATTATATATTTATACATATACAGTATATGTATGTTGTTTTTTTTCATGAACAGCCTCCCATACCACTTACTTTTGAAGCTGCTGTTTTGTTTAAAAGTGCCTTCTGTGCCCAGTTGCTGCATTTCTCAGGCTACAGCTCCTAAATTAAAAAAAAAAAAAGAAATAACTCAACTAAAATCTTAAAATAATTTGTACTTTTGTACTTCTGTATTTCTTTCTTGCTGATTTTCCTCCTAGTGATAGTCTGATGCCACTACTTTCTCAGCTGCTTGCCAACTCTACGTCGCTAGTATATATTCCTAATAAGGAAAATTTGATAGTTAATACATGTATTTATCATATCAATAACCTCAGAGTAATCTACGTTTCCCTTAAAATATTTTTGGCCACTTTCAAATTAGGTGTTCAGGTCAAAAGGGGGATACATGTGTAGGAACTCAACATGCAGTTTTTCCTTCTCTGATTTACCAAAAAACAACTCCACCTTGTCAAATATATTTAAGTTTTGCGGCACATGATATAAATAAAATTCCAGCTGCTGATCTGAATTGCCGTACTCACAAACCAAGATTTCATACAAAAATGTTATGTCTCTCCACTGAAATATACAGTACAGTACATAGTAATATTGATTTTTTTTTTTTTTGCCCAATGATAACATTTTTCACTGCATTGTTGTACTGCAGAAATTTGTAATTGAAATTACAGTGAACAGTACATGACTCTCCATATTTTTCATAACCTGATACTGCTATGACATAAATAGAAAGCAATGAAGATAAACAGTATGAAATAACCAATGATGTCAAATGCGCCCCTACCCCATTCTGTTTGTGTAATTCCTTGTCGTCTTCAAAGTAATCATTTTCAGATTTCTCTTCATTAAGCTTTTAAGATGCCAATTTACTGTGAATGAAGATGGAATATATCTATAGAAAAAAAAAAAATGTTTGAAGGTCTCGCTTGTAGTATGCTGCTTGCAAAATGTATCTTAAGTTTCAATGTGCATTGCGTATTTAAAGATATTTTAATGTACTAGAAAATAATGTCAAAACATTGTATTGTATAATTTTCCTTAAAAGAATGTGTGTTGTCTTTAAATAATGTTGGTAAACAATTATATATTTTTATAATAGGTTCTTTTTGTATTCTGATTTAAGATATTCAGACTTGGGGTGTCAGTCATAAAAAAAATAAAATTAAAGTAAGGAACTAAATGTCAGTGGTGGGATTTTATAGGTTGTCTTTCCTACACTAATTTGATGGTTGTTTTAAATGCAGACTTCTAACCATGATCATGTACATAAATCCACCAGATGCAGGTGTTCCCATGTGCTGTCAGGAAGGAATGATTAATGAGGAGTTACCCCCTTTGAAAGCACTGTTTGGTACATTGTTCAGGGCATCTGCGGAACTGTCGGGGAAAACAAGGACACAACTGAACAACCAATTATTTGGCCATCACTGAGGCACTGTGAAAGAGACATCAACTTGGACGAAGAAACAATGCTTTTGTGTTGTGATCCCGCTTAGAACATACAAGTAAAATAGGAGACATTACCTGTCACTTTTTGACCATATTTCATCCTATTCCACATTTCATTTTTATTTTTTTAAGGTTAAGGAATAATATGCGTAATATGTCAGTAGCCAATGTATATATCTTATACATATTATATACGAAGTACAGGCTAGATGATATTTACATGATGTGATTTTCAACTGATTTTTTGACATGACAGCCAGCTGGTACACATGGTGATCTATAAAAATTAGGCTGAAAACAGCAAAAATAAAATGCAGTGACAACAGTACTAACATGTCTTGCAAAGGTCTAGCATTTATGTTTTAAATATTCATATGTTATTGTATTTATTTTTCTTAAAGCTACATATGTAATATACATTGTAGATACTTTTTTTTAAATTCTAGCATATAGATTCGACTCTATATAAAAAATATTTCTGTATACAAAGTATAACACAATGGCATAATTGTTTCCTTGCTATAAATGCTAAGGAAATTAAGATTCTTCTAAATGTTTAATATGGCCAAATACAATTACTGAGGTCAGAAAACTTTGTGATGAAGCCCAATATCCTTAATAAAATCTTAAAAGGGTTTATTATTAATCATAATACAACAAAATTAGCACACAGATTGACATTTTTTTTTTTTGAATTTACAAAACTCACACACTGAGTTGTAGTTTGAGCAGTACATCTGGTGGCTGTGTCTAGAAAAAAAAAAATAACAGTGATTTATTAGTTACGATTAAGAGTATACACTCACTGGTCACTTTATTAGATACACCTATTCAATTGCCAATCAGCCAATCACATGGCAGCAACTCAATACATTTAGGCATCTAGACATAGTGAAGGCGACTTGCTGAAGTTCAAATCGAACTTCAGAATGGGGAAGAAAGGGGATTTAATTGGCTTTGAACGTGCCATGATTGTTAGTGCCAGATTGACTGGTTTAAGTATTTAACAAACTGCTGATCTACTGGGATTTTCACGCACAACTATCTCTTGTGTTTACAGAGAATGGTCTAAAAAATAGAAAACATCCAGTGAGCGGCAGTTGTGTGGACAAAAATGCCTTGTTGATGTAAGAGGTCAGAGGAGAATCAGCAGACTGGTTAGAGATGATAGAAAGGCAACGGTGACTCAAAAAACCACTTGTTACAACCAAGGTATGCAGAATACCATCTCTGAATGTACAACACATCAAAACTTGAAGCAGATGGGCTACAACAGCTGAAGACCACCCTCTGTGCCACTCATGTCAGCTAAGAAAATGAAACTGAGGCTTACAATTCACACAGCCTCACCAAAATTGGACAATAGAAGATTGGAAAAATGTTGCCTGGTCTGAGGAGTCTTGATTTCAGCTGTGACATTCAGATGGTAGGGTCCGAATTTGGCGTAAACAACATGAAAACTTGGATCCATCCTGCCTTGTATCAATGGTTTAGGCTTATGGTGGTGGTGTAATGGTCTGGGGGACATTTTCTTGGCACACTTTGGGCCCCTTAGTACCGATTGACCATCATTTAAACGCCTTGGCCTACCTGAGTATTGTTGCTGACCATGTCCATCTCTTTATGACTACAGTGTACCCATCTTCTGATGGCTCCTTCTAGCAGGATAGTGCACCATGTCAAAAAGCTCAAATCATCTCAAACTGGCTTCTTGAACACGACAATGAGTTCACTGTACTCCAATGACCTCCACAGTCACCAGACCTCAATCCCATAGAGCAGCTTTGGGATGTAGTGGAACGAGAGATTTGCATTGTGGATGTGCAGTCGACAAATCTGCAGCAACTGCGTGATGCTATCATGTTAGCATGGACCAAAATCTCTGAGGAATGTTTCCAACACCTTGTTGAATCTGTGCAACAAAGAATTAAGGCAGTTCTTAAGGCAAAAGGGGGTCGAACCCAGTACTAGCAAGGTGTACCTAATAAACTGTCCGGTGAGTGTACACGGTTTATACACAGTGCAGTTGATTTACCAAAGAAAAATAGGCTGTTCGGTTTCCAAGGGGATTTGCCCAGAGCATTGTGAATGTGATACAGTTTCACTTTGCAAAAATACCCACTAATAAGCAAAAAAAAAAAAGGGCATTTATTGCTTGTTCCCTGTTTCCCTTTTTTACACAGCATTCCCCTTCACATCACTGTCGCCCTTCTTACATCAGTGTCCTCAGTCCCCCTTCACATCACATCCCTCTTCTGATATCCTTGTCCCCATCCCCCCTTCACATTGCATTCCTCTCCCCTTTACATCATAGCCCCCTTCACATCAGCATCCTCATTCCCTCCTTCAAATCACAACCCCCCTTCAAATCACATCCCCCCTTTACATCACAGACCTCCCTTTAAATCACAACCCTCCTTCACATCACAGTCTCCCTCTTTACATCACAGCACCGATTACATCAGTGTCCTCAGCCCCCCATTCACATCACAGTCCCCCTTCCTTTACACCACAGTCCTCCTTTTATCAGTCACCCATTCACATCAAAGTCCACAGCCCCCTTTACAGACTTTCCCACACTACAGAGCAGAGGTTGGAAAGCATAGCAGGTCTGAACAGAGGGTGGGAGCTGCCCAACGTTATGTTACCAAGCAGCTGATTGGTTATTCAGGACCACCTCACATCCTAGCAACCAATCATTACTTGGCCTCTGCCCTACTGTGAGGAGGGAAAACCTAGACAAGGATATTCAGTGTGGCCAGACAAAGAAGCTAGGAAAGAGACATACGGGCTGCTGAATGGCACTACCATGGCACTGTCACTCACCAATTCTTTTTATCGTTATATCAAATGTGATTATCCTCCACAATGCACAATATTGGCATAGGGCTATTTTACATTTCAGCTCAGCACCCCTGGTCAATGGAAACAGTAAAGTGATCTGATAATCAAATGTAGAACCCTCTTTACCCCTGGGTTGTTGGAGAAGACTCCCAAGTGGATTTCTCTCCCGGATTTTCAACTTTCAGTGTCAAATCCTTGGCTTGTTATGAGAAAAAAAGGATAATGTGGGTGTAAATCACTTTAGAATGTTTAACCACTTCCTGTCCGCCATCCTCGGACAGTAAGGGTGATATCTCGTTCATCGCTGCAGCTGATTATTGAGATATACTTTTTTAGGGCTGGCGATACCCTACAAACTGAAAGTAATCCTAGAGGCTAACGATCTGCTGGATTACTTTTAGGCTCAATTCACACTAGCTGACTCCAAAGTTGTGCGATTTTCAGTGTACCTTTGGAGTCCAACTTTGATACAACTTTGATAAGACTTTTACACTCTCTTGCATTGAAGCTGTATCAAAGTCAGATCAAAGTGGTGCTGGAACCATTTCTGAAATCTCATCAACTTCAGTAGTGTCAATTGGAATAGCTTTCAAAGTGATACATGGCATTTCACACGTCCTATGACTTTGGGTCTCATAGGTCAGATCCTAAGTTGCTGGCGTGGGAATCGAGTCTAACAGGCGAAAGAAGGGGGTACCACCACCTTTACTGGGCTCTTCTGTGTGATCAAGGAGCCCGGTAAGGGGCGATAATGGTGCAGTGAGGGGAAAGTATGTTCCTTTCTGTGTGACATTAGAAATTGGAAAAGGCAAGGATTTTTTTCATTTCTGGTTTCGGTTCTTTGTTTACCTTGCCGTTATGGGCAGTAAAGCAGCCGATCAGACACAGACATTTGGACCAGAGGAGAGATCTGGCATCTAATGGACCCCAGATCTCTCCATAAAGAGGACCTGCCAGAGGCCAAGGTTTTCCCTTGTAATAGAAAAACAGTTGATCAAAAAATAAATAAATAAAGGTACAGGGTAAAAAAAAAAAATTTTTAAATAAAAAAATTAAAACTGAATTTTTTTTTTAAAGCGCCCCTGTTTCTCTGTGCTCACGGGTAAATCCAAACACGCACCTAGGTCCTGCATGCATATGTAAATAATGATTTCACCACACATGTGAGGTATCACAGTGATTGTCAGAGTAAGAGCAATGATCTTAGTGTCAGGCCTCCTGTTTAACTCTAAACTGGTAACCTGTGAAGGCTTTTAAAGCATTTTCTATGGAAGCTTTAAGGTACTGTAATTTGGTGCCGTTACCCAGGCAGATGCAATTTTAAAGCATGACATGTTTGGTATCAATCTACTTGGCGTAACATTATCTTTTATATTTTACAAAAAAATTGGGTCCTATATGCGTTTTTGTACATTAACATTCATTAAAGTGTAATTTTTCCAAAAAATTTACATTTGAAAAACTGCTGTGCAAATATTGTGTGACATAAAAATATGCAACACCCACCATTTTATTCTCTAGAACCTCTTTCCAGTAAATAAATAAATAAATAATGTTTTTTACATGGAATGTCAGAATTGGCCCAGACTGAAAGTGGTTAAGCTCAGTTATCGGAAGAGAAAGGGTTGGGGCACATGATACCCAAAAACAGGCAACAAAATTACAGCTTAATGCTTATTTTTTAGCAAGGCAGGTAATTAGCCCTTTAAAAGTAAACGGGTATCACATGTACCTAATTGGATGAGCAGTAAGAACTGTTTGCAATGTCCACCCGCAGTGGCTTATATCCAAGTCTCAAGAACACAGGCAATTACCCCAAATATTTATTCCAGCTCAGTCCTACAGCATGACAAGGCATGTTGAAATTTATTAAATATCTGTGTGCCATTTCAATACATTTTCTTTAAAAAAAAAAAGAAATAGTGCGGTACAGAGAGGTGATTCCCACCGGACTGCACCGCACACCAGCCACTGCATTATAAAGCACTGGCTGGTATGAATGGACCCTAGTGTATTTGACAATAATTTACTCTGATTGAGTAGGGAGTAGTATGTACTGTTAAAGGGGGTTTCCAGATTCCAATAAGTGGGGAAGAGGCCCTTGTCCTCATCAACATGGAGACAATGTGCTTTTCCAGGGTTGTCCCCCTTGGCAAGATACCCCCATGCTGAGGGCATGTGGCCTGGCATGGTTCAAGTGGACCACACACTCACTCCCCCTTTTCTCGTCTACCAGGCTGCTATATTTGATTAAGGGTCTGGTATGGAAGTTTAGGGGGACCTCACAATTTTTTCTTTTTTTAAATGGGATACCCCCTGAAAATCCATACCAGACTCATACTGTATGCTACAGCTAAAGTGCCATTTACACAGAAAAAAAAAAACAGGTTAAATCGCTGGCATATAGCAAAAATGCCATGTACCCTTCCAAAGGCCACCCCCCCCAAAAAAAAAAGCAAATCCTTGGAGGGGGTGTGTGTGCTGTCTTTTTTTCAAACAATGAAGCACCTCCTTGCCTATTAGCCCAGAAAATGGGCATTTTTGATTTGACAGATTCAACCCCCATTGCTTTCAATGCAGTTCAAGTTCAGTGTCCTAACCTCTTGAAGTTTACCAAACTCTCCTCAAACCAAACTCAGGGTAACTCTAGAGAGATAACACTGATCCAGGTCCACCAGCAGCACACTTTTATGATAGCACTACAGGCGCTGGCCCAGCTCACAGCTGATAAGAGGGAAAATATGTCCAAATGGCCGCACTACTGTAGAAATCACCTTTATATATAAAATCACCAAGGAAGGTAATAACATCACAGTTATGAGTATCACAGCTATGAGTAAGCACCAGTGTAGTGAGAAACATGTCAGCGGGTCATCCTGCTCCTTGGCTATTTTTCTAAATAAATGGGGATTTCCACAGTAGTGGGGCCGTCCGGACTTCCTTTTTCTCTCCTTGGCTCATTACTAGTTTTGCTCTCTTTCTCCTCAAAGTTTATTGAAAGCCCTACCTCTTGGAAAGAAAGCTTATTTTTGTGAGCACCCTAGATTAAAGCCTGAAACCCTCCCTAAAGGAAATCAACAAGGAACATCACACTTTACAACTTGATCCAACACTACTGCAACCACTACAATATAATAAACATTTTTCTGAGATTCTCTTTTTCAAAGATAGTTATTCAAACAAGATATACATCAAACATATATGTAGGGTATACATGGTGGCAAAAAAAAAAAAGCAGTTGTCTTCCCTTATTCTTATTTTTGTCATGATCAGTTATACTTAAATCTAGGTAAAAAATAATTGCCAACTACTCTTAGAAGCAAATAAACATTTTATAGGTGGTGCACTTATACTGTAATACATCACAAAGATCCCTTACCTACCCTAATGTGTATGTATGTATATTATTGGACTGCTGGTCACCACTGCCAGCTTTATCTTTGAACAGACATGCAGGTACAAATTGGCTAATAACCTTTCCCTTCCAAATAAGATTCCAAGTATTTATTATCTCTAAGTACTTTTCACCGGAGGTACAAATATTTTCTGATGATAGCCTAACATTCCATGTGGCACAAAATAAAAAAAAAAAACAAGACAAAGCTAACAAAAACAACAAAAAAAAAAACTTACCCTGTAGGGTTATTTCTGTATGCTTGTGAAATATTATTGAAGAACTAAGAAGAACTAAATTAATAAAAGATAAATATTTTATTTTACAATTAATAGATTATCATAATAAAACATGCAATGCATATATTAAAAAAAAAAAAACTAAAAGGGAAAGGTTATAAAAAATGCATCGTTCATTGCTGTTAACAAGATTTGTAAGCTGCTTCAAAACATGTGCAGTCAGAATATTATAATTATAAATGATTGGGACTGTGTCACAAAATAAATAATTTCGTCAAATTACATTATTTTTTGCTGCAGTTGAGCTTACAATTATACAGGGGCCAAATTAGTCAGAATACAATAAACATGGCAGTAATTTTGTGACTTTTCACCCTAGAAGGAAACAGGTGCTCTGGCAGCATACCCATACCCATACGATCAACTCCATACTATCAACACCCTAAGCTGGCATGTATCTGAAGTCCCCAATGCAGCAAGACACCAGTAAAAAGCCTTTTGATATTGCTTTGTACAGACTCTGGATAACAGAATGAGCCAAAAGCTGGTTGTCTCCAAATATCAAACAATACACTTTTTTATTATATTTTTAATTAATGGTACATGGGCTTCCAAGGATAAATCTAAAAGGTATGATAGTCATGGGTCACACGTAATCTCAACTCTATAAATCCAACATGTTATTAAACATGTATCTCATGTGTGCATATTACCAGACTACTGAATATAGCCAATTAGTGGTGCCATCCTGCAAATAGAGAGCATGGTGTTGGAGCAGCACCAGTGAAATTAGCTGAGAAAATCTGTCTTCCTATGCTTAAGAAAATAGGAACTTCCTGTTTCACGGCGGCTTCTCCGAGGTCTTATTAAATCCCTAATTTGGACCTCTCAGTCGGCCTCTTATTAGCAAATGTGATTGACAGACAGCAGATGTGAAAGGTGGGAGGTGATGTTATGATATGGGGCACTGTAGTGTGAATGTAAATTAGAAGTACATGGAGTAATATTTAGGTTTCTCTTTTAGGTAACTAATTGAATAATATGACAGCATTATTTTGCTAAAATAATTGTAGTGTTTATAAGAATACATCAGAAGCTTTTACCAAGATCTCTTTTCTGACTTAAAGCAATGCAACCTAATGTCTTTCATGTCATGGCTATTTGCATAATTGTGTCACCAGATTATGAATCTTGTTCTTTGTTTCAATTATCCTAGTTTTTAAAATGTAAAAAGTAAGAATAGGCATCTCCGATAAGTGTTCACAGTGAGTTTGAAAAGATTAATGAATCATAAAATCAAAGTGACATTGTCATACCACACTTAATGCAATTATTTAAGGTAAAGGAGCTGGATCAAAAACATAGACACTCTGATCATGCAGCTAAAGCCTGACATTCTGTGAGGTATCATTAGTTGGAATAATAAATGCTTTCTGTTATTTGAAAGTTTTAATTACATACTGCTTCTGATATTATGTATTTGAACTCATTCCAAAGGGTCTGTTACAAAGCGTTAATCAGTTAACTGAATACCCGATATTGGTATGGATATATCGAGTGGTCATGCTACATACTATACTGCCTCTTTCATGAGTCTTTCACTTGGCACCAGTAGTGCTCAACTAACTAGAACAGGCGTATGGATCTATTCTGTATTCAGAAACAGTTCATTTGAAAATGTTCAAAACTGTTTTATTCTCTAAATTCTGCAGTTTTCTTTTCTACCTAAATTAAAATATTGTTGATTATTATTTAGGCCTCATGCACACGGGACATTTTTTAACTCTCCTAGAAGCCAGCAGCATGTTTGCAGAAAAAATGCCTGATGCTTGTAAACATGTCTAAAGCTTTTTTTTTAAAGCTTTTAGGAGCTTTTAAAGGCGTCAAGCTCCTGGGGGTAATTTCATTTCATTAGCCAGAATAAATAATTTTTAGCAGCTTTTAGTAACGTCAAGCATTTTTTCTGTCCAAACTCTGCTGTCCCTGGACACATTGGCAGTGTGCATGGACTCATAGACTAACATGGAGGGGCCTTCAGAGGCAGGAAAAAAACACCAGACCTCTCTAGAAGCAACTGTAAAAATGTCCAGTGTGCATGAGGCCTTAACCACTTCAGAAGGTTTACCCCTCTTCATGACTAGGGATGATCGAACTTTTGGAAAGTTCGGTTCGGCCAGAACATCCGAACTTCCCGAAAGTTCGGCCCGGATTTCAGAACCCCATTGAAATCAATGGGACCCGAACTTCGGTAATCAAAAAACACAATTTTTAAGCCCTAAAACCCAATAAATGCCCCTAAAAAGTGCCTAGGGTTCTGGGTCATGCCCCATTAACTATTAATCACACAAAAAAAGTTCTTAAAAATTGTCATTTTTGATAAAAAAGCCAATTATTGAAAAAAAAAAAAAAAGAGAGAGATTTTTTTGATTTTGACTTTGGATTTAGTATCTGGGGGGGTCTAAAAAGTGTACATGTGAAGTTTCAGCTCTGTAGCATGTCCAGAACCATGAAAAAAAAAAGATAATTTTTCAGTAGAACTGGGATGTGGGACCCTCCTTTAACACCTATATGATCTTTTTTTCTGGTTCTGGACATGCTACAGAGCTGAAACTTCACAGGTACACCTTTTAGACCCCCCAGACACAAAATCACACAAAAAAGTTCTTAAAAATTGTAATTTTTGATAAAAAAAGCCAATTATTGAAAAAAAAAAAAAAAAAGAGATTTTTTGATTTTTACTTTGGATTTCAGATCTGGGGGGTCTAAAAAGTGTACATTTGAAGTTTCAGCTCTGTAGCATGTCCAGAACCATAAAAAAAAAGATCGCTTGTATTAGAAAACTTTCAGCTCAGGGGGTTGGCTTCGCTGCTGTAACACCTTGCCGGTTTAATAGAAGGCATTTTCTTGGGTTCTTTGCAGTCAGGAAAAACATCTGAACTTGTGTATAGTGGTACTGTGCACAAGTTCTGATGTTTTGCCTGCCTCCAAAAACCCCCAAAAAATGCCAGCAAAAACACACCTGGGCAATTTTTTTTTGACGCTAGCGTTTTTTTTGGCCATTTTTTGGGGTTCTTTTGAGGCAGGCAAAACATCTGAACTTGTGTATAGTGGTGTATATACACACATACATATATTTATATACACACCTAGACATATATAGGTGTGATAGTAGCAGAAATATATGCTTGCGCTAATGAAATCATTTACAGTAATATATTTCTGCTACTATCACACCTATATATGGCTAGGTGTCTATATACATATAATTATGTGTGTATATATACCACTATACACAAGTTCAGATGTTTTGCCTGCCTCAAAAGAACCCCAAAAAATGCCAAAAAAACGCTAGCGTCAAAAAAAAAAATGCCCAGGTTTGTTTTTGCTGGCATTTTTTGGGGGTTTTTGGAGGCAGGCAAAACATCAGAACTTGTGCACAGTACCACTATACACAAGTTCAGATGTTTTTCCTGACTGCAAAGAACCCAAAAAAATGCCTTTTATTAAACCGGCAAGGTGTTACAGCAGCGAAGCCAACCCCCTGAGCTGAAAGTTTTCTAATACAAACAATCTTTTTTTTTATAGTTCTGGACATGCTACAGAGCTGAAACTTTACATGTACGCTTTTTAGACCGCCCAGATCTGAAATCCAAAGTAAAAATCAAAAAATCTCTTTTTTTTTTTAATTTTTTCAATAATTGGCTTTTTTATCAAAAACTGTGAAGTTTCAGCTCTGTAGCATGTCCAGAACCAGAAAAAAAAAGGATTGTATGTATTAGAAAACTTTCAGCTCAGGGGGTTAGCTTCTCTCCTGGGTTTTCACACCTTGCCAGTTTCAAAGCAGGCATTTTTTTGGGTTCTTTGCAGTCAGGAAAAACATCTGAACTTGTGTATAGTGGTACTGTGCACAAGTTCAGATGTTTTGTCTGCCTCCAAAACCCCCCAAAAAATGCCAGCAAAAACACACCTGGGCATTTTTTTTTGACGCTAGCGTTTTTTTTGGCATTTTTTTGGGCTCTTTTGAGGCAGGCAAAACATCTGAACTTGTGTATAGTGGTATATATACACACATAATTATATGTATATAGACACCTAGCCATATATAGGTGTGATAGTAGCAGAAATATATTACTGTAAATGATTTCATTAGCGCAAGCATTTATTTCTGCTACTATCACACCTATATATGTCTAGGGGTATATATACAGACATATATGTGTATATATACCCCCTATACACATGTTCAGATGTCATGTCTGATATCAAACATGTCCTCAAAAAAGCACTGGCAGTGGCAGCCCCTGCAGCATAAAAAATGCTTGGCTGGTGAGAAGCCATATTCCTGTGCTGAAGCAATTCAGAGAAATGATCATTTCTCTATATCGGTCACCCTGCTATGGAAGGGTTTTGTCACCCTGCCATAGCAGTCACTGCCAGTTAACCCTACACTACACTACGGTCCCTTTACACTTAACACTTTCCCTACAGAAACTAAATTTTTGAAGCTAACTTAAGTGTAAAGGAGCACTCTAACCACACTAGATGTCCCTTTCCTCACACTAATAAATAGCTAAATGACACTTTTAAAGTAAAATTAACAGAACTGCTTCCACTCTCTTCCATGTCCAGTATAACAATGCTAGGAATATGGCGGGGGCGATCTTATATACTGGGGGGCGTATTCACTAATGATTGGTCTAGGGGACACCCTAGTCACTCCAATCACATTCCTAGCATTCTCCCGCCCCCTCAATTGGCTTTTGCTAATGGTTCTGGTCCAATCACGGGCTTTTAAAGCCCATTTCCTGAAGCATTGCATTTTGGTCGGTTCTGGTTGCCGAATTCCGAACTTTTTGGGCAAAAAGTTCTAAATTCGGCCAAACCTCGAACACCCAATGTTCGGGCCGAACAGATGTTCGACCCGAACCGTTCGATCATCCCTATTCATGACCAGGCCATCTTTTGAGATAAAGCACTGCGCTACTTTAACTGACAATTACGTGGTTGTGTGATGTTGTACCCAAATAATATTGATGTCCTTTTTTTTCCCCCACAAATAGAGCTTTATTTTGGTGGTATTTGATCGCCTCTGTGGTTTTAATTTTTTGCACTTTAAAAAAAAAAAAAAAAGACCGACCGTTTTGAAAAAAAAAAAACAATATTTTTTACTTTATGCCATAAAACGTACCCAACACAAAAATGCAAAACAATCTAATTTCTTAATCAGTTTAGGCCAATATGTATTTTGCTACCTGTTTTTGGTAAAACAATATCCCAATAAGCGTGTATTGATTGGTTTGCGCAAAAGTTATAGCGCCTACAAACTATGAGATATTTTTATTTATTGATTTTGTTTTAATAATAATGGCGGTGATCAGCGACTTATAGCACAACTGCGACATTGCGGTGGACAAATCGGGCACTAAGTGACAAGTTTTTGGGGACCAGTGACACCAATACAGTGATCAGTTCTAAACAATATGCACTGTCGCTGTACTAATGACACTGGCAGGGAAGGGGTAACATCAGGGGCAATCAAAGGGTTAAATGTGTTCCTAAGGAGTGCTTTCTAACTGTGTGGGGGTGCTTGTACTGTGGGAAGACAGAGATCCATGTTCCTGCTTAGCAGAAGCACAGGATCTCTGTCTTCAGATTTCACAGAACAGCGATCTTCCTTGTTTGCATAGGCAGACCACCGTTTCTGCCTCTGTCGGGAATGATTGGTGGGTCCTGGCGGACATCGGGTCTGCCGGACCCACCGATTGGCCAGTCTCAGCAGGAGCTGGTCTCAAGCATTGCGGAAGTAAAAGGCAATGTACTGGTATGTGATTTTGCCTGTAGGAGCCACCGCCCCACAGTATATGTACGTGGGGCTGTAGGCAACTGGTTAAAGGAAAATCCACCTTCATTAAAATTGATAGGTCATATACAGTAATTGCTACACAAGTGCAATCCACTTCGAAAGACTTGCGATCACACTACAGATTAATGTCCTAAGCTCAGCTTGATGCCAAGTGCCGACTCCAAACTGCTGTATACTTTATTGTTGACTCTGGTGGAGGAAAGTCCACCTGAGCTCCTTCCTGTTACGCATTTCACTCAGTAAATGTTTATTCATTCTCATTCCCTCACAAAAAAAAAACAACATCTTCTGTAAAGATAGCTAATAGTCTCTGATATGTAGAAGACTTTTCTTAAGCTGACCATACACCAGTAGAATTCTGTTCAATTTTCTAATGATTAGTTGGGTCAAATTGACATTCGTTTTCACCATAGTGATGTGAAAATTCGAAAAAAGCAGAATGGAAAATGTTTCTATAGTAAATACAAATATAACTTGAAATTCTAAATGTGGAAAAACCATACATATTGTAATGAAACATTTTTAATATGTCTGAGATTTCATTTAAATAGCAGGGTTGGATGCAATTTTAAGGGCTTTCAAATCAAATTAGTTGACTCAATGATGGCAAGAATGTTTGAACAAACAAGGTTTTTGAGAATGAAAATTTAATCATGTATGGCCAGTTTTAAAGTCGGCCTTTCACTAACCTCACAGGTCTATGTAAATGCAATCCTCATATGTGACAATATTCAGCAATAGTATCATTTTTTTTAAAAAAAACTCTACTTTATATCACTCAGAAGCTATTCATATGTTCCAATCAGGTTACATTACTTAAGCTCGGATGATGTCATCATTCAGCTGCAAACAGGAGGGCATTTCTCTCTCAATAATCAGACTGAAAAATCGTAACTTTCATAGCAAGTCACAATGTAAAAGAATACTGCAGAGCGATGATCTGTGTTAGATATTTGTGAATGCACAGCAGGTACCAGGGTTTACTTGATTGCATTCTTTCTGAGCTATCATCACAGGCAGTTGATGCTTATCCTGAATGATGCCTAAACAAAGACAACTCTGTCCTTCTAATGAGAAAATATTGGTATTGTCATCAGTAGTAGTGTGATCATCATTTCACACATACAAATGACTAAACGTGCATGCAAATAACATGGAAAAAATATATTTAATACTAGATCCACTTAAAGGAAAACACACCTGTTCATGCTATAGCTAGTACCAATCGCCCGTTTTAAAGATATACCCTAGTTTCCAAAGAGTTAAAGCAGTCTCATCAGACTACTGTGAGTGCTGGCTTACAGGTGTACTATGGGTTTTCATGCCATACAGACTTTTAAGAGGTCCTGATATGGAAAAGCTAATGACAGCATTAGCTGTTAATTAGCACTTAGGGAACATACTTAAAGTAGATATGTGTGTTAGGTGAACTCTGGATTCAATGAGGACTATGATTTATTACTGAATCCAAGTGTTTGGATCTTCATATTGCAGTTTTTGTTTCAGTCCAATGGGAATGGACTATTATGAAAGAACTTAAAATGGGCTATCAAATCTATATTTTCAGTAAAAAATATACTCAAATTAGTTTTAGCACACACAAACACAAAATACACATAAGAGGTTGC
Source organism: Pelophylax lessonae (assembly GCF_965119305.1). Taxonomy (NCBI): domain Eukaryota; kingdom Metazoa; phylum Chordata; class Amphibia; order Anura; family Ranidae; genus Pelophylax; species Pelophylax lessonae. The sequence goes on from NC_138770.1 coordinate 378,913,992, forward strand.
TTTACGTAAATAGATACAAAATATATCAATCCTCAAAACTGCATAAACCCTAGAAACGGCAAGAAACTACAGTACCCAAAATTGTCCATTAGCAATGCTTTAAAAGCCTTTACAGGCTCATCAATTTTGAATCATCAGTAAATGATGGCTCTAGAATTATTTAGATTGCTCGAATATGTTTGGTGAAACCTAATGTGTGGCACAATTGTGATTTTCTTATGCATACACACCCGATATTTGTTTGCATTTATATGTACGTGTATATGGGGATGAGGGGCTTTTAAATTTTATTTTAGCTTTATTTTTTTTAGCACACATTGAGCTCATCAGCTTCCACCCTAGCCATAAAGGCTTGGGATTGACAACTGTGAGCCTGCAAGTGCTCAAACAGAACTGAATACCTATGGGTTCATACCTAACAGGGAATATCAGTGAGTAGACTTCCCACCACTCTTCATCCTGAAACCTGCCATGAAGTCCCAGGCACCCCTTAGCGGCAGGTAAGAGCAGAAAACATGGCGGGAGAGCAAATTCATTCACCTGTATAGTGATCAGGTGGCTTCACATCTTCAGGTGGCTTCTGCTGCATTTAGGAACAAGTTCAAGGTATTATTGTAGTATTTAGTTGAAAGTATTTTTTTTTTAATACAACTTTTCAGTTCTTACAGTCTAATTGTTCTATATGCAGTGATTTTGAATCTTGTTTCAGGGAGTAAAGTCAGCATTCCTGCTAAATAAGTATACACGTCTGACTCCTGTTTCTGAGAAGAGTGCTTTACTTGTATTGAAAGAAAGGATCAGTTAGGCACAACCACAATGGAGTACAAATAGGGAGCATAGTCTATATACAATATGTAATTAGCAAGTACGTCTGCTCCATTTCCCTTCAGAAACAAACTACAATATATATGTCATAGATCATTTTGGAGGGGAACTACTGATTTCTGTTTGCATTATAATGATAGGGATTGAATGCATTATAGGAAATGAATGAAAACAATATGACAGATCCCCAGTCATTGGTTAAAAGTGCTGATCAAATACTGTTTCAGCAAGACCATTTAGGCAACCTAGCAAAACAGATAATTAAGTTGTTGGACCCAACAATTTCTTATAACCCTTAGGTACTCCTGTGGTGGGTGTTAGAAATTCCGCCCCTCTGGAGGTGATACAGAGGGTGGATGGCACAAAGAGGCACAAGTTACCAGCAGGCAGGGTAGAGCTTGCGTGGAGGTCCTGTAGAACTGGAGCAGAGACTGATAAGGATCCAGCAGAAGAAGTAGCTAGAAAGTCTGGAGCAGGCTGATGGTCAAACACAGGTAAGCAGACAATCCAGGTCACAGGCTGAGGGTCAACAAGCACAGGTTAGCAGAGAATCCAGGGCACAGGCTGAGGGTCAAGGCACTGGAGACAGGAGGCAAGACTGGGTCACAAGCAGAAGGTCAAGGCACAGGAGACTGAGGGGGAATCTGGGTCGCAGGCAGAGGGTCAAACACAGGAAGCAAGAGCAAAGTCCGTAAAACAAGCCAAGGTCGGGTCCAGGAGAAGAGCAGAGTAGGTCAGGGTGGATCCGGGTCACAGCAGGTAAATGATCAAACAGGAAACGAACTCCGAAACAGGAAGCTGAAAGACAAACCAGCAATTCCTCTGAGCACTTGCTCAGCTTTTATAGGCAGCCAGGAAGTCATGTGGAAGTCATGTGGTTCGTGTCCTGTGGTTCATGTCATGTGACGGCCAGTCTGCAGCTGAAGGCTTCTCTGACAGTCCCTCAATGTAAATCCATCCTCAATCACGATGCACGCCAGACCCGAAAAATAGAAAAAATAAAAAATGTTCCCGACTCTTGGGAGGCGTCCCGCCATCTGCCCGATCTGCGCTTTGATTGTTCTTATATAGGCAAGGGGCGGGGCCACCTGGATACGCCAGCCGGTGGCACAGCCCCCCTTCTTACATCAGGTGAAATTACATGCACCTGTCAAACAGGTGTAGAAAATTTGGGTGTTGATGATGTCTGAACACTGTATCCCCTCACAGTTATTCTTGCTGTTAAAAATTAGAAAAACAATGAAATTACATGCATCTGTCAAACAGGTGCAGAAAAAGTGGGCCTTGGGTGTTGGTGGTGCCCTAAACCAAAAACATTGTTGGAAGCTAGCATTATCAAGATTCAGGTATAGGATAGGCTGCATAGGCAGTCTTCAAGGGATCCCAGGTCCCTAGAAAATTCTGGTGTTTTAGATGGATCATCAGCGTTAGCTCTCCACCATACTGCCGGGTGACCCACGATCCGAGGAGGAATGTTCTGCAGGAACGCTGCGGCTGCATGTCATTGTTTGTTCCGCTGACATACAAAGTTTTTACATGTGAGTGCATTTATTAAAGTTATACATTGGTAATGCACTATGGGAGTGTTTCCCCTTTTTTTTCCATGGTTATACACTGGATACCCCTGTGACTTATGATTGGTTGTCCCCGGAGAGAGTGACCTTTGCTCCTGCCTGGCCATTCCACTACATTGGAGGATCTCTTTTATATGAGCGTTCAGCCACCTATAATCTAGTGGCAAGAGCTATTTTGTAAGGAGCCATCTCTCACTATATTGTCTGGTGGATTCATTTCTACTCCTGGGCACACCTGGTCTTCACCTTTCTTCATTTGTTTGGAGCTTTTCCTTTCCTGAGAATTTGTTTCAGCCAATATCTTCCTTTGTGGACTTTTTTAGTGTTCATTTTTTGGACTGTACATGTTAACATCATACTTTGATTCAGTATAGGTGTTTGTCATTCATAATCTAGCGCTACACCATTCTGTTTTTATTATTTTATTTAGAACTTGTACTATTGTTTCAGGTGTTAGCTGCTTCTCCTAAAGCGCAGTTTTTTTTCTGTTTTTAAGAAAAAAGGAAACTACTGCGGATGCAGAATGAGGAACACCTGTGACGCAAAAGGGGGGACAGCAATTATGTCCTAAATAGTATTAGTGCTGCTGTGCCACAAAAAAAAAAAAATTAAAAGAAAAAAAAAAAAGTATCAAAATATCATGGCTCTGACAGGACATTGTGCTGTGATTGGCCAAACCATACAGTCAGGTGCATGCTTTGGCTAATCATCAGCAATTAATGCGTTGCGAGATCGCTCGTCAGCAGACTAACTTCCCCCCGAGCGCCCTGGACACACAAACACCCGATGTTCGAGTCAAACATACGTTCAACTCGAACATAAAGCCCATCCATAATTTCCTTGTTTTGTGAGCTTCTATACTGATCAAAGATTAGTTTCAAGAGAAGGGACATAGAGGACATTTTTTCACAGGTACATTTTTGGTGACACTCTTGGAAATAGGACAGTAAAGAAAACCATTGCCTATTCCTTCTGTTTCTATTATTTGCCCATTAGCTGTATTGATTTTTTCTGTTTTATTCTGGTCAAGGGGAATAAAGAAATTTCTGTAATTTGTCATATGACTTGTAGCTCCTGAATCAACACACAAAGATTAGGTGCAAATTTTGGATTTAAAAACACATTCGTTATCTATAGCAAAATCAGTTTATTCCTTCACACTTTTGGCCTTTTGTAGTTTAGTTAGTTTTGCATTCTAGCTTTTCAGATTCTGCAATCTGCTTTTAAATTACCCTGTTTATTGCACACAAACATTTAACGTTTCTTGTTGCATGTTACTGTTTTTATTTCTATTTTTCAAATTTAAAGCAGACTCTGCACAAGAAGCACTTTCACTAATAATGCTTTCAGTTTTATGCTTAAATTCATCCACAAGCTTACTCATCATTCATCATCTGGATGTGCACCAAGTGCTGTGACAAGCATTTCATAACTTTCTGGTAAGCATCTTAGTAACAGTGCTGCGACATGGAAACCTTTTATTTCTTCTCCTATACCTCTCAGGCATTCAAGCTTTTCCAAGGTGTACCTTATGTAATCCTGCGCATCCTGGCCTTTCATCTGCTTGGTTTGGTAAAGCTTTCTATTTAAATACATTTTATTGCTGAGATTAGCTCTTTCATGCTCCTTTTGTAATCCTTTCCACAGTTTTTTTTGGCAGATTCACATTTACATATGTATACAATTCGATCATCTTCATCATCTCTTTTTTTATCAACTCATCTAAAGGGTGTTCTGGCTTGACTTCATTTATACATTTCCACGTACCTTCTCTTATTAGCAGCATTTTCATCTTGAATTTCCAAGACTGGTAGTTCTGGTTTGTTAGATTTTCAAATGAAAGCTTTATTGCAGCTGTGTTACTGGCCTTTTTCTTTTATTCTGTTGGAGTCTTCATTCTGTTTCTGTATCTGACTGGGCTCTCAGCTTTTTTTCTGGGTGGGTGTCTGGGCTACGCCTGTGCCCATAACCTGTTAGAAATACTGTACATTACTCTACAAAACAGACAGACAGTGCACAGTCCACATGGGGTTTGCTACTTAACCACAGAAAGGAATAGGAAAGTTTATTATAGAGACATAGTAGTTGTTGCATAAAAACAAATGAACATTGTGAGATTTCTGCTACCTAGCTTTCTGGTTTATGTAGCTGCTGTGGAATTTATAAAAAACCTCCATGCTCTCAGTTGGATTTTTATTTTACATTGTGGAGACTGTAAGAAGAAAAAGGTAAAAAAGGCAGAAATTCCCCTGTAGAAGCAATGGGAGTGATCCAACAGAGGGAACAGAACCAGGAACTATGTTAAGACAGATTTACAATACATAAGAAGTCAGCAGACGGCGCTACTAAAAATCACATTCCTGTGTTCTTTATTGTGCCTGTGCTATATAGTATACTGCAATAGATTTAATAGCAGATTGTAGTACCCATTTTTTCTTAGTATCAAAATTCACCTAAGCAGCCAGATGTGACATTTCAGTTCTTTCAGGTAGGGGCTGGTCTAAATGATTAAATAAATTCAAATATATGCTAATGTATTTTTTCAAACATTTTATTATCTTTTTTTCAGCTGCCTTCCTCTAGACCTTTGCAGTTTTAATTTTGCCCCGTAGCAAGGGTTCACACTCATTTCTTGAAGGTACAGATGTGACCTAAATAACGGGTCACATATTTATCAAAAGAGAGGTGTTTTGATGGCTTGTTTGCATAATCAAGACACCTTAACACTGTTCTAGATCCACTGAAACTCTCACTTTAGTAAACCTGTGTTAAGCAAAGGCTCATTATTATACAGTACGTACAAAGAGGACTGCTAGTTTGACACAAACTGCCAAGAAGTATTGTTGGTATGTACATTGATGATAGACCTTATATTGTTTACTATTCTGCCATTATATCGCCTATTATACTTTTTGTTGTACTGTATATTATAGTAAATTTTAGATTTTGAATATTGTGGGTGGTCATCAATTCATTTTTTGTTTGTTGTCATATTTAGTTGTGTTGCTGTATAAACTATTTCTATCCTTACATTTAAAGCTACATTGACCATGTTCATTAGTAATGTAAGCTGTTATGTATTCATAATGCAGTATTGTAGTGGAGTTCATTAATTCAAATGTGTTTTTTTTTTTATCAATAGGTGCAATCTTCATTTATCTATACAAATGCATTTACATCTAAAGAAATTATGCTTAGTGCTTGGAAATGTGAAAATCAGTGCAATAGTGAAAACATCAGCACTCACAGATACCCCAAATACTCAGATTTCAAATCATTATATACTCATAATGTGCTGCGCTGTTAATTAAATATAAAACATACAAACATACAAAGTTATATATAAGTATACATGGTCCACATACTTTAGATATAAAGTAGTGAAACTTGTGAATTGTTCACTTGTGAAATCCAACCATAGAAAGTCTCCTTCACCAGCCACTGTGAAACCACCACCAACATAGCTCACTTACCAGAGCTCAGGAGGACCCCGCATTACAGAAGTCTGACAACATTTGTAAAAAAAATCATCAGATCTCATGGCTCAATGTTTCTCCTAACATATAGGGTCATGGATTCCCATAACAATCACACAGCAGTATGCAAATTAATCTTCGATAAGAGGAAGGATGGGGCCTAGCAGTGATGTCATCATGGCAGTGTGGTCAGGCAATGCTGTTTGAATTCCATGCCATACAATTTTCTGCCCCTGTGGGTATGTGACTTAAATTTTAATAAAGTGGTCTTCATACACTACACTATGAGATCTCCTCCGCTCCTTCCCCTTGTCTGAGATTAATCTACATACTTCTCATTGATTGCTTTGAAAATCCATGACTAGTCAAATTTGCTAGCAAGTTCAAAGGTATATTGCAAGTGAATAAAAACAAATTTAAAGGCATATTGCGAGTAAAAGAAAATTACTGGAGAAAAAAAAAACATATATATATATATATATATATATATATATATATATATATATATATATATATATTTGTACAGTATCTCACAAAAGTGAGTACACCCCTCACCTTTTTTGTAAATATTTTATGATATCTTTTCATGTGACAAGACTGAAAAAATGACACATTGCTGTAAAGTAGTGAGTGTACAGCTTGTATAACAGTGAAAATTTGCTGTCCCCTCAAAATAACTCAACACACAGCCATTAATGTCTAAATTGCTTGCAACAAAAGTGAGTACACCCCTAAGTCAAAATGTCCAAATTGGGTCCAATTAGCCATTTTTCCCTCCCCGGTGTCATGTGACTCATTAGTGTTACAAGGTCTCAGGTGTGAATAGGGAGTAGGTGTTTTAAATTTGGTGTTATCGCTCTCACTCTCTCATACTGGTCACTGGAAGTTCAACATGGCACCTCATGGCAAAGAACTCTCTGAGGGTCTGAAAAAAAGAATTGTTGCTCTACATAAACATGGCCTAGGCTATAGAAGATTATATAAGATTGCCAAGTCCCTGAAACTGAGCTGCAGCACGGTGGCCAAGACCATACAACGGTTTAACAGGACAGGTTCCACTGAGAACAGGCCTCGCCACAGTCGACCAAAGAAGTTGAGTGCACATGCTCAGCGTCATATCCATAGGTGGTTGTCTTTGGGAAATAGATGCATGAGTGCTGCCAGCATTGCTGCAGAGGCTGAAGGGGTGGGGGGTCAGCCTGTCAGTGCTCAGACCATACGCCGCACACTGGATCAAATTGGTCTGCATGACTGCTGTCCCAGAAGCCTCTTCTAATATGATGCACAAAAAAGCCCGCAAACAGTTTGCTGAAGACAAGCAGACTAAGGGCATGGTTTACTAGAACCATGTCCTGTGGTCTGATGAGACCAAGATAAACATATTTGATTCAGATAGTGTCAAGCATGTGTGGTGGCAACCAGATGAGGCGTACAAAGACAAATGTGTCCTGCCTACAGTAATGTATGGTGGAGGGAGTGTCATGGTCTGGGGCTGCATGAGTGCTGCCAGCACTGGGGAGCTACAGTTTATTGAGGGAACCATGAATGCCAACATGTACTTTGACATATTGAAGTGGATCATGAGCCCCTCTCTTTGGAGACTGGGCTGCAGGGCAGTATTCCAACATGATAACGAACCCCAAACACACCTCCAAGATGACCATCACCTTGCTAAGGAAGCTGAGGGTAAAGGTGATGGACTGGCCAAGCAAGTCTCCAGACCTAAACCCTATTGAGCATCTGTAGGGCATCCTCAAATGGAATGTCATCATGGAGGAGTGGAAGAGGACTCCAGGGGCAACCTGTGAAGCTCTGGTGAATTCCATGCCCAAGAGGGTTAAGGCAGTGCTGGAAATCAATGGTGCCCACACAAAATCTTTACACTTTGGGCCCAATTTAGACATTTTTACTTATGGGTGTACTCACTTGTGTTGCCAGCGGTTTAGACATTAATGGCTGTGTGTTGAGTTATTTTGAGGGGACAGCAAATTTACACTGTTATACAAGCTGTACACTCACTACTTTACATTGTAGCAAAGTGTCATTTCTTCAGTGTTGTTACATGAAAAGGTATAATACAATATTTACAAAAATGTGATGGGTTTACTCAGTTTTGTGAGATACTGTGTATATATGTATGTATGTATATATATATATATATATATATATATATATATATATATATATATATAGTTTTTTTCTGTGTTTATACAGAAGGGCCCTTGAAAGTTGCTTCTAGGTATGAAGTGCAAGATCCAAGAAGTTCCCCTTAGTGCTGATGCCCAGACTTATATAAAGTACTCGAAAGTTCTACTTGAGTAAAAGTACAAGTGCTCGATCAAAAAGTGACTTAAGTAGAAGTGGAAGTGCTCGCAGAAAAAGTTACTTAAGTAGAAGTACTAAAGTATTCAACATTTTTTTTACTTAAGTATTGCAAGTAGTTTTTTAAAAAAATTTGCTACTTAAGTACTAAAAGTAAAAAGTACCAGTAGTTTTGAAAAAAAAAATTCTACTCAAGTACTGAAAGTAGAAGTACAAGTACTGTGTTATGTAGTTATTAAAGAAAGAAGTCAAACGTTTGAACATCATATTGTTTTTTATTATTTCAAATGATTAACCTGTGTTTGTTAGTAGTTTCTTGATGCACTTTAAGCGCTGTAGCACCATTTATTTGTTTGTTTCATATTTTCTTTTTATTGGAAAGATTTGGTATAGCAGCTTTTATTATACACAGCCTTTATTTCCGTATGCGCTGATTTACAAATGACATTATACACATTTTTTTGAGCTTTATGCAACCTGCCATCTACTGTTCTGGCAGTGGTAATTTTTTTTAAAAGTAACGAGTAACTATGCAGCACAAAAAAAAAATACTTGAGTAGAAGTATCGAAATCATCGAAAAAATGTAGTGAAGTAAAAGTAGAAGTAGGAGAAAAAAATTCTACTCTAGGGAACTACAGATACCGCATTTCGGTACTTAAGTACAGTACTTAAGTAGTTCTACTTCGTTACTATACATCTCTGCTGATGCCTGCCCTCACTATTTCTTCTCCCACACATTCCTATTGGTGAGTGAGGCCGTCCGTTATAGTGTTAGGCCAAAAGGGATGTGTGGGGCAGGCCTTTGCATCAAACTTCAACATTACTTATAGCGGTGTTCCAGCCTCCCCTCTCCCCCTCCAAAAATTAAAAGTCAGCAGCTACACATACTGTAGCTGCTGACTTTTAATATTAGGACACTTACCTGTCCTGGAGTCCAGTGATGTCGGCACTGTTTCTATTGTCTGTCGGGTGCTGCCACCACCATTGCCGGTGAGGGAACCCAGCAGTGAAGCCTTGCGGCTTCACGGGCGGGTCTTTAATGTGCATGCGCGAAGCACGCTGCACATTTGGATTGGCTCGGTGGCGGGAGAAGGAGGAGGGGGCCAAATTTCCGAGGGACAGCACCGCGGTCCCGTCTCCCTGGAGTGGGGAAGGGTACCTGTCAAAAACAGGTACCCGTTTTCCCCCTCCCCCCTCCTCCGTGAAAGGTGCCAAATGTAGGGGGGGGGGAGGAAAATTAATGGAAGTTCCACTTTTGGGTGGAACTCCGCTTTAATGCGTTTTAGGTTAGCCATATTTTATGCAATTTTCTTTCCTTTAACCATGGAATGAGGGAAAGAAAATCACTCAATTCCCCCATCAGCACAGTCATTGTTGATGGGGAAATCCATCCGACTGCACTATTGTTTTGGGACAGTTAGAGGTTTTTGCCCAGTCAATACAATGATCTCTGCTGGTGGCTATAGCTGCAGACATTGATTGTATGAAAAAGCCTAACAAGCTGGCTATACTGAAATAAATATCGACCACTTCAATACCGGGCACTTTTCCCCCTTCCCGCCCAGGCCAAATTATAGCTTTTAGCGTTGTTGAATTTTGAATGACAATTGCGCGGTCATGCAATACTGTACCTAAACCAAATTTATGTAATTTTTTCCTCACAAATAGAGCTTTTTTTTTGGTGGTATTTAATCATCTCTGGATTTTTTCTTTTTTGCTAAACAAATACTAAACAAATAAAAAACGATCAAAAGGTTTGAAAAAAGAAAAGTTTTTTGTTTGTTATACAATTTTGTAAATAGTTTTTTCCTGCACTGATGAGCACTGATGAGGCCACACTGACAGGCACTGATGAGGAGGCACTGATGGGGTGGCACTAATATGCAGCGCTGATAGGCAGCACTGATACGCAGCACTGATGGGCACTGATATGTGGCACTGATAGGTAGCACTGATAGGCGGCACTGCTGGGCCCTGATAGGCGGCACTGCTGGGCCCTGATAGGCGGCACTGCTGGGCCCTGATAGGCGGCACTGATGGGCACTGATAGGTGGAACTGATGGGCACTGATAGGCGGTACTGATCGGCACTGATGGGCAGCATTGATGGGCACTGATAGGCAGCACTGGTGGGCAATGATGGGCACTGGTGGGCAGCACTGATAGATGGCAATGATGGGCACTGGTGGGCAGCACTGATGGGGAAGGCGCTGGTGGGCAGCACTGATGGGGAGGGCACTGGTGGGCTCCCTGAGCCCTGATTGCCATCCCTGGTGGCCATGGTGGGCATCCCTGGGGTCATGGGTGGGCATCCCTGGGGTCATGGGTGGGCATCCCTGGTGGTTCTAGTGGCACCCCCCCAAGGGTCTGCACTGGTAATCAATGCTCTGATTACCAGTGTAGACCCCCTCTGTCAGGAGAACTGCAGATCGGCTCTCCTCTACTCGTGCCTGTCAGGCACAAAATAAGGAAAGCCGATCAATGGCACTTCCTATTTACTATGTGACCAGCTGTGATTAGACACAGCTGGTCACATGGTAAAGATCCTACATCAGTAGGCTCTTTACTGAGATCGGAGATGCAGTGTGTCAGAGTGAGGCGCCGCATCACCGAAAGCCCCGAGGGCGCGCAGAGCGCATAATCCTGCCGCCGTCATATGACGTCCGGTCAGGATAATACAGCCACCTTCCCGCCATCCTTTGCCTATAGGGCGGGTGGGAAGTGGAAAATAGATCAACTTCAAATTTCAATCTGGACAGTTTTACTTTGCCTGGCAGGGCCAGAACTGGCCAGTCTTATCTAAGGGCGCAGTAAAAAAAGGCAGGGGGCATATTGTCAACACACCTTCATTTTGTCACATTTCATTGCAACAAAAAATGCATGTATGATGCTAGTATTGCACCTTTTTTGGTCACGGCGCCTTTTAAAAGTAATGCAAAATCATGAGGTACATCAGTCCAGACAAACACAAATTAAGTACAGTGCTCACTAGTGTTTAAAAAGTGATACAGTATATACTGAATAAACCAATAAAAAAACTGGAAAACATACATCAGTATCACACCACAATAATCAATAAAAATCGTAAAAAATGTAACTCCTCCTCAGAATGATATGATACAATCCTTTTTTTAAAAAGTGACCCAAAAGAATGCAAAGTGCACCTCAGTGCTCAGTGTTGATGTGCTGCTCCCTGATAATCCTGCATGGAAAATACTGACACACGTAGTGAGGGACGAGCATCGGCCGGGGCGGTTCGCGAACGCCAGCCGCAAATTTTCTCAAAAGTCCGCGAACCGAGAAGTTCGCGGCGGGCCCCATTGACTTTAATGGGAGGCGAACTTTAAAAACCTTTAGGTCATATTTGCAGCCACAAAAGATGTACTAGCTGTGCACAAATAGTCCCAGCACATGGACAATGTCATAACAGAAGTATTGCAATTGAAAAAGTTGCCCTAAATGTTTTATTTATTTTTTTATAGCAAAAAATATATATTTTTTTTTCATAAATCAGCTAGAACTGACAGCAGCCGGTAAATACATTGTCTAATACATATTGGGTCCATTCACACATCTGTAAAATGTTGAAGCGCTGAAAGTCCGCACTGCTTTGAAGTGCTTCTAAATGTGAGTGCATCTGCATTTATTTAAAAGAATAAACAGCCTATTTTTAAACGGAGAGCATTCGATTTCTTCTTTCTTTTTTGCACCGGATTCCCTATACTAGGGGAGAGTGTTTGGAGGCGGTGATAGGAAAGGATACCAGGCAGCTGTGATTGTACCTAAAGTGTGTTTGACTCTCAGGAGTCTGATTATAAGGTGAGCTACTATTTTTACACCAGTCACTTGGAGCACTTGAAGTGAAGCATGCAGCACCATTGATCACATTCATAGATGAAGAATTTTTCGTTTATTATCAAGTCACTTTTTATTCACTATGAAATGGGACTTATTTAATGTTGATTATTATCACATGATGTCACTGTTTATTCATTTGTTTTGATGATATGTACGTTTATATTGCTATTATTTTCATTCCTATTTTTTTATTGATTGATTATTCACTTGGCGCAGCAATATTTTTATTCATCATTCACAGGGTACAGAACCGTAAGTGTCGGCCTGTATAGGCTCCAAAAATTAGCTCACATGGTTTGAACTGACATCAAAGAACTTAGTTTTTGATGGCTAGAGGTACGGTAGGCATTCACAGGAAACAGAACCGTAAGTGTCGGCCTGTATAGGCTCCAAAAAGTAGCTCACATGGCTTGAACTGACAGCAAAGAACTTAGTTTTTGATGGCTAGAGGTACATTAGGCATTCACAGAAAAAATAATTGTCGGCCCTGAAAGGCCCCTAAAATTTGCCATTCAATGGACATGAAATGGCTTTTATGCCGCTGTATGTAGCGAAGCCAAGGACCAGGAATTGTTGTGGGTGGAGGAATTTCGATGAAACCTGGTCTACTGGTCACATGTGTTGAATTGCTCAGAGATTAATGCCTCATTCATTTTTATAAATGTGAGGTAGTCTACACTGTCATGAGCTAGGCGAGTGCGCTTATCGGTCACAATCCCCTCTGCTGCACTGAACGTCCTTTCGGACAGGACACTGGACGGGGGGCAAGCCAACAGTTCCATTGCAAATTGTGCAAGCTCTGGCCAGAGGTCAAGCCTGCCCACCCAGTAGCTTAGGGGTTCATCACTCCTCAGAGCGTCCACATCAGCCGTTAACCCGATGTAGTCGGACACCTGTCAGTCTAGGCATTCCCTCATGCTGGATCCAGAGTACAGCTGTGGATGGTTTGGCTGAAAGAAGGATCTCATATCTGAAGTGACCAAGACATCTTCCAACCGCCCTCTTCTTGCAGGCGCTGTTGGATTGCTATCCGCAACTGTCTCTCTGTGACTGGACATTCCTCTTCCAGCGCACGAAAAAGCAGAACGCAGCATTTCCCTCAGCAAGGCTTGGAAGTGCTGCATTCTGACCGTCCTCTGTGATTGTGGTAACATTTTCGCCATTTTGTGTTTGTACCGGGGGTCTAAGTACGTTGCCACCCAGTACTGGTCCTTGGCCTTTATGCGTTTTATACGGGGGTCCCCCTTAAAACACTGCAGCATGTAGGCCCCCATTCCCACTAAACTGGAAGCAGTATAGCGGCCTGCTTCCAGCTCATCATCCGGGATAATGTCGTCCTCGTTCTCCTCCCCTTCCCCCCCATCCACGGATAACACCAGGAATCCCAGAAAGGTTTAAAGCATCCTCTTCTTGCTCCTCCTCATCCCCCCCAGCACCATCCTCCTCCTCTGACTCCTCTTCAGACTCCTGCTTTTGATTTGTCTCAGATGGAGTAGCACCCCCTGGGAATTCATCCAACATTACGACTTCCTGATCTTCCTGCTCCTGTTCCTCGACGGCTTGATCAATGACACAACGCAATGCATGCTCCAGAAAGAAGGCTTAAGGTATGATGTCACTTATGGCGCCCTGGCCGTGACTGACCAGTTTGGTGATCTCATCGAATGGCCGCAGAAGTCTGCATACGTCCCGCATGAGCAGCCACTGGTCAGGTGAAAAATACCCAAGCTCCACACAACCTGTCCTGCCACGGAGTTCGAACAGGTAGTCATTAACTGCACGTTTCTGCTGGAGCAGTCTATCGAGCATATGCAACGTTGAGTTCCATCACGTCGGGCAGTCACAAATAAGATGCCTGAGGGGCAGGTTGTGTCGCCGCTGAATCTCAGCAAGGCGAGCCATGGCTGTGTAAGATCTTCGGAAATGGCCCGAGATTTTCCTGGCCGGCCGCAAGACGTCCTGGACCCCAGGGTATTTGCCAATAAATCGCTGCACCACCAAGTTCAGGACATGTGCCATGCATGGCACATGTTTTATTTTGCCCTGTTTCAGCACGCTCAGCAGATTGGCACCGTTGTCGCACACCACATTACCAACAGACAAATTCAGCGGTGTCAGCCACTGATCTGCCTGTGAACGCAAAGCTGAAAGGAGTGCAGGACCAGTGTGGCTCTTGGCTTTCAGGCACAACAGACGCAGCACAGCATGGTAACGTCTCACCTGGCATGTGGAATAGGTTCAGGGGATGTTGGGGGCGCAGGAGAAGAGAAGGTAGCAGCGGAAGAGGAGGAGTCAGCCGAGGAGGAGAGGGAGGATGGAGGAGGAGGACAAGAAGAAGCAGGCCTGCTTGCAATCCTTGGCGGTACAACTAAATCTACGTGGGTGCCAAGGTTCACCCAGTGGGCAGTAAAATTGATATACCTTCCCTGCCCGTGTTTGCTAGACCATGTGTCTGTGGTCAGATGTATATTGGAATGCCCTTTTGTGAGAAGTATTTCCTGCCTGGGACCTTCCATTGTGGTGTTCCAATGGCCACAAATTTACGAAAGGCCTCCGAGTCCACCAGTTGATCAGGCAGTAGTTGGCGGGCTATCAGTTCCGACAAGCCAGCAGTCAAACGTTGGGCAGCCACAAAAGATGTACTAGCTGTGCACAAATAGTCCCAGCACATGGACAATGTCATAACAGAAGTATTGCAATTGAAAAAGTTGCCCTAAATGTTTTATTTATTTTTTTATAGCAAAAAATATATATTTTTTTTTCATAAATCAGCTAGAACTGACAGCAGCCGGTAAATACATTGTCTAATACATATTGGGTCCATTCACACATCTGTAAAATGTTGAAGCGCTGAAAGTCCGCACTGCTTTGAAGTGCTTCTAAATGTGAGTGCATCTGCATTTATTTAAAAGAATAAACAGCCTATTTTTAAACGGAGAGCATTCGATTTCTTCTTTCTTTTTTGCACCGGATTCCCTATACTAGGGGAGAGTGTTTGGAGGCGGTGATAGGAAAGGATACCAGGCAGCTGTGATTGTACCTAAAGTGTGTTTGACTCTCAGGAGTCTGATTATAAGGTGAGCTACTATTTTTACACCAGTCACTTGGAGCACTTGAAGTGAAGCATGCAGCACCATTGATCACATTCATAGATGAAGAATTTTTCGTTTATTATCAAGTCACTTTTTATTCACTATGAAATGGGACTTATTTAATGTTGATTATTATCACATGATGTCACTGTTTATTCATTTGTTTTGATGATATGTACGTTTATATTGCTATTATTTTCATTCCTATTTTTTTATTGATTGATTATTCACTTGGCGCAGCAATATTTTTATTCATCATTCACAGGGTACAGAACCGTAAGTGTCGGCCTGTATAGGCTCCAAAAATTAGCTCACATGGTTTGAACTGACATCAAAGAACTTAGTTTTTGATGGCTAGAGGTACGGTAGGCATTCACAGGAAACAGAACCGTAAGTGTCGGCCTGTATAGGCTCCAAAAAGTAGCTCACATGGCTTGAACTGACAGCAAAGAACTTAGTTTTTGATGGCTAGAGGTACATTAGGCATTCACAGAAAAAATAATTGTCGGCCCTGAAAGGCCCCTAAAATTTGCCATTCAATGGACATGAAATGGCTTTTATGCCGCTGTATGTAGCGAAGCCAAGGACCAGGAATTGTTGTGGGTGGAGGAATTTCGATGAAACCTGGTCTACTGGTCACATGTGTTGAATTGCTCAGAGATTAATGCCTCATTCATTTTTATAAATGTGAGGTAGTCTACACTGTCATGAGCTAGGCGAGTGCGCTTATCGGTCACAATCCCCTCTGCTGCACTGAACGTCCTTTCGGACAGGACACTGGACGGGGGGCAAGCCAACAGTTCCATTGCAAATTGTGCAAGCTCTGGCCAGAGGTCAAGCCTGCCCACCCAGTAGCTTAGGGGTTCATCACTCCTCAGAGCGTCCACATCAGCCGTTAACCCGATGTAGTCGGACACCTGTCAGTCTAGGCATTCCCTCATGCTGGATCCAGAGTACAGCTGTGGATGGTTTGGCTGAAAGAAGGATCTCATATCTGAAGTGACCAAGACATCTTCCAACCGCCCTCTTCTTGCAGGCGCTGTTGGATTGCTATCCGCAACTGTCTCTCTGTGACTGGACATTCCTCTTCCAGCGCACGAAAAAGCAGAACGCAGCATTTCCCTCAGCAAGGCTTGGAAGTGCTGCATTCTGACCGTCCTCTGTGATTGTGGTAACATTTTCGCCATTTTGTGTTTGTACCGGGGGTCTAAGTACGTTGCCACCCAGTACTGGTCCTTGGCCTTTATGCGTTTTATACGGGGGTCCCCCTTAAAACACTGCAGCATGTAGGCCCCCATTCCCACTAAACTGGAAGCAGTATAGCGGCCTGCTTCCAGCTCATCATCCGGGATAATGTCGTCCTCGTTCTCCTCCCCTTCCCCCCCATCCACGGATAACACCAGGAATCCCAGAAAGGTTTAAAGCATCCTCTTCTTGCTCCTCCTCATCCCCCCCAGCACCATCCTCCTCCTCTGACTCCTCTTCAGACTCCTGCTTTTGATTTGTCTCAGATGGAGTAGCACCCCCTGGGAATTCATCCAACATTACGACTTCCTGATCTTCCTGCTCCTGTTCCTCGACGGCTTGATCAATGACACAACGCAATGCATGCTCCAGAAAGAAGGCTTAAGGTATGATGTCACTTATGGCGCCCTGGCCGTGACTGACCAGTTTGGTGATCTCATCGAATGGCCGCAGAAGTCTGCATACGTCCCGCATGAGCAGCCACTGGTCAGGTGAAAAATACCCAAGCTCCACACAACCTGTCCTGCCACGGAGTTCGAACAGGTAGTCATTAACTGCACGTTTCTGCTGGAGCAGTCTATCGAGCATATGCAACGTTGAGTTCCATCACGTCGGGCAGTCACAAATAAGATGCCTGAGGGGCAGGTTGTGTCGC
The DNA here is from genome assembly GCF_965119305.1 of Pelophylax lessonae. Taxonomy (NCBI): domain Eukaryota; kingdom Metazoa; phylum Chordata; class Amphibia; order Anura; family Ranidae; genus Pelophylax; species Pelophylax lessonae. Next base: position 378,931,039 of record NC_138770.1, read on the forward strand.
CGCTGAATCTCAGCAAGGCGAGCCATGGCTGTGTAAGATCTTCGGAAATGGCCCGAGATTTTCCTGGCCGGCCGCAAGACGTCCTGGACCCCAGGGTATTTGCCAATAAATCGCTGCACCACCAAGTTCAGGACATGTGCCATG